>NC_139218.1:169291591-169832120 GCF_055691185.1 Crinia signifera | reverse complement strand
TTTGGAAAAAATGTCAACGCGGTTTTCTCTAAGGCGGAATAAGCTGGGGCCGATTTTTCAACGTTATCTTGTTCACACAATGCCTACAAGTCTAAATCTGCATTTTCAGCCTTCCAGCTCTTTTCGTTAAGGAGATATTGCAAAGCATTTGGAAAAAATGTCAACGCGGTTTTCTCTAAGGCGGAATAAGCTGGGGCCGATTTTTCAACGTTATCTTGTTCACACAATGCCTACAAGTCTAAATCTGCATTTTCAGCCTTCTAGCTCTTTTCGTTAAGGAGATATTGCAAAGCATTTGGAAAAAATGTCAACGCGGTTTTCTCTAAGGCGGAATAAGCTGGGGCCGATTTGTCAACGTTATCTTGTTCACACAATGCCTACAAGTCTAAATCTGCATTTTCAGCCTTCTAGCTCTTTTCGTTAAGGAGATATTGCAAAGCATTTGGAAAAAATGTCAACGCGGTTTTCTCTAAGGCGGAATAAGCTGGGGCCGATTTTTCAACGTTATCTTGTTCACACAATGCCTACAAGTCTAAATCTGCATTTTCAGCCTTCCAGCTCTTTTCGTTAAGGAGATATTGCAAAGCATTTGGAAAAAATGTCAACGCGGTTTTCTCTAAGGCGGAATAAGCTGGGGCCGATTTTTCAACGTTATCTTGTTCACACAATGCCTACAAGTCTAAATCTGCATTTCAGCCTTCCAGCTCTTTTCGTTAAGGAGATATTGCAAAGCATTTGGAAAAAATGTCAACGCGGTTTTCTCTAAGGCGGAATAAGCTGGGGCCGATTTTTCAACGTTATCTTGTTCACACAATGCCTACAAGTCTAAATCTGCATTTTCAGCCTTCCAGCTCTTTTCGTTAAGGAGATATTGCAAAGCATTTGGAAAAATGTCAACGCGGTTTTCTCTAAGGCGGAATAAGCTGGGGCCGATTTTTCAACGTTATCTTGTTCACACAATGCCTACAAGTCTAAATCTGCATTTTCAGCCTTCTAGCTCTTTTCTTTAAGGAGATATTGCAAAGCATTTGGAAAAAATGTCAACGCGGTTTTCTCTAAGGCGGAATAAGCTGGGGCCGATTTTTCAACGCTATCTTGTTCACACAATGCCTACAAGTCTAAATCTGCATTTTCAGCCTTCCAGCTCTTTTCGTTAAGGAGATATTGCAAAGCATTTGGAAAAAATGTCAACGCGGTTTTCTCTAAGGCGGAATAAGCTGGGGCCGATTTTTCAACGTTATCTTGTTCACACAATGCCTACAAGTCTAAATCTGCATTTTCAGCCTTCCAGCTCTTTTCGTTAAGGAGATATTGCAAAGCATTTGGAAAAAATGTCAACGCGGTTTTCTCTAAGGCGGAATAAGCTGGGGCCGATTTTTCAACGCTATCTTGTTCACACAATGCCTACAAGTCTAAATCTGCATTTTCAGCCTTCCAGCTCTTTTCGTTAAGGAGATATTGCAAAGCATTTGGAAAAAATGTCAACGCGGTTTTCTCTAAGGCGGAATAAGCTGGGGCCGATTTTTCAACGTTATCTTGTTCACACAATGCCTACAAGTCTAAATCTGCATTTTCAGCCTTCCAGCTCTTTTCGTTAAGGAGATATTGCAAAGCATTTGGAAAAAATGTCAACGCGGTTTTCTCTAAGGCGGAATAAGCTGGGGCCGATTTTTCAACGTTATCTTGTTCACACAATGCCTACAAGTCTAAATCTGCATTTTCAGCCTTCCAGCTCTTTTCGTTAAGGAGATATTGCAAAGCATTTGGAAAAAATGTCAACGCGGTTTTCTCTAAGGCGGAATAAGCTGGGGCCGATTTTTCAACGTTATCTTGTTCACACAATGCCTACAAGTCTAAATCTGCATTTTCAGCCTTCCAGCTCTTTTCGTTAAGGAGATATTGCAAAGCATTTGGAAAAAATGTCAACGCGGTTTTCTCTAAGGCGGAATAAGCTGGGGCCGATTTTTCAACGCTATCTTGTTCACACAATGCCTACAAGTCTAAATCTGCATTTTCAGCCTTCCAGCTCTTTTCGTTAAGGAGATATTGCAAAGCATTTGGAAAAAATGTCAACGCGGTTTTCTCTAAGGCGGAATAAGCTGGGGCCGATTTTTCAACGTTATCTTGTTCACACAATGCCTACAAGTCTAAATCTGCATTTTCAGCCTTCCAGCTCTTTTCGTTAAGGAGATATTGCAAAGCATTTGGAAAAAATGTCAACGCGGTTTTCTCTAAGGCGGAATAAGCTGGGGCCGATTTTTCAACGTTATCTTGTTCACACAATGCCTACAAGTCTAAATCTGCATTTTCAGCCTTCCAGCTCTTTTCGTTAAGGAGATATTGCAAAGCATTTGGAAAAAATGTCAACGCGGTTTTCTCTAAGGCGGAATAAGCTGGGGCCGATTTTTCAACGCTATCTTGTTCACACAATGCCTACAAGTCTAAATCTGCATTTTCAGCCTTCCAGCTCTTTTCGTTAAGGAGATATTGCAAAGCATTTGGAAAAAATGTCAACGCGGTTTTCTCTAAGGCGGAATAAGCTGGGGCCGATTTTTCAACGTTATCTTGTTCACACAATGCCTACAAGTCTAAATCTGCATTTTCAGCCTTCCAGCTCTTTTCGTTAAGGAGATATTGCAAAGCATTTGGAAAAAATGTCAACGCGGTTTTCTCTAAGGCGGAATAAGCTGGGGCCGATTTTTCAACGTTATCTTGTTCACACAATGCCTACAAGTCTAAATCTGCATTTTCAGCCTTCCAGCTCTTTTCGTTAAGGAGATATTGCAAAGCATTTGGAAAAAATGTCAACGCGGTTTTCTCTAAGGCGGAATAAGCTGGGGCCGATTTTTCAACGCTATCTTGTTCACACAATGCCTACAAGTCTAAATCTGCATTTTCAGCCTTCCAGCTCTTTTCGTTAAGGAGATATTGCAAAGCATTTGGAAAAAATGTCAACGCGGTTTTCTCTAAGGCGGAATAAGCTGGGGCCGATTTTTCAACGTTATCTTGTTCACACAATGCCTACAAGTCTAAATCTGCATTTTCAGCCTTCCAGCTCTTTTCGTTAAGGAGATATTGCAAAGCATTTGGAAAAAATGTCAACGCGGTTTTCTCTAAGGCGGAATAAGCTGGGGCCGATTTTTCAACGTTATCTTGTTCACACAATGCCTACAAGTCTAAATCTGCATTTTCAGCCTTCTAGCTCTTTTCGTTAAGGAGATATTGCAAAGCATTTGGAAAAAATGTCAACGCGGTTTTCTCTAAGGCGGAATAAGCTGGGGCCGATTTTTCAACGTTATCTTGTTCACACAATGCCTACAAGTCTAAATCTGCATTTTCAGCCTTCTAGCTCTTTTCGTTAAGGAGATATTGCAAAGCATTTGGAAAAAATGTCAACGCGGTTTTCTCTAAGGCGGAATAAGCTGGGGCCGATTTTTCAACGTTATCTTGTTCACACAATGCCTACAAGTCTAAATCTGCATTTTCAGCCTTCTAGCTCTTTTCGTTAAGGAGATATTGCAAAGCATTTGGAAAAAATGTCAACGCGGTTTTCTCTAAGGCGGAATAAGCTGGGGCCGATTTTTCAACGTTATCTTGTTCACACAATGCCTACAAGTCTAAATCTGCATTTTCAGCCTTCCAGCTCTTTTCGTTAAGGAGATATTGCAAAGCATTTGGAAAAAATGTCAACGCGGTTTTCTCTAAGGCGGAATAAGCTGGGGCCGATTTTTCAACGTTATCTTGTTCACACAATGCCTACAAGTCTAAATCTGCATTTTCAGCCTTCCAGCTCTTTTCGTTAAGGAGATATTGCAAAGCATTTGGAAAAAATGTCAACGCGGTTTTCTCTAAGGCGGAATAAGCTGGGGCCGATTTTTCAACGTTATCTTGTTCACACAATGCCTACAAGTCTAAATCTGCATTTTCAGCCTTCTAGCTCTTTTCGTTAAGGAGATATTGCAAAGCATTTGGAAAAAATGTCAACGCGGTTTTCTCTAAGGCGGAATAAGCTGGGGCCGATTTTTCAACGTTATCTTGTTCACACAATGCCTACAAGTCTAAATCTGCATTTTCAGCCTTCCAGCTCTTTTCGTTAAGGAGATATTGCAAAGCATTTGGAAAAAATGTCAACGCGGTTTTCTCTAAGGCGGAATAAGCTGGGGCCGATTTTTCAACGTTATCTTGTTCACACAATGCCTACAAGTCTAAATCTGCATTTTCAGCCTTCCAGCTCTTTTCGTTAAGGAGATATTGCAAAGCATTTGGAAAAAATGTCAACGCGGTTTTCTCTAAGGCGGAATAAGCTGGGGCCGATTTTTCAACGTTATCTTGTTCACACAATGCCTACAAGTCTAAATCTGCATTTTCAGCCTTCCAGCTCTTTTCGTTAAGGAGATATTGCAAAGCATTTGGAAAAAATGTCAACGCGGTTTTCTCTAAGGCGGAATAAGCTGGGGCCGATTTTTCAACGTTATCTTGTTCACACAATGCCTACAAGTCTAAATCTGCATTTTCAGCCTTCCAGCTCTTTTCGTTAAGGAGATATTGCAAAGCATTTGGAAAAAATGTCAACGCGGTTTTCTCTAAGGCGGAATAAGCTGGGGCCGATTTTTCAACGTTATCTTGTTCACACAATGCCTACAAGTCTAAATCTGCATTTTCAGCCTTCTAGCTCTTTTCTTTAAGGAGATATTGCAAAGCATTTGGAAAAAATGTCAACGCGGTTTTCTCTAAGGCGGAATAAGCTGGGGCCGATTTTTCAACGCTATCTTGTTCACACAATGCCTACAAGTCTAAATCTGCATTTTCAGCCTTCCAGCTCTTTTCGTTAAGGAGATATTGCAAAGCATTTGGAAAAAATGTCAACGCGGTTTTCTCTAAGGCGGAATAAGCTGGGGCCGATTTTTCAACGTTATCTTGTTCACACAATGCCTACAAGTCTAAATCTGCATTTTCAGCCTTCCAGCTCTTTTCGTTAAGGAGATATTGCAAAGCATTTGGAAAAAATGTCAACGCGGTTTTCTCTAAGGCGGAATAAGCTGGGGCCGATTTTTCAACGCTATCTTGTTCACACAATGCCTACAAGTCTAAATCTGCATTTTCAGCCTTCCAGCTCTTTTCGTTAAGGAGATATTGCAAAGCATTTGGAAAAAATGTCAACGCGGTTTTCTCTAAGGCGGAATAAGCTGGGGCCGATTTTTCAACGTTATCTTGTTCACACAATGCCTACAAGTCTAAATCTGCATTTTCAGCCTTCTAGCTCTTTTCGTTAAGGAGATATTGCAAAGCATTTGGAAAAAATGTCAACGCGGTTTTCTCTAAGGCGGAATAAGCTGGGGCCGATTTTTCAACGTTATCTTGTTCACACAATGCCTACAAGTCTAAATCTGCATTTTCAGCCTTCCAGCTCTTTTCGTTAAGGAGATATTGCAAAGCATTTGGAAAAAATGTCAACGCGGTTTTCTCTAAGGCGGAATAAGCTGGGGCCGATTTTTCAACGTTATCTTGTTCACACAATGCCTACAAGTCTAAATCTGCATTTTCAGCCTTCCAGCTCTTTTCGTTAAGGAGATATTGCAAAGCATTTGGAAAAAATGTCAACGCGGTTTTCTCTAAGGCGGAATAAGCTGGGGCCGATTTTTCAACGTTATCTTGTTCACACAATGCCTACAAGTCTAAATCTGCATTTTCAGCCTTCCAGCTCTTTTCGTTAAGGAGATATTGCAAAGCATTTGGAAAAAATGTCAACGCGGTTTTCTCTAAGGCGGAATAAGCTGGGGCCGATTTTTCAACGTTATCTTGTTCACACAATGCCTACAAGTCTAAATCTGCATTTTCAGCCTTCTAGCTCTTTTCTTTAAGGAGATATTGCAAAGCATTTGGAAAAAATGTCAACGCGGTTTTCTCTAAGGCGGAATAAGCTGGGGCCGATTTTTCAACGCTATCTTGTTCACACAATGCCTACAAGTCTAAATCTGCATTTTCAGCCTTCCAGCTCTTTTCGTTAAGGAGATATTGCAAAGCATTTGGAAAAAATGTCAACGCGGTTTTCTCTAAGGCGGAATAAGCTGGGGCCGATTTTTCAACGTTATCTTGTTCACACAATGCCTACAAGTCTAAATCTGCATTTTCAGCCTTCCAGCTCTTTTCGTTAAGGAGATATTGCAAAGCATTTGGAAAAAATGTCAACGCGGTTTTCTCTAAGGCGGAATAAGCTGGGGCCGATTTTTCAACGCTATCTTGTTCACACAATGCCTACAAGTCTAAATCTGCATTTTCAGCCTTCCAGCTCTTTTCGTTAAGGAGATATTGCAAAGCATTTGGAAAAAATGTCAACGCGGTTTTCTCTAAGGCGGAATAAGCTGGGGCCGATTTTTCAACGTTATCTTGTTCACACAATGCCTACAAGTCTAAATCTGCATTTTCAGCCTTCCAGCTCTTTTCGTTAAGGAGATATTGCAAAGCATTTGGAAAAAATGTCAACGCGGTTTTCTCTAAGGCGGAATAAGCTGGGGCCGATTTTTCAACGTTATCTTGTTCACACAATGCCTACAAGTCTAAATCTGCATTTTCAGCCTTCTAGCTCTTTTCGTTAAGGAGATATTGCAAAGCATTTGGAAAAAATGTCAACGCGGTTTTCTCTAAGGCGGAATAAGCTGGGGCCGATTTTTCAACGTTATCTTGTTCACACAATGCCTACAAGTCTAAATCTGCATTTTCAGCCTTCCAGCTCTTTTCGTTAAGGAGATATTGCAAAGCATTTGGAAAAAATGTCAACGCGGTTTTCTCTAAGGCGGAATAAGCTGGGGCCGATTTTTCAACGTTATCTTGTTCACACAATGCCTACAAGTCTAAATCTGCATTTTCAGCCTTCTAGCTCTTTTCTTTAAGGAGATATTGCAAAGCATTTGGAAAAAATGTCAACGCGGTTTTCTCTAAGGTGGAATAAGCTGGGGCCGATTTTTCAACGCTATCTTGTTCACACAATGCCTACAAGTCTAAATCTGCATTTTCAGCCTTCTAGCTCTTTTCGTTAAGGAGATATTGCAAAGCATTTGGAAAAAATGTCAACGCGGTTTTCTCTAAGGTGGAATAAGCTGGGGCCGATTTTTCAACGTTATCTTGTTCACACAATGCCTACAAGTCTAAATCTGCATTTTCAGCCTTCTAGCTCTTTTCGTTAAGGAGATATTGCAAGGCATTTGGAAAAAATGTCAACGCGGTTTTCTCTAAGGCGGAATGAGCTGGGGCCGATTTTTCAACGCTATCTTGTTCACACAATGCCTACAAGTCTAAATCTGCATTTTCAGCCTTGCAGCTCTTTTCGTTAAGGAGATATTGCAAAGCATTTGGAAAAAATGTCATCGCGGTTTTCTCTAAGGCGGAATAAGCTGGGGCCGATTTTTCAACGCTATCTTGTTCACACAATGCCTACAAGTCTAAATCTGCATTTTCAGCTTTCTAGCTCTTTTCGTTAAGGAGATATTGCAAAGCATTTGGAAAAAATGTCAACGCGGTTTTCTCTAAGGCGGAATAAGCTGGGGCCGATTTTTCAACGTTATCTTGTTCACACAATGCCTACAAGTCTAAATCTGCATTTTCAGCCTTGCAGCTCTTTTCGTTAAGGAGATATTGCAAAGCATTTGGAAAAAATGTCAACGCGGTTTTCTCTAAGGCGGAATAAGCTGGGGCCGATTTTTCAACGTTATCTTGTTCACACAATGCCTACAAGTCTAAATCTGCATTTTCAGCCTTGCAGCTCTTTTCGTTAAGGAGATATTGCAAAGCATTTGGAAAAAATGTCAACGCGGTTTTCTCTAAGGCGGAATAAGCTGGGGCCGATTTTTCAACGCTATCTTGTTCACACAATGCCTACAAGTCTAAATCTGCATTTTCAGCCTTCCAGCTCTTTTCGTTAAGGAGATATTGCAAAGCATTTGGAAAAAATGTCAACGCGGTTTTCTCTAAGGCGGAATAAGCTGGGGCCGATTTTTCAACGTTATCTTGTTCACACAATGCCTACAAGTCTAAATCTGCATTTTCAGCCTTCCAGCTCTTTTCGTTAAGGAGATATTGCAAAGCATTTGGAAAAAATGTCAACGCGGTTTTCTCTAAGGCGGAATAAGCTGGGGCCGATTTTTCAACGTTATCTTGTTCACACAATGCCTACAAGTCTAAATCTGCATTTTCAGCCTTCTAGCTCTTTTCGTTAAGGAGATATTGCAAAGCATTTGGAAAAAATGTCAACGCGGTTTTCTCTAAGGCGGAATAAGCTGGGGCCGATTTTTCAACGTTATCTTGTTCACACAATGCCTACAAGTCTAAATCTGCATTTTCAGCCTTCCAGCTCTTTTCGTTAAGGAGATATTGCAAAGCATTTGGAAAAAATGTCAACGCGGTTTTCTCTAAGGCGGAATAAGCTGGGGCCGATTTTTCAACGTTATCTTGTTCACACAATGCCTACAAGTCTAAATCTGCATTTTCAGCCTTCTAGCTCTTTTCTTTAAGGAGATATTGCAAAGCATTTGGAAAAAATGTCAACGCGGTTTTCTCTAAGGCGGAATAAGCTGGGGCCGATTTTTCAACGCTATCTTGTTCACACAATGCCTACAAGTCTAAATCTGCATTTTCAGCCTTCCAGCTCTTTTCGTTAAGGAGATATTGCAAAGCATTTGGAAAAAATGTCAACGCGGTTTTCTCTAAGGCGGAATAAGCTGGGGCCGATTTTTCAACGTTATCTTGTTCACACAATGCCTACAAGTCTAAATCTGCATTTTCAGCCTTGCAGCTCTTTTCGTTAAGGAGATATTGCAAAGCATTTGGAAAAAATGTCAACGCGGTTTTCTCTAAGGCGGAATAAGCTGGGGCCGATTTTTCAACGCTATCTTGTTCACACAATGCCTACAAGTCTAAATCTGCATTTTCAGCCTTCTAGCTCTTTTCGTTAAGGAGATATTGCAAAGCATTTGGAAAAAATGTCAACGCGGTTTTCTCTAAGGTGGAATAAGCTGGGGCCGATTTTTCAACGTTATCTTGTTCACACAATGCCTACAAGTCTAAATCTGCATTTTCAGCCTTCTAGCTCTTTTCGTTAAGGAGATATTGCAAGGCATTTGGAAAAAATGTCAACGCGGTTTTCTCTAAGGCGGAATGAGCTGGGGCCGATTTTTCAACGCTATCTTGTTCACACAATGCCTACAAGTCTAAATCTGCATTTTCAGCCTTGCAGCTCTTTTCGTTAAGGAGATATTGCAAAGCATTTGGAAAAAATGTCATCGCGGTTTTCTCTAAGGCGGAATAAGCTGGGGCCGATTTTTCAACGCTATCTTGTTCACACAATGCCTACAAGTCTAAATCTGTATTTTCAGCTTTCTAGCTCTTTTCGTTAAGGAGATATTGCAAAGCATTTGGAAAAAATGTCAACGCGGTTTTCTCTAAGGCGGAATAAGCTGGGGCCGATTTTTCAACGTTATCTTGTTCACACAATGCCTACAAGTCTAAATCTGCATTTTCAGCCTTGCAGCTCTTTTCGTTAAGGAGATATTGCAAAGCATTTGGAAAAAATGTCAACACGGTTTTCTCTAAGGCGGAATAAGCTGGGGCCGATTTTTCAACGTTATCTTGTTCACACAATGCCTACAAGTCTAAATCTGCATTTTCAGCCTTGCAGCTCTTTTCGTTAAGGAGATATTGCAAAGCATTTGGAAAAAATGTCAACGCGGTTTTCTCTAAGGCGGAATAAGCTGGGGCCGATTTTTCAACGGTATCTTGTTCACACAATGCCTACAAGTCTAAATCTCCATTTTCAGCCTTCTAGCTCTTTTCGTTAAGGAGATATTGCAAAGCATTTGGAAAAAATGTCAACGCGGTTTTCTCTAAGGCGGAACAAGCTGGGGCCGATTTTTCAACGCTATCTTGTTCACACAATGCCTACAAGTCTAAATCTGCATTTTCAGCCTTCCAGCTTTTTTCGTTAAGGAGATATTGCAAAGCATTTGGAAAAAATGTCAACGCGGTTTTCTCTAAGGCGGAATAAGCTGGGGCCGATTTTTCAACGCTATCTTGTTCACACAATGCCTACAAGTCTAAATCTGCATTTTCAGCCTTCCAGCTCTTTTCGTTAAGGAGATATTGCAAAGCATTTGGAAAAAATGTCAACGCGGTTTTCTCTAAGGCGGAATAAGCTGGGGCCGGTTTTTCAACGTTATCTTGTTCACACAATGCCTACAAGTCTAAATCTGCATTTTCAGCCTTCTAGCTCTTTTCGTTAAGGAGATATTGCAAAGCATTTGGAAAAAATGTCAACGCGGTTTTCTCTAAGGCGGAATAAGCTGGGGCCGATTTTTCAACGTTATCTTGTTCACACAATGCCTACGAGTCTAAATCTGCATTTTCAGCCTCCTAGCTCTTTTCGTTAAGGAGATATTGCAAAGCATTTGGAAAAAATGTCAACGCGGTTTTCTCTAAGGCGGAATAAGCTGGGGCCGATTTTTCAACGTTATCTTGTTCACACAATGCCTACAAGTCTAAATCTGCATTTTCAGCCTTTTAGCTCTTTTCGTTAAGGAGATATTGCAAAGCATTTGGAAAAAATGTCAACGCGGTTTTCTCTAAGGCGGAATGAGCTGGGGCCGATTTTTCAACGCTATCTTGTTCACACAATGCCTACAAGTCTAAATCTGCATTTTCAGCCTTCTAGCTCTTTTCGTTAAGGAGATATTGCAAAGCATCTGGAAAAAATGTCAACGCGGTTTTCTCTAAGGCGGAATAAGCTGGGGCCGATTTTTCAACGTTATCTTGTTCACACAATGCCTACAAGTCTAAATCTGCATTTTCAGCCTTGCAGCTCTTTTCGTTAAGGAGATATTGCAAAGCATTTGGAAAAAATGTCAACGCGGTTTTCTCTAAGGTGGAATAAGCTGGGGCCGATTTTTCAACGTTATCTTGTTCACACAATGCCTACAAGTCTAAATCTGCATTTTCAGCCTTCTAGCTCTTTTCGTTAAGGAGATATTGCAAGGCATTTGGAAAAAATGTCAACGCGGTTTTCTCTAAGGCGGAATAAGCTGGGGCCGATTTTTCAACGCTATCTTGTTCACACAATGCCTACAAGTCTAATTCTGCATTTTCAGCCTTCCAGCTCTTTTCGTTAAGGAGATATTGCAAAGCATTTGGAAAAAATGTCAACGCGGTTTTCTCTAAGGCGGAATAAGCTGGGGCCGATTTTTCAACGTTATCTTGTTCACACAATGCCTACAAGTCTAAATCTGCATTTTCAGCCTTGCAGCTCTTTTCGTTAAGGAGATATTGCAAAGCATTTGGAAAAAATGTCAACGCGGTTTTCTCTAAGGCGGAATAAGCTGGGGCCGATTTTTCAACGTTATCTTGTTCACACAATGCCTACAAGTCTAAATCTGCATTTTCAGCCTTGCAGCTCTTTTCGTTAAGGAGATATTGCAAAGCATTTGGAAAAAATGTCAACGCGGTTTTCTCTAAGGCGGAATAAGCTGGGGCCGATTTTTCAACGCTATCTTGTTCACACAATGCCTACAAGTCTAAATCTGCATTTTCAGCCTTCTAGCTCTTTTCGTTAAGGAGATATTGCAAAGCATTTGGAAAAAATGTCAACGCGGTTTTCTCTAAGGCGGAATAAGCTGGGGCCGATTTTACAACGTTATCTTGTTCACACAATGCCTACAAGTCTAAATCTGCATTTTCAGCCTTGCAGCTCTTTTCGTTAAGGAGATATTGCAAAGCATTTGGAAAAAATGTCAACGCGGTTTTCTCTAAGGCGGAATAAGCTGGGGCCGATTTTTCAACGCTATCTTGTTCACACAATGCCTACAAGTCTAAATCTGCATTTTCAGCCTTCTAGCTCTTTTCGTTAAGGAGATATTGCAAAGCATTTGGAAAAAATGTCAACGCGGTTTTCTCTAAGGTGGAATAAGCTGGGGCCGATTTTTCAACGTTATCTTGTTCACACAATGCCTACAAGTCTAAATCTGCATTTTCAGCCTTCCAGCTCTTTTCGTTAAGGAGATATTGCAAAGCATTTGGAAAAAATGTCAACGCGGTTTTCTCTAAGGCGGAACAAGCTGGGGCCGATTTTTCAACGCTATCTTGTTCACACAATGCCTACAAGTCTAAATCTGCATTTTCAGCCTTCCAGCTCTTTTCGTTAAGGAGATATTGCAAAGCATTTGGAAAAAATGTCAACGCGGTTTTCTCTAAGGCGGAATAAGCTGGGGCCAAATTTTTCAACGCTATCTTGTTCACACAATGCCTACAAGTCTAAATCTGCATTTTCAGCCTTCCAGCTCTTTTCGTTAAGGAGATATTGCAAAGCATTTGGAAAAAATGTCAACGCGGTTTTCTCTAAGGCGGAATAAGCTGGGGCCGATTTTTCAACGTTATCTTGTTCACACAATGCCTACAAGTCTAAATCTGCATTTTCAGCCTTCTAGCTCTTTTCGTTAAGGAGATATTGCAAGGCATTTGGAAAAAATGTCAACGCGGTTTTCTCTAAGGCGGAATAAGCTGGGGCCGATTTTTCAACGCTATCTTGTTCACACAATGCCTACAAGTCTAAATCTGCATTTTCAGCCTTCTAGCTCTTTTCGTTAAGGAGATATTGCAAAGCATTTGGAAAAAATGTCAACGCGGTTTTCTCTAAGGCGGAATAAGCTGGGGCCGATTTTTCAACGTTATCTTGTTCACACAATGCCTACAAGTCTAAATCTGCATTTTCAGCCTTGCAGCTCTTTTCGTTAAGGAGATATTGCAAAGCATTTGGAAAAAATGTCAACGCAGTTTTCTCTAAGGCGGAATAAGCTGGGGCCGATTTTTCAACGGTATCTTGTTCACACAATGCCTACAAGTCTAAATCTGCATTTTCAGCCTTCTAGCTCTTTTCGTTAAGGAGATATTGCAAAGCATTTGGAAAAAATGTCAACGCGGTTTTCTCTAAGGCGGAACAAGCTGGGGCCGATTTTTCAACGCTATCTTGTTCACACAATGCCTACAAGTCTAAATCTGCATTTTCAGCCTTCCAGCTCTTTTCATTAAGGAGATATTGCAAAGCATTTGGAAAAAATGTCAACGCGGTTTTCTCTAAGGCGGAATAAGCTGGGGCCGATTTTTCAACGCTATCTTGTTCACACAATGCCTACAAGTCTAAATCTGCATTTTCAGCCTTCCAGCTCTTTTCGTTAAGGAGATATTGCAAAGCATTTGGAAAAAATGTCAACGCGGTTTTCTCTAAGGCGGAACAAGCTGGGGCCGATTTTTCAACGCTATCTTGTTCACACAATGCCTACAAGTCTAAATCTGCATTTTCAGCCTTCCAGCTCTTTTCGTTAAGGAGATATTGCAAAGCATTTGGAAAAAATGTCAACGCGGTTTTCTCTAAGGCGGAATAAGCTGGGGCCAAATTTTTCAACGCTATCTTGTTCACACAATGCCTACAAGTCTAAATCTGCATTTTCAGCCTTCCAGCTCTTTTCGTTAAGGAGATATTGCAAAGCATTTGGAAAAAATGTCAACGCGGTTTTCTCTAAGGCGGAATAAGCTGGGGCCGATTTTTCAACGTTATCTTGTTCACACAATGCCTACAAGTCTAAATCTGCATTTTCAGCCTTCTAGCTCTTTTCGTTAAGGAGATATTGCAAGGCATTTGGAAAAAATGTCAACGCGGTTTTCTCTAAGGCGGAATAAGCTGGGGCCGATTTTTCAACGCTATCTTGTTCACACAATGCCTACAAGTCTAAATCTGCATTTTCAGCCTTCTAGCTCTTTTCGTTAAGGAGATATTGCAAAGCATTTGGAAAAAATGTCAACGCGGTTTTCTCTAAGGCGGAATAAGCTGGGGCCGATTTTTCAACGTTATCTTGTTCACACAATGCCTACAAGTCTAAATCTGCATTTTCAGCCTTGCAGCTCTTTTCGTTAAGGAGATATTGCAAAGCATTTGGAAAAAATGTCAACGCAGTTTTCTCTAAGGCGGAATAAGCTGGGGCCGATTTTTCAACGGTATCTTGTTCACACAATGCCTACAAGTCTAAATCTGCATTTTAAGCCTTCTATCTCTTTTCGTTAAGGAGATATTGCAAAGCATTTGGAAAAAATGTCAACGCGGTTTTCTCTAAGGCGGAACAAGCTGGGGCCGATTTTTCAACGCTATCTTGTTCACACAATGCCTACAAGTCTAAATCTGCATTTTCAGCCTTCCAGCTCTTTTCATTAAGGAGATATTGCAAAGCATTTGGAAAAAATGTCAACGCGGTTTTCTCTAAGGCGGAATAAGCTGGGGCCGATTTTTCAACGCTATCTTGTTCACACAATGCCTACAAGTCTAAATCTGCATTTTCAGCCTTCCAGCTCTTTTCGTTAAGGAGATATTGCAAAGCATTTGGAAAAAATGTCAACGCGGTTTTCTCTAAGGCGGAATAAGCTGGGGCCGGTTTTTCAACGTTATCTTGTTCACACAATGCCTACAAGTCTAAATCTGCATTTTCAGCCTTCTAGCTCTTTTCGTTAAGGAGATATTGCAAAGCATTTGGAAAAAATGTCAACGCGGTTTTCTCTAAGGCGGAATAAGCTGGGGCCGATTTTTCAACGTTATCTTGTTCACACAATGCCTACGAGTCTAAATCTGCATTTTCAGCCTTCTAGCTCTTTTCGTTAAGGAGATATTGCAAAGCATTTGGAAAAAATGTCAACGCGGTTTTCTCTAAGGCGGAACAAGCTGGGGCCGATTTTTCAACGTTATCTTGTTCACACAATGCCTACAAGTCTAAATCTGCATTTTCAGCCTTGCAGCTCTTTTCGTTAAGGAGATATTGCAAAGCATTTGGAAAAAATGTCAACGCGGTTTTCTCTAAGGCGGAATGAGCTGGGGCCGATTTTTCAACGCTATCTTGTTCACACAATGCCTACAAGTCTAAATCTGCATTTTCAGCCTTCTAGCTCTTTTCGTTAAGGAGATATTGCAAAGCATCTGGAAAAAATGTCAACGCGGTTTTCTCTAAGGCGGAATAAGCTGGGGCCGATTTTTCAACGTTATCTTGTTCACACAATGCCTACAAGTCTAAATCTGCATTTTCAGCCTTGCAGCTCTTTTCGTTAAGGAGATATTGCAAAGCATTTGGAAAAAATGTCAACGCGGTTTTCTCTAAGGCGGAATAAGCTGGGGCCGATTTTTCAACGCTATCTTGTTCACACAATGCCTACAAGTCTAAATCTGCATTTTCAGCCTTCTAGCTCTTTTCGTTAAGGAGATATTGCAAAGCATTTGGAAAAAATGTCAACGCGGTTTTCTCTAAGGTGGAATAAGCTGGGGCCGATTTTTCAACGTTATCTTGTTCACACAATGCCTACAAGTCTAAATCTGCATTTTCAGCCTTCTAGCTCTTTTCGTTAAGGAGATATTGCAAGGCATTTGGAAAAAATGTCAACGCGGTTTTCTCTAAGGCGGAATAAGCTGGGGCCGATTTTTCAACGCTATCTTGTTCACACAATGCCTACAAGTCTAAATCTGCATTTTCAGCCTTCCAGCTCTTTTCGTTAAGGAGATATTGCAAAGCATTTGGAAAAAATGTCAACGCGGTTTTCTCTAAGGCGGAATAAGCTGGGGCCGATTTTTCAACGTTATCTTGTTCACACAATGCCTACAAGTCTAAATCTGCATTTTCAGCCTTGCAGCTCTTTTCGTTAAGGAGATATTGCAAAGCATTTGGAAAAAATGTCAACGCGGTTTTCTCTAAGGCGGAATAAGCTTGGGCCGATTTTTCAACGATATCTTGTTCACACAATGCCTACAAGTCTAAATCTGCATTTTCAGCTTTCTAGCTCTTTTCGTTAAGGAGATATTGCAAAGCATTTGGAAAAAATGTCAACGCGGTTTTCTCTAAGGCGGAATAAGCTGGGGCCGATTTTTCAACGTTATCTTGTTCACACAATGCCTACAAGTCTAAATCTGCATTTTCAGCCTTGCAGCTCTTTTCGTTAAGGAGATATTGCAAAGCATTTGGAAAAAATGACAACGCGGTTTTCTCTAAGGCGGAATAAGCTGGGGCCGATTTTTCAACGTTATCTTGTTCACACAATGCCTACAAGTCTAAATCTGCATTTTCAGCCTTGCAGCTCTTTTCGTTAAGGAGATATTGCAAAGCATTTGGAAAAAATGTCAACGCGGTTTTCTCTAAGGCGGAATAAGCTGGGGCCGATTTTTCAACGGTATCTTGTTCACACAATGCCTACAAGTCTAAATCTGCATTTTCAGCCTTCTAGCTCTTTTCGTTAAGGAGATATTGCAAAGCATTTGGAAAAAATGTCAACGCGGTTTTCTCTAAGGCGGAACAAGCTGGGGCCGATTTTTCAACGCTATCTTGTTCACACAATGCCTACAAGTCTAAATCTGCATTTTCAGCCTTCCAGCTCTTTTCGTTAAGGAGATATTGCAAAGCATTTGGAAAAAATGTCAACGCGGTTTTCTCTAAGACGGAATAAGCTGGGGCCGATTTTTCAACGCTATCTTGTTCACACAATGCCTACAAGTCTAAATCTGCATTTTCAGCCTTCCAGCTCTTTTCGTTAAGGAGATATTGCAAAGCATTTGGAAAAAATGTCAACGCGGTTTTCTCTAAGGCGGAATAAGCTGGGGCCGGTTTTTCAACGTTATCTTGTTCACACAATGCCTACAAGTCTAAATCTGCATTTTCAGCCTTTTAGCTCTTTTCGTTAAGGAGATATTGCAAAGCATTTGGAAAAAATGTCAACGCGGTTTTCTCTAAGGCGGAATGAGCTGGGGCCGATTTTTCAACGCTATCTTGTTCACACAATGCCTACAAGTCTAAATCTGCATTTTCAGCCTTCTAGCTCTTTTCGTTAAGGAGATATTGCAAAGCATTTGGAAAAAATGTCAACGCGGTTTTCTCTAAGGCGGAATAAGCTGGGGCCGATTTTTCAACGTTATCTTGTTCACACAATGCCTACAAGTCTAAATCTGCATTTTCAGCCTTGCAGCTCTTTTCGTTAAGGAGATATTGCAAAGCATTTGGAAAAAATGTCAACGCGGTTTTCTCTAAGGCGGAATAAGCTGGGGCCGATTTTTCAACGCTATCTTGTTCACACAATGCCTACAAGTCTAAATCTGCATTTTCAGCTTTCTAGCTCTTTTCGTTAAGGAGATATTGCAAAGCATTTGGAAAAAATGTCAACGCGGTTTTCTCTAAGGCGGAATAAGCTGGGGCCGATTTTTCAACGTTATCTTGTTCACACAATGCCTACAAGTCTAAATCTGCATTTTCAGCCTTGCAGCTCTTTTCGTTAAGGAGATATTGCAAAGCATTTGGAAAAAATGTCAACGCGGTTTTCTCTAAGGCGGGATAAGCTGGGGCCGATTTTTCAACGCTATCTTGTTCACACAATGCCTACAAGTCTAAATCTGCATTTTCAGCCTTCTAGCTCTTTTCGTTAAGGAGATATTGCAAGGCATTTGGAAAAAATGTCAACGCGGTTTTCTCTAAGGCGGAATAAGCTGGGGCCGATTTTTCAACGCTATCTTGTTCACACAATGCCTACAAGTCTAAATCTGCATTTTCAGCCTTCCAGCTCTTTTCGTTAAGGAGATATTGCAAAGCATTTGGAAAAAATGTCAACGCGGTTTTCTCTAAGGCGGAATAAGCTGGGGCCGATTTTTCAACGTTATCTTGTTCACACAATGCCTACAAGTCTAAATCTGCATTTTCAGCCTTGCAGCTCTTTTCGTTAAGGAGATATTGCAAAGCATTTGGAAAAAATGTCAACGCGGTTTTCTCTAAGGCGGAATAAGCTTGGGCCGATTTTTCAACGATATCTTGTTCACACAATGCCTACAAGTCTAAATCTGCATTTTCAGCTTTCTAGCTCTTTTCGTTAAGGAGATATTGCAAAGCATTTGGAAAAAATGTCAACGCGGTTTTCTCTAAGGCGGAATAAGCTGGGGCCGATTTTTCAACGTTATCTTGTTCACACAATGCCTACAAGTCTAAATCTGCATTTTCAGCCTTGCAGCTCTTTTCGTTAAGGAGATATTGCAAAGCATTTGGAAAAAATGTCAACGCGGTTTTCTCTAAGGCGGGATAAGCTGGGGCCGATTTTTCAACGCTATCTTGTTCACACAATGCCTACAAGTCTAAATCTGCATTTTCAGCCTTCTAGCTCTTTTCGTTAAGGAGATATTGCAAGGCATTTGGAAAAAATGTCAACGCGGTTTTCTCTAAGGCGGAATAAGCTGGGGCCGATTTTTCAACGTTATCTTGTTCACACAATGCCTACAAGTCTAAATCTGCATTTTCAGCCTTGCAGCTCTTTTCGTTAAGGAGATATTGCAAAGCATTTGGAAAAAATGTCAACGCGGTTTTCTCTAAGGCGGAATAAGCTGGGGCCGATTTTTCAACGCTATCTTGTTCACACAATGCCTACAAGTCTAAATCTGCATTTTCAGCTTTCTAGCTCTTTTCGTTAAGGAGATATTGCAAAGCATTTGGAAAAAATGTCAACGCGGTTTTCTCTAAGGCGGAATAAGCTGGGGCCGATTTTTCAACGTTATCTTGTTCACACAATGCCTACAAGTCTAAATCTGCATTTTCAGCCTTGCAGCTCTTTTCGTTAAGGAGATATTGCAAAGCATTTGGAAAAAATGTCAACGCGGTTTTCTCTAAGGCGGGATAAGCTGGGGCCGATTTTTCAACGCTATCTTGTTCACACAATGCCTACAAGTCTAAATCTGCATTTTCAGCCTTCTAGCTCTTTTCGTTAAGGAGATATTGCAAGGCATTTGGAAAAAATGTCAACGCGGTTTTCTCTAAGGCGGAATAAGCTGGGGCCGATTTTTCAACGCTATCTTGTTCACACAATGCCTACAAGTCTAAATCTGCATTTTCAGCCTTCCAGCTCTTTTCGTTAAGGAGATATTGCAAAGCATTTGGAAAAAATGTCAACGCGGTTTTCTCTAAGGCGGAATAAGCTGGGGCCGATTTTTCAACGTTATCTTGTTCACACAATGCCTACAAGTCTAAATCTGCATTTTCAGCCTTGCAGCTCTTTTCGTTAAGGAGATATTGCAAAGCATTTGGAAAAAATGTCAACGCGGTTTTCTCTAAGGCGGAATAAGCTTGGGCCGATTTTTCAACGATATCTTGTTCACACAATGCCTACAAGTCTAAATCTGCATTTTCAGCTTTCTAGCTCTTTTCGTTAAGGAGATATTGCAAAGCATTTGGAAAAAATGTCAACGCGGTTTTCTCTAAGGCGGAATAAGCTGGGGCCGATTTTTCAACGTTATCTTGTTCACACAATGCCTACAAGTCTAAATCTGCATTTTCAGCCTTGCAGCTCTTTTCGTTAAGGAGATATTGCAAAGCATTTGGAAAAAATGTCAACGCGGTTTTCTCTAAGGCGGGATAAGCTGGGGCCGATTTTTCAACGCTATCTTGTTCACACAATGCCTACAAGTCTAAATCTGCATTTTCAGCCTTCTAGCTCTTTTCGTTAAGGAGATATTGCAAGGCATTTGGAAAAAATGTCAACGCGGTTTTCTCTAAGGCGGAATAAGCTGGGGCCGATTTTTCAACGCTATCTTGTTCACACAATGCCTACAAGTCTAAATCTGCATTTTCAGCCTTCCAGCTCTTTTCGTTAAGGAGATATTGCAAAGCATTTGGAAAAAATGTCAACGCGGTTTTCTCTAAGGCGGAATAAGCTGGGGCCGATTTTTCAACGTTATCTTGTTCACACAATGCCTACAAGTCTAAATCTGCATTTTCAGCCTTGCAGCTCTTTTCGTTAAGGAGATATTGCAAAGCATTTGGAAAAAATGTCAACGCGGTTTTCTCTAAGGCGGAATAAGCTTGGGCCGATTTTTCAACGATATCTTGTTCACACAATGCCTACAAGTCTAAATCTGCATTTTCAGCTTTCTAGCTCTTTTCGTTAAGGAGATATTGCAAAGCATTTGGAAAAAATGTCAACGCGGTTTTCTCTAAGGCGGAATAAGCTGGGGCCGATTTTTCAACGTTATCTTGTTCACACAATGCCTACAAGTCTAAATCTGCATTTTCAGCCTTGCAGCTCTTTTCGTTAAGGAGATATTGCAAAGCATTTGGAAAAAATGACAACGCGGTTTTCTCTAAGGCGGAATAAGCTGGGGCCGATTTTTCAACGTTATCTTGTTCACACAATGCCTACAAGTCTAAATCTGCATTTTCAGCCTTGCAGCTCTTTTCGTTAAGGAGATATTGCAAAGCATTTGGAAAAAATGTCAACGCGGTTTTCTCTAAGGCGGAATAAGCTGGGGCCGATTTTTCAACGGTATCTTGTTCACACAATGCCTACAAGTCTAAATCTGCATTTTCAGCCTTCTAGCTCTTTTCGTTAAGGAGATATTGCAAAGCATTTGGAAAAAATGTCAACGCGGTTTTCTCTAAGGCGGAACAAGCTGGGGCCGATTTTTCAACGCTATCTTGTTCACACAATGCCTACAAGTCTAAATCTGCATTTTCAGCCTTCCAGCTCTTTTCGTTAAGGAGATATTGCAAAGCATTTGGAAAAAATGTCAACGCGGTTTTCTCTAAGACGGAATAAGCTGGGGCCGATTTTTCAACGCTATCTTGTTCACACAATGCCTACAAGTCTAAATCTGCATTTTCAGCCTTCCAGCTCTTTTCGTTAAGGAGATATTGCAAAGCATTTGGAAAAAATGTCAACGCGGTTTTCTCTAAGGCGGAATAAGCTGGGGCCGGTTTTTCAACGTTATCTTGTTCACACAATGCCTACAAGTCTAAATCTGCATTTTCAGCCTTTTAGCTCTTTTCGTTAAGGAGATATTGCAAAGCATTTGGAAAAAATGTCAACGCGGTTTTCTCTAAGGCGGAATGAGCTGGGGCCGATTTTTCAACGCTATCTTGTTCACACAATGCCTACAAGTCTAAATCTGCATTTTCAGCCTTCTAGCTCTTTTCGTTAAGGAGATATTGCAAAGCATTTGGAAAAAATGTCAACGCGGTTTTCTCTAAGGCGGAATAAGCTGGGGCCGATTTTTCAACGTTATCTTGTTCACACAATGCCTACAAGTCTAAATCTGCATTTTCAGCCTTGCAGCTCTTTTCGTTAAGGAGATATTGCAAAGCATTTGGAAAAAATGTCAACGCGGTTTTCTCTAAGGCGGAATAAGCTGGGGCCGATTTTTCAACGCTATCTTGTTCACACAATGCCTACAAGTCTAAATCTGCATTTTCAGCTTTCTAGCTCTTTTCGTTAAGGAGATATTGCAAAGCATTTGGAAAAAATGTCAACGCGGTTTTCTCTAAGGCGGAATAAGCTGGGGCCGATTTTTCAACGTTATCTTGTTCACACAATGCCTACAAGTCTAAATCTGCATTTTCAGCCTTGCAGCTCTTTTCGTTAAGGAGATATTGCAAAGCATTTGGAAAAAATGTCAACGCGGTTTTCTCTAAGGCGGGATAAGCTGGGGCCGATTTTTCAACGCTATCTTGTTCACACAATGCCTACAAGTCTAAATCTGCATTTTCAGCCTTCTAGCTCTTTTCGTTAAGGAGATATTGCAAAGCATTTGGAAAAAATGTCAACGCGGTTTTCTCTAAGGTGGAATAAGCTGGGGCCGATTTTTCAACGTTATCTTGTTCACACAATGCCTACAAGTCTAAATCTGCATTTTCAGCCTTGCAGCTCTTTTCGTTAAGGAGATATTGCAAAGCATTTGGAAAAAATGTCAACGCGGTTTTCTCTAAGGCGGAATAAGCTGGGGCCGATTTTTCAACGTTATCTTGTTCACACAATGCCTACAAGTCTAAATCTGCATTTTCAGCCTTGCAGCTCTTTTCGTTAAGGAGATATTGCAAAGCATTTGGAAAAAATGTCAACGCGGTTTTCTCTAAGGCGGAATGAGCTGGGGCCGATTTTTCAACGCTATCTTGTTCACACAATGCCTACAAGTCTAAATCTGCATTTTCAGCCTTCTAGCTCTTTTCGTTAAGGAGATATTGCAAAGCATCTGGAAAAAATGTCAACGCGGTTTTCTCTAAGGCGGAATAAGCTGGGGCCGATTTTTCAACGTTATCTTGTTCACACAATGCCTACAAGTCTAAATCTGCATTTTCAGCCTTGCAGCTCTTTTCGTTAAGGAGATATTGCAAAGCATTTGGAAAAAATGTCAACGCGGTTTTCTCTAAGGCGGAATAAGCTGGGGCCGATTTTTCAACGCTATCTTGTTCACACAATGCCTACAAGTCTAAATCTGCATTTTCAGCCTTGCAGCTCTTTTCGTTAAGGAGATATTGCAAAGCATTTGGAAAAAATGTCAACGCGGTTTTCTCTAAGGCGGAATAAGCTGGGGCCGATTTTTCAACGCTATCTTGTTCACACAATGCCTACAAGTCTAAATCTGCATTTTCAGCCTTCTAGCTCTTTTCGTTAAGGAGATATTGCAAAGCATTTGGAAAAAATGTCAACGCGGTTTTCTCTAAGGTGGAATAAGCTGGGGCCGATTTTTCAACGTTATCTTGTTCACACAATGCCTACAAGTCTAAATCTGCATTTTCAGCCTTCTAGCTCTTTTCGTTAAGGAGATATTGCAAGGCATTTGGAAAAAATGTCAACGCGGTTTTCTCTAAGGCGGAATGAGCTGGGGCCGATTTTTCAACGCTATCTTGTTCACACAATGCCTACAAGTCTAAATCTGCATTTTCAGCCTTGCAGCTCTTTTCGTTAAGGAGATATTGCAAAGCATTTGGAAAAAATGTCATCGCGGTTTTCTCTAAGGCGGAATAAGCTGGGGCCGATTTTTCAACGCTATCTTGTTCACACAATGCCTACAAGTCTAAATCTGCATTTTCAGCTTTCTAGCTCTTTTCGTTAAGGAGATATTGCAAAGCATTTGGAAAAAATGTCAACGCGGTTTTCTCTAAGGCGGAATAAGCTGGGGCCGATTTTTCAACGTTATCTTGTTCACACAATGCCTACAAGTCTAAATCTGCATTTTCAGCCTTGCAGCTCTTTTCGTTAAGGAGATATTGCAAAGCATTTGGAAAAAATGTCAACGCGGTTTTCTCTAAGGCGGAATAAGCTGGGGCCGATTTTTCAACGTTATCTTGTTCACACAATGCCTACAAGTCTAAATCTGCATTTTCAGCCTTGCAGCTCTTTTCGTTAAGGAGATATTGCAAAGCATTTGGAAAAAATGTCAACGCGGTTTTCTCTAAGGCGGAATAAGCTGGGGCCGATTTTTCAACGGTATCTTGTTCACACAATGCCTACAAGTCTAAATCTCCATTTTCAGCCTTCTAGCTCTTTTCGTTAAGGAGATATTGCAAAGCATTTGGAAAAAATGTCAACGCGGTTTTCTCTAAGGCGGAACAAGCTGGGGCCGATTTTTCAACGCTATCTTGTTCACACAATGCCTACAAGTCTAAATCTGCATTTTCAGCCTTCCAGCTTTTTTCGTTAAGGAGATATTGCAAAGCATTTGGAAAAAATGTCAACGCGGTTTTCTCTAAGGCGGAATAAGCTGGGGCCGATTTTTCAACGCTATCTTGTTCACACAATGCCTACAAGTCTAAATCTGCATTTTCAGCCTTCCAGCTCTTTTCGTTAAGGAGATATTGCAAAGCATTTGGAAAAAATGTCAACGCGGTTTTCTCTAAGGCGGAATAAGCTGGGGCCGGTTTTTCAACGTTATCTTGTTCACACAATGCCTACAAGTCTAAATCTGCATTTTCAGCCTTCTAGCTCTTTTCGTTAAGGAGATATTGCAAAGCATTTGGAAAAAATGTCAACGCGGTTTTCTCTAAGGCGGAATAAGCTGGGGCCGATTTTTCAACGTTATCTTGTTCACACAATGCCTACGAGTCTAAATCTGCATTTTCAGCCTCCTAGCTCTTTTCGTTAAGGAGATATTGCAAAGCATTTGGAAAAAATGTCAACGCGGTTTTCTCTAAGGCGGAATAAGCTGGGGCCGATTTTTCAACGTTATCTTGTTCACACAATGCCTACAAGTCTAAATCTGCATTTTCAGCCTTTTAGCTCTTTTCGTTAAGGAGATATTGCAAAGCATTTGGAAAAAATGTCAACGCGGTTTTCTCTAAGGCGGAATGAGCTGGGGCCGATTTTTCAACGCTATCTTGTTCACACAATGCCTACAAGTCTAAATCTGCATTTTCAGCCTTCTAGCTCTTTTCGTTAAGGAGATATTGCAAAGCATCTGGAAAAAATGTCAACGCGGTTTTCTCTAAGGCGGAATAAGCTGGGGCCGATTTTTCAACGTTATCTTGTTCACACAATGCCTACAAGTCTAAATCTGCATTTTCAGCCTTGCAGCTCTTTTCGTTAAGGAGATATTGCAAAGCATTTGGAAAAAATGTCAACGCGGTTTTCTCTAAGGTGGAATAAGCTGGGGCCGATTTTTCAACGTTATCTTGTTCACACAATGCCTACAAGTCTAAATCTGCATTTTCAGCCTTCTAGCTCTTTTCGTTAAGGAGATATTGCAAGGCATTTGGAAAAAATGTCAACGCGGTTTTCTCTAAGGCGGAATAAGCTGGGGCCGATTTTTCAACGCTATCTTGTTCACACAATGCCTACAAGTCTAATTCTGCATTTTCAGCCTTCCAGCTCTTTTCGTTAAGGAGATATTGCAAAGCATTTGGAAAAAATGTCAACGCGGTTTTCTCTAAGGCGGAATAAGCTGGGGCCGATTTTTCAACGTTATCTTGTTCACACAATGCCTACAAGTCTAAATCTGCATTTTCAGCCTTGCAGCTCTTTTCGTTAAGGAGATATTGCAAAGCATTTGGAAAAAATGTCAACGCGGTTTTCTCTAAGGCGGAATAAGCTGGGGCCGATTTTTCAACGTTATCTTGTTCACACAATGCCTACAAGTCAAAATCTGCATTTTCAGCCTTGCAGCTCTTTTCGTTAAGGAGATATTGCAAAGCATTTGGAAAAAATGTCAACGCGGTTTTCTCTAAGGCGGAATAAGCTGGGGCCGATTTTTCAACGCTATCTTGTTCACACAATGCCTACAAGTCTAAATCTGCATTTTCAGCCTTCTAGCTCTTTTCGTTAAGGAGATATTGCAAAGCATTTGGAAAAAATGTCAACGCGGTTTTCTCTAAGGCGGAATAAGCTGGGGCCGATTTTACAACGTTATCTTGTTCACACAATGCCTACAAGTCTAAATCTGCATTTTCAGCCTTGCAGCTCTTTTCGTTAAGGAGATATTGCAAAGCATTTGGAAAAAATGTCAACGCGGTTTTCTCTAAGGCGGAATAAGCTGGGGCCGATTTTTCAACGCTATCTTGTTCACACAATGCCTACAAGTCTAAATCTGCATTTTCAGCCTTCTAGCTCTTTTCGTTAAGGAGATATTGCAAAGCATTTGGAAAAAATGTCAACGCGGTTTTCTCTAAGGTGGAATAAGCTGGGGCCGATTTTTCAACGTTATCTTGTTCACACAATGCCTACAAGTCTAAATCTGCATTTTCAGCCTTCCAGCTCTTTTCGTTAAGGAGATATTGCAAAGCATTTGGAAAAAATGTCAACGCGGTTTTCTCTAAGGCGGAACAAGCTGGGGCCGATTTTTCAACGCTATCTTGTTCACACAATGCCTACAAGTCTAAATCTGCATTTTCAGCCTTCCAGCTCTTTTCGTTAAGGAGATATTGCAAAGCATTTGGAAAAAATGTCAACGCGGTTTTCTCTAAGGCGGAATAAGCTGGGGCCAAATTTTTCAACGCTATCTTGTTCACACAATGCCTACAAGTCTAAATCTGCATTTTCAGCCTTCCAGCTCTTTTCGTTAAGGAGATATTGCAAAGCATTTGGAAAAAATGTCAACGCGGTTTTCTCTAAGGCGGAATAAGCTGGGGCCGATTTTTCAACGTTATCTTGTTCACACAATGCCTACAAGTCTAAATCTGCATTTTCAGCCTTCTAGCTCTTTTCGTTAAGGAGATATTGCAAGGCATTTGGAAAAAATGTCAACGCGGTTTTCTCTAAGGCGGAATAAGCTGGGGCCGATTTTTCAACGCTATCTTGTTCACACAATGCCTACAAGTCTAAATCTGCATTTTCAGCCTTCTAGCTCTTTTCGTTAAGGAGATATTGCAAAGCATTTGGAAAAAATGTCAACGCGGTTTTCTCTAAGGCGGAATAAGCTGGGGCCGATTTTTCAACGTTATCTTGTTCACACAATGCCTACAAGTCTAAATCTGCATTTTCAGCCTTGCAGCTCTTTTCGTTAAGGAGATATTGCAAAGCATTTGGAAAAAATGTCAACGCAGTTTTCTCTAAGGCGGAATAAGCTGGGGCCGATTTTTCAACGGTATCTTGTTCACACAATGCCTACAAGTCTAAATCTGCATTTTCAGCCTTCTAGCTCTTTTCGTTAAGGAGATATTGCAAAGCATTTGGAAAAAATGTCAACGCGGTTTTCTCTAAGGCGGAACAAGCTGGGGCCGATTTTTCAACGCTATCTTGTTCACACAATGCCTACAAGTCTAAATCTGCATTTTCAGCCTTCCAGCTCTTTTCATTAAGGAGATATTGCAAAGCATTTGGAAAAAATGTCAACGCGGTTTTCTCTAAGGCGGAATAAGCTGGGGCCGATTTTTCAACGCTATCTTGTTCACACAATGCCTACAAGTCTAAATCTGCATTTTCAGCCTTCCAGCTCTTTTCGTTAAGGAGATATTGCAAAGCATTTGGAAAAAATGTCAACGCGGTTTTCTCTAAGGTGGAATAAGCTGGGGCCGATTTTTCAACGTTATCTTGTTCACACAATGCCTACAAGTCTAAATCTGCATTTTCAGCCTTCCAGCTCTTTTCGTTAAGGAGATATTGCAAAGCATTTGGAAAAAATGTCAACGCGGTTTTCTCTAAGGCGGAACAAGCTGGGGCCGATTTTTCAACGCTATCTTGTTCACACAATGCCTACAAGTCTAAATCTGCATTTTCAGCCTTCCAGCTCTTTTCGTTAAGGAGATATTGCAAAGCATTTGGAAAAAATGTCAACGCGGTTTTCTCTAAGGCGGAATAAGCTGGGGCCAAATTTTTCAACGCTATCTTGTTCACACAATGCCTACAAGTCTAAATCTGCATTTTCAGCCTTCCAGCTCTTTTCGTTAAGGAGGTATTGCAAAGCATTTGGAAAAAATGTCAACGCGGTTTTCTCTAAGGCGGAATAAGCTGGGGCCGATTTTTCAACGTTATCTTGTTCACACAATGCCTACAAGTCTAAATCTGCATTTTCAGCCTTCTAGCTCTTTTCGTTAAGGAGATATTGCAAGGCATTTGGAAAAAATGTCAACGCGGTTTTCTCTAAGGCGGAATAAGCTGGGGCCGATTTTTCAACGCTATCTTGTTCACACAATGCCTACAAGTCTAAATCTGCATTTTCAGCCTTCTAGCTCTTTTCGTTAAGGAGATATTGCAAAGCATTTGGAAAAAATGTCAACGCGGTTTTCTCTAAGGCGGAATAAGCTGGGGCCGATTTTTCAACGTTATCTTGTTCACACAATGCCTACAAGTCTAAATCTGCATTTTCAGCCTTGCAGCTCTTTTCGTTAAGGAGATATTGCAAAGCATTTGGAAAAAATGTCAACGCGGTTTCCTCTAAGGCGGGATAAGCTGGGGCCGATTTTTCAACGCTATCTTGTTCACACAATGCCTACAAGTCTAAATCTGCATTTTCAGCCTTCTAGCTCTTTTCGTTAAGGAGATATTGCAAAGCATTTGGAAAAAATGTCAACGCGGTTTTCTCTAAGGTGGAATAAGCTGGGGCCGATTTTTCAACGTTATCTTGTTCACACAATGCCTACAAGTCTAAATCTGCATTTTCAGCCTTGTAGCTCTTTTCGTTAAGGAGATATTGCAAAGCATTTGGAAAAAATGTCAACGCGGTTTTCTCTAAGGCGGAATAAGCTGGGGCCGATTTTTCAACGTTATCTTGTTCACACAATGCCTACAAGTCTAAATCTGCATTTTCAGCCTTGCAGCTCTTTTCGTTAAGGAGATATTGCAAAGCATTTGGAAAAAATGTCAACGCGGTTTTCTCTAAGGCGGAATGAGCTGGGGCCGATTTTTCAACGCTATCTTGTTCACACAATGCCTACAAGTCTAAATCTGCATTTTCAGCCTTCTAGCTCTTTTCGTTAAGGAGATATTGCAAAGCATCTGGAAAAAATGTCAACGCGGTTTTCTCTAAGGCGGAATAAGCTGGGGCCGATTTTTCAACGTTATCTTGTTCACACAATGCCTACAAGTCTAAATCTGCATTTTCAGCCTTGCAGCTCTTTTCGTTAAGGAGATATTGCAAAGCATTTGGAAAAAATGTCAACGCGGTTTTCTCTAAGGCGGAATAAGCTGGGGCCGATTTTTCAACGCTATCTTGTTCACACAATGCCTACAAGTCTAAATCTGCATTTTCAGCCTTCTAGCTCTTTTCGTTAAGGAGATATTGCAAAGCATTTGGAAAAAATGTCAACGCGGTTTTCTCTAAGGTGGAATAAGCTGGGGCCGATTTTTCAACGTTATCTTGTTCACACAATGCCTACAAGTCTAAATCTGCATTTTCAGCCTTCTAGCTCTTTTCGTTAAGGAGATATTGCAAGGCATTTGGAAAAAATGTCAACGCGGTTTTCTCTAAGGCGGAATAAGCTGGGGCCGATTTTTCAACGCTATCTTGTTCACACAATGCCTACAAGTCTAAATCTGCATTTTCAGCCTTCCAGCTCTTTTCGTTAAGGAGATATTGCAAAGCATTTGGAAAAAATGTCAACGCGGTTTTCTCTAAGGCGGAATAAGCTGGGGCCGATTTTTCAACGTTATCTTGTTCACACAATGCCTACAAGTCTAAATCTGCATTTTCAGCCTTGCAGCTCTTTTCGTTAAGGAGATATTGCAAAGCATTTGGAAAAAATGTCAACGCGGTTTTCTCTAAGGCGGAATAAGCTGGGGCCGATTTTTCAACGCTATCTTGTTCACACAATGCCTACAAGTCTAAATCTGCATTTTCAGCTTTCTAGCTCTTTTCGTTAAGGAGATATTGCAAAGCATTTGGAAAAAATGTCAACGCGGTTTTCTCTAAGGCGGAATAAGCTGGGGCCGATTTTTCAACGTTATCTTGTTCACACAATGCCTACAAGTCTAAATCTGCATTTTCAGCCTTGCAGCTCTTTTCGTTAAGGAGATATTGCAAAGCATTTGGAAAAAATGACAACGCGGTTTTCTCTAAGGCGGAATAAGCTGGGGCCGATTTTTCAACGTTATCTTGTTCACACAATGCCTACAAGTCTAAATCTGCATTTTCAGCCTTGCAGCTCTTTTCGTTAAGGAGATATTGCAAAGCATTTGGAAAAAATGTCAACGCGGTTTTCTCTAAGGCGGAATAAGCTGGGGCCGATTTTTCAACGGTATCTTGTTCACACAATGCCTACAAGTCTAAATCTGCATTTTCAGCCTTCTAGCTCTTTTCGTTAAGGAGATATTGCAAAGCATTTGGAAAAAATGTCAACGCGGTTTTCTCTAAGGTGGAATAAGCTGGGGCCGATTTTTCAACGTTATCTTGTTCACACAATGCCTACAAGTCTAAATCTGCATTTTCAGCCTTCTAGCTCTTTTCGTTAAGGAGATATTGCAAGGCATTTGGAAAAAATGTCAACGCGGTTTTCTCTAAGGCGGAATAAGCTGGGCCGATTTTTCAACGCTATCTTGTTCACACAATGCCTACAAGTCTAATTCTGCATTTTCAGCCTTCCAGCTCTTTTCGTTAAGGAGATATTGCAAAGCATTTGGAAAAAATGTCAACGCGGTTTTCTCTAAGGCGGAATAAGCTGGGGCCGATTTTTCAACGTTATCTTGTTCACACAATGCCTACAAGTCTAAATCTGCATTTTCAGCCTTGCAGCTCTTTTCGTTAAGGAGATATTGCAAAGCATTTGGAAAAAATGTCAACGCGGTTTTCTCTAAGGCGGAATAAGCTGGGGCCGATTTTTCAACGTTATCTTGTTCACACAATGCCTACAAGTCTAAATCTGCATTTTCAGCCTTTTAGCTCTTTTCGTTAAGGAGATATTGCAAAGCATTTGGAAAAAATGTCAACGCGGTTTTCTCTAAGGCGGAATAAGCTGGGGCCGATTTTTCAACGTTATCTTGTTCACACAATGCCTACAAGTCTAAATCTGCATTTTCAGCCTTGCAGCTCTTTTCGTTAAGGAGATATTGCAAAGCATTTGGAAAAAATGTCAACGCGGTTTTCTCTAAGGCGGAATAAGCTGGGGCCGATTTTTCAACGTTATCTTGTTCACACAATGCCTACAAGTCTAAATCTGCATTTTCAGCCTTTTAGCTCTTTTCGTTAAGGAGATATTGCAAAGCATTTGGAAAAAATGTCAACGCGGTTTTCTCTAAGGCGGAATAAGCTGGGGCCGATTTTTCAACGCTATCTTGTTCACACTATGCCTACAAGTCTAAATCTGCATTTTCAGCCTTGCAGCTCTTTTCGTTAAGGAGATATTGCAAAGCATTTGGAAAAAATGACAACGCGGTTTTCTCTAAGGCGGAATAAGCTGGGGCCGATTTTTCAACGTTATCTTGTTCACACAATGCCTACAAGTCTAAATCTGCATTTTCAGCCTTGCAGCTCTTTTCGTTAAGGAGATATTGCAAAGCATTTGGAAAAAATGTCAACGCGGTTTTCTCTAAGGCGGAATAAGCTGGGGCCGATTTTTCAACGGTATCTTGTTCACACAATGCCTACAAGTCTAAATCTGCATTTTCAGCCTTCTAGCTCTTTTCGTTAAGGAGATATTGCAAAGCATTTGGAAAAAATGTCAACGCGGTTTTCTCTAAGGTGGAATAAGCTGGGGCCGATTTTTCAACGTTATCTTGTTCACACAATGCCTACAAGTCTAAATCTGCATTTTCAGCCTTCTAGCTCTTTTCGTTAAGGAGATATTGCAAGGCATTTGGAAAAAATGTCAACGCGGTTTTCTCTAAGGCGGAATAAGCTGGGCCGATTTTTCAACGCTATCTTGTTCACACAATGCCTACAAGTCTAATTCTGCATTTTCAGCCTTCCAGCTCTTTTCGTTAAGGAGATATTGCAAAGCATTTGGAAAAAATGTCAACGCGGTTTTCTCTAAGGCGGAATAAGCTGGGGCCGATTTTTCAACGTTATCTTGTTCACACAATGCCTACAAGTCTAAATCTGCATTTTCAGCCTTGCAGCTCTTTTCGTTAAGGAGATATTGCAAAGCATTTGGAAAAAATGTCAACGCGGTTTTCTCTAAGGCGGAATAAGCTGGGGCCGATTTTTCAACGTTATCTTGTTCACACAATGCCTACAAGTCTAAATCTGCATTTTCAGCCTTTTAGCTCTTTTCGTTAAGGAGATATTGCAAAGCATTTGGAAAAAATGTCAACGCGGTTTTCTCTAAGGCGGAATAAGCTGGGGCCGATTTTTCAACGCTATCTTGTTCACACTATGCCTACAAGTCTAAATCTGCATTTTCAGCCTTCTAGCTCTTTTCGTTAAGGAGATATTGCAAAGCATTTGGAAAAAATGTCAACGCGGTTTTCTCTAAGGCGGAATAAGCTGGGGCCGATTTTTCAACGTTATCTTGTTCACACAATGCCTACAAGTCTAAATCTGCATTTTCAGCCTTGCAGCTCTTTTCGTTAAGGAGATATTGCAAAGCATTTGGAAAAAATGTCAACGCGGTTTTCTCTAAGGCGGAATAAGCTGGGGCCGATTTTTCAACGCTATCTTGTTCACACAATGCCTACAAGTCTAAATCTGCATTTTCAGCCTTCTAGCTCTTTTCGTTAAGGAGATATTGCAAAGCATTTGGAAAAAATGTCAACGCGGTTTTCTCTAAGGTGGAATAAGCTGGGGCCGATTTTTCAACGTTATCTTGTTCACACAATGCCTACAAGTCTAAATCTGCATTTTCAGCCTTGCAGCTCTTTTCGTTAAGGAGATATTGCAAAGCATTTGGAAAAAATGTCAACGCGGTTTTCTCTAAGGCGGAATAAGCTGGGGCCGATTTTTCAACGTTATCTTGTTCACACAATGCCTACAAGTCTAAATCTGCATTTTCAGCCTTGCAGCTCTTTTCGTTAAGGAGATATTGCAAAGCATTTGGAAAAAATGTCAACGCGGTTTTCTCTAAGGCGGAATGAGCTGGGGCCGATTTTTCAACGCTATCTTGTTCACACAATGCCTACAAGTCTAAATCTGCATTTTCAGCCTTCTAGCTCTTTTCGTTAAGGAGATATTGCAAAGCATCTGGAAAAAATGTCAACGCGGTTTTCTCTAAGGCGGAATAAGCTGGGGCCGATTTTTCAACGTTATCTTGTTCACACAATGCCTACAAGTCTAAATCTGCATTTTCAGCCTTGCAGCTCTTTTCGTTAAGGAGATATTGCAAAGCATTTGGAAAAAATGTCAACGCGGTTTTCTCTAAGGCGGAATAAGCTGGGGCCGATTTTTCAACGCTATCTTGTTCACACAATGCCTACAAGTCTAAATCTGCATTTTCAGCCTTCTAGCTCTTTTCGTTAAGGAGATATTGCAAAGCATTTGGAAAAAATGTCAACGCGGTTTTCTCTAAGGTGGAATAAGCTGGGGCCGATTTTTCAACGTTATCTTGTTCACACAATGCCTACAAGTCTAAATCTGCATTTTCAGCCTTCTAGCTCTTTTCGTTAAGGAGATATTGCAAGGCATTTGGAAAAAATGTCAACGCGGTTTTCTCTAAGGCGGAATAAGCTGGGGCCGATTTTTCAACGCTATCTTGTTCACACAATGCCTACAAGTCTAAATCTGCATTTTCAGCCTTCCAGCTCTTTTCGTTAAGGAGATATTGCAAAGCATTTGGAAAAAATGTCAACGCGGTTTTCTCTAAGGCGGAATAAGCTGGGGCCGATTTTTCAACGTTATCTTGTTCACACAATGCCTACAAGTCTAAATCTGCATTTTCAGCCTTGCAGCTCTTTTCGTTAAGGAGATATTGCAAAGCATTTGGAAAAAATGTCAACGCGGTTTTCTCTAAGGCGGAATGAGCTGGGGCCGATTTTTCAACGCTATCTTGTTCACACAATGCCTACAAGTCTAAATCTGCATTTTCAGCCTTCTAGCTCTTTTCGTTAAGGAGATATTGCAAAGCATCTGGAAAAAATGTCAACGCGGTTTTCTCTAAGGCGGAATAAGCTGGGGCCGATTTTTCAACGTTATCTTGTTCACACAATGCCTACAAGTCTAAATCTGCATTTTCAGCCTTGCAGCTCTTTTCGTTAAGGAGATATTGCAAAGCATTTGGAAAAAATGTCAACGCGGTTTTCTCTAAGGCGGAATAAGCTGGGGCCGATTTTTCAACGCTATCTTGTTCACACAATGCCTACAAGTCTAAATCTGCATTTTCAGCCTTCTAGCTCTTTTCGTTAAGGAGATATTGCAAAGCATTTGGAAAAAATGTCAACGCGGTTTTCTCTAAGGTGGAATAAGCTGGGGCCGATTTTTCAACGTTATCTTGTTCACACAATGCCTACAAGTCTAAATCTGCATTTTCAGCCTTCTAGCTCTTTTCGTTAAGGAGATATTGCAAGGCATTTGGAAAAAATGTCAACGCGGTTTTCTCTAAGGCGGAATAAGCTGGGGCCGATTTTTCAACGCTATCTTGTTCACACAATGCCTACAAGTCTAAATCTGCATTTTCAGCCTTCCAGCTCTTTTCGTTAAGGAGATATTGCAAAGCATTTGGAAAAAATGTCAACGCGGTTTTCTCTAAGGCGGAATAAGCTGGGGCCGATTTTTCAACGTTATCTTGTTCACACAATGCCTACAAGTCTAAATCTGCATTTTCAGCCTTGCAGCTCTTTTCGTTAAGGAGATATTGCAAAGCATTTGGAAAAAATGTCAACGCGGTTTTCTCTAAGGCGGAATAAGCTGGGGCCGATTTTTCAACGCTATCTTGTTCACACAATGCCTACAAGTCTAAATCTGCATTTTCAGCTTTCTAGCTCTTTTCGTTAAGGAGATATTGCAAAGCATTTGGAAAAAATGTCAACGCGGTTTTCTCTAAGGCGGAATAAGCTGGGGCCGATTTTTCAACGTTATCTTGTTCACACAATGCCTACAAGTCTAAATCTGCATTTTCAGCCTTGCAGCTCTTTTCGTTAAGGAGATATTGCAAAGCATTTGGAAAAAATGACAACGCGGTTTTCTCTAAGGCGGAATAAGCTGGGGCCGATTTTTCAACGTTATCTTGTTCACACAATGCCTACAAGTCTAAATCTGCATTTTCAGCCTTGCAGCTCTTTTCGTTAAGGAGATATTGCAAAGCATTTGGAAAAAATGTCAACGCGGTTTTCTCTAAGGCGGAATAAGCTGGGGCCGATTTTTCAACGGTATCTTGTTCACACAATGCCTACAAGTCTAAATCTGCATTTTCAGCCTTCTAGCTCTTTTCGTTAAGGAGATATTGCAAAGCATTTGGAAAAAATGTCAACGCGGTTTTCTCTAAGGTGGAATAAGCTGGGGCCGATTTTTCAACGTTATCTTGTTCACACAATGCCTACAAGTCTAAATCTGCATTTTCAGCCTTCTAGCTCTTTTCGTTAAGGAGATATTGCAAGGCATTTGGAAAAAATGTCAACGCGGTTTTCTCTAAGGCGGAATAAGCTGGGCCGATTTTTCAACGCTATCTTGTTCACACAATGCCTACAAGTCTAATTCTGCATTTTCAGCCTTCCAGCTCTTTTCGTTAAGGAGATATTGCAAAGCATTTGGAAAAAATGTCAACGCGGTTTTCTCTAAGGCGGAATAAGCTGGGGCCGATTTTTCAACGTTATCTTGTTCACACAATGCCTACAAGTCTAAATCTGCATTTTCAGCCTTGCAGCTCTTTTCGTTAAGGAGATATTGCAAAGCATTTGGAAAAAATGTCAACGCGGTTTTCTCTAAGGCGGAATAAGCTGGGGCCGATTTTTCAACGTTATCTTGTTCACACAATGCCTACAAGTCTAAATCTGCATTTTCAGCCTTTTAGCTCTTTTCGTTAAGGAGATATTGCAAAGCATTTGGAAAAAATGTCAACGCGGTTTTCTCTAAGGCGGAATAAGCTGGGGCCGATTTTTCAACGCTATCTTGTTCACACTATGCCTACAAGTCTAAATCTGCATTTTCAGCCTTCTAGCTCTTTTCGTTAAGGAGATATTGCAAAGCATTTGGAAAAAATGTCAACGCGGTTTTCTCTAAGGCGGAATAAGCTGGGGCCGATTTTTCAACGTTATCTTGTTCACACAATGCCTACAAGTCTAAATCTGCATTTTCAGCCTTGCAGCTCTTTTCGTTAAGGAGATATTGCAAAGCATTTGGAAAAAATGTCAACGCGGTTTTCTCTAAGGCGGAATAAGCTGGGGCCGATTTTTCAACGCTATCTTGTTCACACAATGCCTACAAGTCTAAATCTGCATTTTCAGCCTTCTAGCTCTTTTCGTTAAGGAGATATTGCAAAGCATTTGGAAAAAATGTCAACGCGGTTTTCTCTAAGGTGGAATAAGCTGGGGCCGATTTTTCAACGTTATCTTGTTCACACAATGCCTACAAGTCTAAATCTGCATTTTCAGCCTTGCAGCTCTTTTCGTTAAGGAGATATTGCAAAGCATTTGGAAAAAATGTCAACGCGGTTTTCTCTAAGGCGGAATAAGCTGGGGCCGATTTTTCAACGTTATCTTGTTCACACAATGCCTACAAGTCTAAATCTGCATTTTCAGCCTTGCAGCTCTTTTCGTTAAGGAGATATTGCAAAGCATTTGGAAAAAATGTCAACGCGGTTTTCTCTAAGGCGGAATGAGCTGGGGCCGATTTTTCAACGCTATCTTGTTCACACAATGCCTACAAGTCTAAATCTGCATTTTCAGCCTTCTAGCTCTTTTCGTTAAGGAGATATTGCAAAGCATCTGGAAAAAATGTCAACGCGGTTTTCTCTAAGGCGGAATAAGCTGGGGCCGATTTTTCAACGTTATCTTGTTCACACAATGCCTACAAGTCTAAATCTGCATTTTCAGCCTTGCAGCTCTTTTCGTTAAGGAGATATTGCAAAGCATTTGGAAAAAATGTCAACGCGGTTTTCTCTAAGGCGGAATAAGCTGGGGCCGATTTTTCAACGCTATCTTGTTCACACAATGCCTACAAGTCTAAATCTGCATTTTCAGCCTTCTAGCTCTTTTCGTTAAGGAGATATTGCAAAGCATTTGGAAAAAATGTCAACGCGGTTTTCTCTAAGGTGGAATAAGCTGGGGCCGATTTTTCAACGTTATCTTGTTCACACAATGCCTACAAGTCTAAATCTGCATTTTCAGCCTTCTAGCTCTTTTCGTTAAGGAGATATTGCAAGGCATTTGGAAAAAATGTCAACGCGGTTTTCTCTAAGGCGGAATAAGCTGGGGCCGATTTTTCAACGCTATCTTGTTCACACAATGCCTACAAGTCTAAATCTGCATTTTCAGCCTTCCAGCTCTTTTCGTTAAGGAGATATTGCAAAGCATTTGGAAAAAATGTCAACGCGGTTTTCTCTAAGGCGGAATAAGCTGGGGCCGATTTTTCAACGTTATCTTGTTCACACAATGCCTACAAGTCTAAATCTGCATTTTCAGCCTTGCAGCTCTTTTCGTTAAGGAGATATTGCAAAGCATTTGGAAAAAATGTCAACGCGGTTTTCTCTAAGGCGGAATAAGCTGGGGCCGATTTTTCAACGCTATCTTGTTCACACAATGCCTACAAGTCTAAATCTGCATTTTCAGCTTTCTAGCTCTTTTCGTTAAGGAGATATTGCAAAGCATTTGGAAAAAATGTCAACGCGGTTTTCTCTAAGGCGGAATAAGCTGGGGCCGATTTTTCAACGTTATCTTGTTCACACAATGCCTACAAGTCTAAATCTGCATTTTCAGCCTTGCAGCTCTTTTCGTTAAGGAGATATTGCAAAGCATTTGGAAAAAATGACAACGCGGTTTTCTCTAAGGCGGAATAAGCTGGGGCCGATTTTTCAACGTTATCTTGTTCACACAATGCCTACAAGTCTAAATCTGCATTTTCAGCCTTGCAGCTCTTTTCGTTAAGGAGATATTGCAAAGCATTTGGAAAAAATGTCAACGCGGTTTTCTCTAAGGCGGAATAAGCTGGGGCCGATTTTTCAACGGTATCTTGTTCACACAATGCCTACAAGTCTAAATCTGCATTTTCAGCCTTCTAGCTCTTTTCGTTAAGGAGATATTGCAAAGCATTTGGAAAAAATGTCAACGCGGTTTTCTCTAAGGCGGAACAAGCTGGGGCCGATTTTTCAACGCTATCTTGTTCACACAATGCCTACAAGTCTAAATCTGCATTTTCAGCCTTCCAGCTCTTTTCGTTAAGGAGATATTGCAAAGCATTTGGAAAAAATGTCAACGCGGTTTTCTCTAAGACGGAATAAGCTGGGGCCGATTTTTCAACGCTATCTTGTTCACACAATGCCTACAAGTCTAAATCTGCATTTTCAGCCTTCCAGCTCTTTTCGTTAAGGAGATATTGCAAAGCATTTGGAAAAAATGTCAACGCGGTTTTCTCTAAGGCGGAATAAGCTGGGGCCGGTTTTTCAACGTTATCTTGTTCACACAATGCCTACAAGTCTAAATCTGCATTTTCAGCCTTCTAGCTCTTTTCGTTAAGGAGATATTGCAAAGCATTTGGAAAAAATGTCAACGCGGTTTTCTCTAAGGCGGAATAAGCTGGGGCCGATTTTTCAACGTTATCTTGTTCACACAATGCCTACAAGTCTAAATCTGCATTTTCAGCCTTTTAGCTCTTTTCGTTAAGGAGATATTGCAAAGCATTTGGAAAAAATGTCAACGCGGTTTTCTCTAAGGCGGAATGAGCTGGGGCCGATTTTTCAACGCTATCTTGTTCACACAATGCCTACAAGTCTAAATCTGCATTTTCAGCCTTCTAGCTCTTTTCGTTAAGGAGATATTGCAAAGCATCTGGAAAAAATGTCAACGCGGTTTTCTCTAAGGCGGAATAAGCTGGGGCCGATTTTTCAACGTTATCTTGTTCACACAATGCCTACAAGTCTAAATCTGCATTTTCAGCCTTGCAGCTCTTTTCGTTAAGGAGATATTGCAAAGCATTTGGAAAAAATGTCAACGCGGTTTTCTCTAAGGTGGAATAAGCTGGGGCCGATTTTTCAACGTTATCTTGTTCACACAATGCCTACAAGTCTAAATCTGCATTTTCAGCCTTCTAGCTCTTTTCGTTAAGGAGATATTGCAAGGCATTTGGAAAAAATGTCAACGCGGTTTTCTCTAAGGCGGAATAAGCTGGGGCCGATTTTTCAACGCTATCTTGTTCACACAATGCCTACAAGTCTAATTCTGCATTTTCAGCCTTCCAGCTCTTTTCGTTAAGGAGATATTGCAAAGCATTTGGAAAAAATGTCAACGCGGTTTTCTCTAAGGCGGAATAAGCTGGGGCCGATTTTTCAACGTTATCTTGTTCACACAATGCCTACAAGTCTAAATCTGCATTTTCAGCCTTGCAGCTCTTTTCGTTAAGGAGATATTGCAAAGCATTTGGAAAAAATGTCAACGCGGTTTTCTCTAAGGCGGAATAAGCTGGGGCCGATTTTTCAACGTTATCTTGTTCACACAATGCCTACAAGTCTAAATCTGCATTTTCAGCCTTGCAGCTCTTTTCGTTAAGGAGATATTGCAAAGCATTTGGAAAAAATGTCAACGCGGTTTTCTCTAAGGCGGAATAAGCTGGGGCCGATTTTTCAACGCTATCTTGTTCACACTATGCCTACAAGTCTAAATCTGCATTTTCAGCCTTCTAGCTCTTTTCGTTAAGGAGATATTGCAAAGCATTTGGAAAAAATGTCAACGCGGTTTTCTCTAAGGCGGAATAAGCTGGGGCCGATTTTTCAACGTTATCTTGTTCACACAATGCCTACAAGTCTAAATCTGCATTTTCAGCCTTGCAGCTCTTTTCGTTAAGGAGATATTGCAAAGCATTTGGAAAAAATGTCAACGCGGTTTTCTCTAAGGCGGAATGAGCTGGGGCCGATTTTTCAACGCTATCTTGTTCACACAATGCCTACAAGTCTAAATCTGCATTTTCAGCCTTCTAGCTCTTTTCGTTAAGGAGATATTGCAAAGCATCTGGAAAAAATGTCAACGCGGTTTTCTCTAAGGCGGAATAAGCTGGGGCCGATTTTTCAACGTTATCTTGTTCACACAATGCCTACAAGTCTAAATCTGCATTTTCAGCCTTGCAGCTCTTTTCGTTAAGGAGATATTGCAAAGCATTTGGAAAAAATGTCAACGCGGTTTTCTCTAAGGCGGAATAAGCTGGGGCCGATTTTTCAACGCTATCTTGTTCACACAATGCCTACAAGTCTAAATCTGCATTTTCAGCCTTCTAGCTCTTTTCGTTAAGGAGATATTGCAAAGCATTTGGAAAAAATGTCAACGCGGTTTTCTCTAAGGTGGAATAAGCTGGGGCCGATTTTTCAACGTTATCTTGTTCACACAATGCCTACAAGTCTAAATCTGCATTTTCAGCCTTCTAGCTCTTTTCGTTAAGGAGATATTGCAAGGCATTTGGAAAAAATGTCAACGCGGTTTTCTCTAAGGCGGAATAAGCTGGGGCCGATTTTTCAACGCTATCTTGTTCACACAATGCCTACAAGTCTAAATCTGCATTTTCAGCCTTCCAGCTCTTTTCGTTAAGGAGATATTGCAAAGCATTTGGAAAAAATGTCAACGCGGTTTTCTCTAAGGCGGAATAAGCTGGGGCCGATTTTTCAACGTTATCTTGTTCACACAATGCCTACAAGTCTAAATCTGCATTTTCAGCCTTGCAGCTCTTTTCGTTAAGGAGATATTGCAAAGCATTTGGAAAAAATGTCAACGCGGTTTTCTCTAAGGCGGAATAAGCTGGGGCCGATTTTTCAACGCTATCTTGTTCACACAATGCCTACAAGTCTAAATCTGCATTTTCAGCTTTCTAGCTCTTTTCGTTAAGGAGATATTGCAAAGCATTTGGAAAAAATGTCAACGCGGTTTTCTCTAAGGCGGAATAAGCTGGGGCCGATTTTTCAACGTTATCTTGTTCACACAATGCCTACAAGTCTAAATCTGCATTTTCAGCCTTGCAGCTCTTTTCGTTAAGGAGATATTGCAAAGCATTTGGAAAAAATGACAACGCGGTTTTCTCTAAGGCGGAATAAGCTGGGGCCGATTTTTCAACGTTATCTTGTTCACACAATGCCTACAAGTCTAAATCTGCATTTTCAGCCTTGCAGCTCTTTTCGTTAAGGAGATATTGCAAAGCATTTGGAAAAAATGTCAACGCGGTTTTCTCTAAGGCGGAATAAGCTGGGGCCGATTTTTCAACGGTATCTTGTTCACACAATGCCTACAAGTCTAAATCTGCATTTTCAGCCTTCTAGCTCTTTTCGTTAAGGAGATATTGCAAAGCATTTGGAAAAAATGTCAACGCGGTTTTCTCTAAGGCGGAACAAGCTGGGGCCGATTTTTCAACGCTATCTTGTTCACACAATGCCTACAAGTCTAAATCTGCATTTTCAGCCTTCCAGCTCTTTTCGTTAAGGAGATATTGCAAAGCATTTGGAAAAAATGTCAACGCGGTTTTCTCTAAGACGGAATAAGCTGGGGCCGATTTTTCAACGCTATCTTGTTCACACAATGCCTACAAGTCTAAATCTGCATTTTCAGCCTTCCAGCTCTTTTCGTTAAGGAGATATTGCAAAGCATTTGGAAAAAATGTCAACGCGGTTTTCTCTAAGGCGGAATAAGCTGGGGCCGGTTTTTCAACGTTATCTTGTTCACACAATGCCTACAAGTCTAAATCTGCATTTTCAGCCTTCTAGCTCTTTTCGTTAAGGAGATATTGCAAAGCATTTGGAAAAAATGTCAACGCGGTTTTCTCTAAGGCGGAATAAGCTGGGGCCGATTTTTCAACGTTATCTTGTTCACACAATGCCTACAAGTCTAAATCTGCATTTTCAGCCTTTTAGCTCTTTTCGTTAAGGAGATATTGCAAAGCATTTGGAAAAAATGTCAACGCGGTTTTCTCTAAGGCGGAATGAGCTGGGGCCGATTTTTCAACGCTATCTTGTTCACACAATGCCTACAAGTCTAAATCTGCATTTTCAGCCTTCTAGCTCTTTTCGTTAAGGAGATATTGCAAAGCATCTGGAAAAAATGTCAACGCGGTTTTCTCTAAGGCGGAATAAGCTGGGGCCGATTTTTCAACGTTATCTTGTTCACACAATGCCTACAAGTCTAAATCTGCATTTTCAGCCTTGCAGCTCTTTTCGTTAAGGAGATATTGCAAAGCATTTGGAAAAAATGTCAACGCGGTTTTCTCTAAGGTGGAATAAGCTGGGGCCGATTTTTCAACGTTATCTTGTTCACACAATGCCTACAAGTCTAAATCTGCATTTTCAGCCTTCTAGCTCTTTTCGTTAAGGAGATATTGCAAGGCATTTGGAAAAAATGTCAACGCGGTTTTCTCTAAGGCGGAATAAGCTGGGGCCGATTTTTCAACGCTATCTTGTTCACACAATGCCTACAAGTCTAATTCTGCATTTTCAGCCTTCCAGCTCTTTTCGTTAAGGAGATATTGCAAAGCATTTGGAAAAAATGTCAACGCGGTTTTCTCTAAGGCGGAATAAGCTGGGGCCGATTTTTCAACGTTATCTTGTTCACACAATGCCTACAAGTCTAAATCTGCATTTTCAGCCTTGCAGCTCTTTTCGTTAAGGAGATATTGCAAAGCATTTGGAAAAAATGTCAACGCGGTTTTCTCTAAGGCGGAATAAGCTGGGGCCGATTTTTCAACGTTATCTTGTTCACACAATGCCTACAAGTCTAAATCTGCATTTTCAGCCTTGCAGCTCTTTTCGTTAAGGAGATATTGCAAAGCATTTGGAAAAAATGTCAACGCGGTTTTCTCTAAGGCGGAATAAGCTGGGGCCGATTTTTCAACGCTATCTTGTTCACACTATGCCTACAAGTCTAAATCTGCATTTTCAGCCTTCTAGCTCTTTTCGTTAAGGAGATATTGCAAAGCATTTGGAAAAAATGTCAACGCGGTTTTCTCTAAGGCGGAATAAGCTGGGGCCGATTTTTCAACGTTATCTTGTTCACACAATGCCTACAAGTCTAAATCTGCATTTTCAGCCTTGCAGCTCTTTTCGTTAAGGAGATATTGCAAAGCATTTGGAAAAAATGTCAACGCGGTTTTCTCTAAGGCGGAATAAGCTGGGGCCGATTTTTCAACGCTATCTTGTTCACACAATGCCTACAAGTCTAAATCTGCATTTTCAGCCTTCTAGCTCTTTTCGTTAAGGAGATATTGCAAAGCATTTGGAAAAAATGTCAACGCGGTTTTCTCTAAGGTGGAATAAGCTGGGGCCGATTTTTCAACGTTATCTTGTTCACACAATGCCTACAAGTCTAAATCTGCATTTTCAGCCTTCCAGCTCTTTTCGTTAAGGAGATATTGCAAAGCATTTGGAAAAAATGTCAACGCGGTTTTCTCTAAGGCGGAACAAGCTGGGGCCGATTTTTCAACGCTATCTTGTTCACACAATGCCTACAAGTCTAAATCTGCATTTTCAGCCTTCCAGCTCTTTTCGTTAAGGAGATATTGCAAAGCATTTGGAAAAAATGTCAACGCGGTTTTCTCTAAGGCGGAATAAGCTGGGGCCAAATTTTTCAACGCTATCTTGTTCACACAATGCCTACAAGTCTAAATCTGCATTTTCAGCCTTCCAGCTCTTTTCGTTAAGGAGATATTGCAAAGCATTTGGAAAAAATGTCAACGCGGTTTTCTCTAAGGCGGAATAAGCTGGGGCCGATTTTTCAACGTTATCTTGTTCACACAATGCCTACAAGTCTAAATCTGCATTTTCAGCCTTCTAGCTCTTTTCGTTAAGGAGATATTGCAAGGCATTTGGAAAAAATGTCAACGCGGTTTTCTCTAAGGCGGAATAAGCTGGGGCCGATTTTTCAACGCTATCTTGTTCACACAATGCCTACAAGTCTAAATCTGCATTTTCAGCCTTCTAGCTCTTTTCGTTAAGGAGATATTGCAAAGCATTTGGAAAAAATGTCAACGCGGTTTTCTCTAAGGCGGAATAAGCTGGGGCCGATTTTTCAACGTTATCTTGTTCACACAATGCCTACAAGTCTAAATCTGCATTTTCAGCCTTGCAGCTCTTTTCGTTAAGGAGATATTGCAAAGCATTTGGAAAAAATGTCAACGCGGTTTCCTCTAAGGCGGGATAAGCTGGGGCCGATTTTTCAACGCTATCTTGTTCACACAATGCCTACAAGTCTAAATCTGCATTTTCAGCCTTCTAGCTCTTTTCGTTAAGGAGATATTGCAAAGCATTTGGAAAAAATGTCAACGCGGTTTTCTCTAAGGTGGAATAAGCTGGGGCCGATTTTTCAACGTTATCTTGTTCACACAATGCCTACAAGTCTAAATCTGCATTTTCAGCCTTGTAGCTCTTTTCGTTAAGGAGATATTGCAAAGCATTTGGAAAAAATGTCAACGCGGTTTTCTCTAAGGCGGAATAAGCTGGGGCCGATTTTTCAACGTTATCTTGTTCACACAATGCCTACAAGTCTAAATCTGCATTTTCAGCCTTGCAGCTCTTTTCGTTAAGGAGATATTGCAAAGCATTTGGAAAAAATGTCAACGCGGTTTTCTCTAAGGCGGAATGAGCTGGGGCCGATTTTTCAACGCTATCTTGTTCACACAATGCCTACAAGTCTAAATCTGCATTTTCAGCCTTCTAGCTCTTTTCGTTAAGGAGATATTGCAAAGCATCTGGAAAAAATGTCAACGCGGTTTTCTCTAAGGCGGAATAAGCTGGGGCCGATTTTTCAACGTTATCTTGTTCACACAATGCCTACAAGTCTAAATCTGCATTTTCAGCCTTGCAGCTCTTTTCGTTAAGGAGATATTGCAAAGCATTTGGAAAAAATGTCAACGCGGTTTTCTCTAAGGCGGAATAAGCTGGGGCCGATTTTTCAACGCTATCTTGTTCACACAATGCCTACAAGTCTAAATCTGCATTTTCAGCCTTCTAGCTCTTTTCGTTAAGGAGATATTGCAAAGCATTTGGAAAAAATGTCAACGCGGTTTTCTCTAAGGTGGAATAAGCTGGGGCCGATTTTTCAACGTTATCTTGTTCACACAATGCCTACAAGTCTAAATCTGCATTTTCAGCCTTCTAGCTCTTTTCGTTAAGGAGATATTGCAAGGCATTTGGAAAAAATGTCAACGCGGTTTTCTCTAAGGCGGAATAAGCTGGGGCCGATTTTTCAACGCTATCTTGTTCACACAATGTCTACAAGTCTAAATCTGCATTTTCAGCCTTCCAGCTCTTTTCGTTAAGGAGATATTGCAAAGCATTTGGAAAAAATGTCAACGCGGTTTTCTCTAAGGCGGAATAAGCTGGGGCCGATTTTTCAACGTTATCTTGTTCACACAATGCCTACAAGTCTAAATCTGCATTTTCAGCCTTGCAGCTCTTTTCGTTAAGGAGATATTGCAAAGCATTTGGAAAAAATGTCAACGCGGTTTTCTCTAAGGCGGAATAAGCTGGGGCCGATTTTTCAACGCTATCTTGTTCACACAATGCCTACAAGTCTAAATCTGCATTTTCAGCTTTCTAGCTCTTTTCGTTAAGGAGATATTGCAAAGCATTTGGAAAAAATGTCAACGCGGTTTTCTCTAAGGCGGAATAAGCTGGGGCCGATTTTTCAACGTTATCTTGTTCACACAATGCCTACAAGTCTAAATCTGCATTTTCAGCCTTGCAGCTCTTTTCGTTAAGGAGATATTGCAAAGCATTTGGAAAAAATGACAACGCGGTTTTCTCTAAGGCGGAATAAGCTGGGGCCGATTTTTCAACGTTATCTTGTTCACACAATGCCTACAAGTCTAAATCTGCATTTTCAGCCTTGCAGCTCTTTTCGTTAAGGAGATATTGCAAAGCATTTGGAAAAAATGTCAACGCGGTTTTCTCTAAGGCGGAATAAGCTGGGGCCGATTTTTCAACGGTATCTTGTTCACACAATGCCTACAAGTCTAAATCTGCATTTTCAGCCTTCTAGCTCTTTTCGTTAAGGAGATATTGCAAAGCATTTGGAAAAAATGTCAACGCGGTTTTCTCTAAGGTGGAATAAGCTGGGGCCGATTTTTCAACGTTATCTTGTTCACACAATGCCTACAAGTCTAAATCTGCATTTTCAGCCTTCTAGCTCTTTTCGTTAAGGAGATATTGCAAGGCATTTGGAAAAAATGTCAACGCGGTTTTCTCTAAGGCGGAATAAGCTGGGCCGATTTTTCAACGCTATCTTGTTCACACAATGCCTACAAGTCTAATTCTGCATTTTCAGCCTTCCAGCTCTTTTCGTTAAGGAGATATTGCAAAGCATTTGGAAAAAATGTCAACGCGGTTTTCTCTAAGGCGGAATAAGCTGGGGCCGATTTTTCAACGTTATCTTGTTCACACAATGCCTACAAGTCTAAATCTGCATTTTCAGCCTTGCAGCTCTTTTCGTTAAGGAGATATTGCAAAGCATTTGGAAAAAATGTCAACGCGGTTTTCTCTAAGGCGGAATAAGCTGGGGCCGATTTTTCAACGTTATCTTGTTCACACAATGCCTACAAGTCTAAATCTGCATTTTCAGCCTTTTAGCTCTTTTCGTTAAGGAGATATTGCAAAGCATTTGGAAAAAATGTCAACGCGGTTTTCTCTAAGGCGGAATAAGCTGGGGCCGATTTTTCAACGCTATCTTGTTCACACTATGCCTACAAGTCTAAATCTGCATTTTCAGCCTTCTAGCTCTTTTCGTTAAGGAGATATTGCAAAGCATTTGGAAAAAATGTCAACGCGGTTTTCTCTAAGGCGGAATAAGCTGGGGCCGATTTTTCAACGTTATCTTGTTCACACAATGCCTACAAGTCTAAATCTGCATTTTCAGCCTTGCAGCTCTTTTCGTTAAGGAGATATTGCAAAGCATTTGGAAAAAATGTCAACGCGGTTTTCTCTAAGGCGGAATAAGCTGGGGCCGATTTTTCAACGCTATCTTGTTCACACAATGCCTACAAGTCTAAATCTGCATTTTCAGCCTTCTAGCTCTTTTCGTTAAGGAGATATTGCAAAGCATTTGGAAAAAATGTCAACGCGGTTTTCTCTAAGGTGGAATAAGCTGGGGCCGATTTTTCAACGTTATCTTGTTCACACAATGCCTACAAGTCTAAATCTGCATTTTCAGCCTTGCAGCTCTTTTCGTTAAGGAGATATTGCAAAGCATTTGGAAAAAATGTCAACGCGGTTTTCTCTAAGGCGGAATAAGCTGGGGCCGATTTTTCAACGTTATCTTGTTCACACAATGCCTACAAGTCTAAATCTGCATTTTCAGCCTTGCAGCTCTTTTCGTTAAGGAGATATTGCAAAGCATTTGGAAAAAATGTCAACGCGGTTTTCTCTAAGGCGGAATGAGCTGGGGCCGATTTTTCAACGCTATCTTGTTCACACAATGCCTACAAGTCTAAATCTGCATTTTCAGCCTTCTAGCTCTTTTCGTTAAGGAGATATTGCAAAGCATCTGGAAAAAATGTCAACGCGGTTTTCTCTAAGGCGGAATAAGCTGGGGCCGATTTTTCAACGTTATCTTGTTCACACAATGCCTACAAGTCTAAATCTGCATTTTCAGCCTTGCAGCTCTTTTCGTTAAGGAGATATTGCAAAGCATTTGGAAAAAATGTCAACGCGGTTTTCTCTAAGGCGGAATAAGCTGGGGCCGATTTTTCAACGCTATCTTGTTCACACAATGCCTACAAGTCTAAATCTGCATTTTCAGCCTTCTAGCTCTTTTCGTTAAGGAGATATTGCAAAGCATTTGGAAAAAATGTCAACGCGGTTTTCTCTAAGGTGGAATAAGCTGGGGCCGATTTTTCAACGTTATCTTGTTCACACAATGCCTACAAGTCTAAATCTGCATTTTCAGCCTTCTAGCTCTTTTCGTTAAGGAGATATTGCAAGGCATTTGGAAAAAATGTCAACGCGGTTTTCTCTAAGGCGGAATAAGCTGGGGCCGATTTTTCAACGCTATCTTGTTCACACAATGCCTACAAGTCTAAATCTGCATTTTCAGCCTTCCAGCTCTTTTCGTTAAGGAGATATTGCAAAGCATTTGGAAAAAATGTCAACGCGGTTTTCTCTAAGGCGGAATAAGCTGGGGCCGATTTTTCAACGTTATCTTGTTCACACAATGCCTACAAGTCTAAATCTGCATTTTCAGCCTTGCAGCTCTTTTCGTTAAGGAGATATTGCAAAGCATTTGGAAAAAATGTCAACGCGGTTTTCTCTAAGGCGGAATAAGCTGGGGCCGATTTTTCAACGCTATCTTGTTCACACAATGCCTACAAGTCTAAATCTGCATTTTCAGCTTTCTAGCTCTTTTCGTTAAGGAGATATTGCAAAGCATTTGGAAAAAATGTCAACGCGGTTTTCTCTAAGGCGGAATAAGCTGGGGCCGATTTTTCAACGTTATCTTGTTCACACAATGCCTACAAGTCTAAATCTGCATTTTCAGCCTTGCAGCTCTTTTCGTTAAGGAGATATTGCAAAGCATTTGGAAAAAATGACAACGCGGTTTTCTCTAAGGCGGAATAAGCTGGGGCCGATTTTTCAACGTTATCTTGTTCACACAATGCCTACAAGTCTAAATCTGCATTTTCAGCCTTGCAGCTCTTTTCGTTAAGGAGATATTGCAAAGCATTTGGAAAAAATGTCAACGCGGTTTTCTCTAAGGCGGAATAAGCTGGGGCCGATTTTTCAACGGTATCTTGTTCACACAATGCCTACAAGTCTAAATCTGCATTTTCAGCCTTCTAGCTCTTTTCGTTAAGGAGATATTGCAAAGCATTTGGAAAAAATGTCAACGCGGTTTTCTCTAAGGCGGAACAAGCTGGGGCCGATTTTTCAACGCTATCTTGTTCACACAATGCCTACAAGTCTAAATCTGCATTTTCAGCCTTCCAGCTCTTTTCGTTAAGGAGATATTGCAAAGCATTTGGAAAAAATGTCAACGCGGTTTTCTCTAAGACGGAATAAGCTGGGGCCGATTTTTCAACGCTATCTTGTTCACACAATGCCTACAAGTCTAAATCTGCATTTTCAGCCTTGCAGCTCTTTTCGTTAAGGAGATATTGCAAAGCATTTGGAAAAAATGTCAACGCGGTTTTCTCTAAGGCGGAATAAGCTGGGGCCGGTTTTTCAACGTTATCTTGTTCACACAATGCCTACAAGTCTAAATCTGCATTTTCAGCCTTCTAGCTCTTTTCGTTAAGGAGATATTGCAAAGCATTTGGAAAAAATGTCAACGCGGTTTTCTCTAAGGCGGAATAAGCTGGGGCCGATTTTTCAACGTTATCTTGTTCACACAATGCCTACAAGTCTAAATCTGCATTTTCAGCCTTTTAGCTCTTTTCGTTAAGGAGATATTGCAAAGCATTTGGAAAAAATGTCAACGCGGTTTTCTCTAAGGCGGAATGAGCTGGGGCCGATTTTTCAACGCTATCTTGTTCACACAATGCCTACAAGTCTAAATCTGCATTTTCAGCCTTCTAGCTCTTTTCGTTAAGGAGATATTGCAAAGCATCTGGAAAAAATGTCAACGCGGTTTTCTCTAAGGCGGAATAAGCTGGGGCCGATTTTTCAACGTTATCTTGTTCACACAATGCCTACAAGTCTAAATCTGCATTTTCAGCCTTGCAGCTCTTTTCGTTAAGGAGATATTGCAAAGCATTTGGAAAAAATGTCAACGCGGTTTTCTCTAAGGTGGAATAAGCTGGGGCCGATTTTTCAACGTTATCTTGTTCACACAATGCCTACAAGTCTAAATCTGCATTTTCAGCCTTCTAGCTCTTTTCGTTAAGGAGATATTGCAAGGCATTTGGAAAAAATGTCAACGCGGTTTTCTCTAAGGCGGAATAAGCTGGGGCCGATTTTTCAACGCTATCTTGTTCACACAATGCCTACAAGTCTAATTCTGCATTTTCAGCCTTCCAGCTCTTTTCGTTAAGGAGATATTGCAAAGCATTTGGAAAAAATGTCAACGCGGTTTTCTCTAAGGCGGAATAAGCTGGGGCCGATTTTTCAACGTTATCTTGTTCACACAATGCCTACAAGTCTAAATCTGCATTTTCAGCCTTGCAGCTCTTTTCGTTAAGGAGATATTGCAAAGCATTTGGAAAAAATGTCAACGCGGTTTTCTCTAAGGCGGAATAAGCTGGGGCCGATTTTTCAACGTTATCTTGTTCACACAATGCCTACAAGTCTAAATCTGCATTTTCAGCCTTGCAGCTCTTTTCGTTAAGGAGATATTGCAAAGCATTTGGAAAAAATGTCAACGCGGTTTTCTCTAAGGCGGAATAAGCTGGGGCCGATTTTTCAACGCTATCTTGTTCACACAATGCCTACAAGTCTAAATCTGCATTTTCAGCTTTCTAGCTCTTTTCGTTAAGGAGATATTGCAAAGCATTTGGAAAAAATGTCAACGCGGTTTTCTCTAAGGCGGAATAAGCTGGGGCCGATTTTTCAACGTTATCTTGTTCACACAATGCCTACAAGTCTAAATCTGCATTTTCAGCCTTGCAGCTCTTTTCGTTAAGGAGATATTGCAAAGCATTTGGAAAAAATGACAACGCGGTTTTCTCTAAGGCGGAATAAGCTGGGGCCGATTTTTCAACGTTATCTTGTTCACACAATGCCTACAAGTCTAAATCTGCATTTTCAGCCTTGCAGCTCTTTTCGTTAAGGAGATATTGCAAAGCATTTGGAAAAAATGTCAACGCGGTTTTCTCTAAGGCGGAATAAGCTGGGGCCGATTTTTCAACGGTATCTTGTTCACACAATGCCTACAAGTCTAAATCTGCATTTTCAGCCTTCTAGCTCTTTTCGTTAAGGAGATATTGCAAAGCATTTGGAAAAAATGTCAACGCGGTTTTCTCTAAGGCGGAACAAGCTGGGGCCGATTTTTCAACGCTATCTTGTTCACACAATGCCTACAAGTCTAAATCTGCATTTTCAGCCTTCCAGCTCTTTTCGTTAAGGAGATATTGCAAAGCATTTGGAAAAAATGTCAACGCGGTTTTCTCTAAGACGGAATAAGCTGGGGCCGATTTTTCAACGCTATCTTGTTCACACAATGCCTACAAGTCTAAATCTGCATTTTCAGCCTTCCAGCTCTTTTCGTTAAGGAGATATTGCAAAGCATTTGGAAAAAATGTCAACGCGGTTTTCTCTAAGGCGGAATAAGCTGGGGCCGGTTTTTCAACGTTATCTTGTTCACACAATGCCTACAAGTCTAAATCTGCATTTTCAGCCTTCTAGCTCTTTTCGTTAAGGAGATATTGCAAAGCATTTGGAAAAAATGTCAACGCGGTTTTCTCTAAGGCGGAATAAGCTGGGGCCGATTTTTCAACGTTATCTTGTTCACACAATGCCTACAAGTCTAAATCTGCATTTTCAGCCTTTTAGCTCTTTTCGTTAAGGAGATATTGCAAAGCATTTGGAAAAAATGTCAACGCGGTTTTCTCTAAGGCGGAATGAGCTGGGGCCGATTTTTCAACGCTATCTTGTTCACACAATGCCTACAAGTCTAAATCTGCATTTTCAGCCTTCTAGCTCTTTTCGTTAAGGAGATATTGCAAAGCATCTGGAAAAAATGTCAACGCGGTTTTCTCTAAGGCGGAATAAGCTGGGGCCGATTTTTCAACGTTATCTTGTTCACACAATGCCTACAAGTCTAAATCTGCATTTTCAGCCTTGCAGCTCTTTTCGTTAAGGAGATATTGCAAAGCATTTGGAAAAAATGTCAACGCGGTTTTCTCTAAGGTGGAATAAGCTGGGGCCGATTTTTCAACGTTATCTTGTTCACACAATGCCTACAAGTCTAAATCTGCATTTTCAGCCTTCTAGCTCTTTTCGTTAAGGAGATATTGCAAGGCATTTGGAAAAAATGTCAACGCGGTTTTCTCTAAGGCGGAATAAGCTGGGGCCGATTTTTCAACGCTATCTTGTTCACACAATGCCTACAAGTCTAATTCTGCATTTTCAGCCTTCCAGCTCTTTTCGTTAAGGAGATATTGCAAAGCATTTGGAAAAAATGTCAACGCGGTTTTCTCTAAGGCGGAATAAGCTGGGGCCGATTTTTCAACGTTATCTTGTTCACACAATGCCTACAAGTCTAAATCTACATTTTCAGCCTTGCAGCTCTTTTCGTTAAGGAGATATTGCAAAGCATTTGGAAAAAATGTCAACGCGGTTTTCTCTAAGGCGGAATAAGCTGGGGCCGATTTTTCAACGTTATCTTGTTCACACAATGCCTACAAGTCTAAATCTGCATTTTCAGCCTTGCAGCTCTTTTCGTTAAGGAGATATTGCAAAGCATTTGGAAAAAATGTCAACGCGGTTTTCTCTAAGGCGGAATAAGCTGGGGCCGATTTTTCAACGCTATCTTGTTCACACTATGCCTACAAGTCTAAATCTGCATTTTCAGCCTTCTAGCTCTTTTCGTTAAGGAGATATTGCAAAGCATTTGGAAAAAATGTCAACGCGGTTTTCTCTAAGGCGGAATAAGCTGGGGCCGATTTTTCAACGTTATCTTGTTCACACAATGCCTACAAGTCTAAATCTGCATTTTCAGCCTTGCAGCTCTTTTCGTTAAGGAGATATTGCAAAGCATTTGGAAAAAATGTCAACGCGGTTTTCTCTAAGGCGGAATAAGCTGGGGCCGATTTTTCAACGCTATCTTGTTCACACAATGCCTACAAGTCTAAATCTGCATTTTCAGCCTTCCAGCTCTTTTCGTTAAGGAGATATTGCAAAGCATTTGGAAAAAATGTCAACGCGGTTTTCTCTAAGGCGGAACAAGCTGGGGCCGATTTTTCAACGCTATCTTGTTCACACAATGCCTACAAGTCTAAATCTGCATTTTCAGCCTTCCAGCTCTTTTCGTTAAGGAGATATTGCAAAGCATTTGGAAAAAATGTCAACGCGGTTTTCTCTAAGACGGAATAAGCTGGGGCCGATTTTTCAACGCTATCTTGTTCACACAATGCCTACAAGTCTAAATCTGCATTTTCAGCCTTCCAGCTCTTTTCGTTAAGGAGATATTGCAAAGCATTTGGAAAAAATGTCAACGCGGTTTTCTCTAAGGCGGAATAAGCTGGGGCCGGTTTTTCAACGTTATCTTGTTCACACAATGCCTACAAGTCTAAATCTGCATTTTCAGCCTTCTAGCTCTTTTCGTTAAGGAGATATTGCAAAGCATTTGGAAAAAATGTCAACGCGGTTTTCTCTAAGGCGGAATAAGCTGGGGCCGATTTTTCAACGTTATCTTGTTCACACAATGCCTACAAGTCTAAATCTGCATTTTCAGCCTTTTAGCTCTTTTCGTTAAGGAGATATTGCAAAGCATTTGGAAAAAATGTCAACGCGGTTTTCTCTAAGGCGGAATGAGCTGGGGCCGATTTTTCAACGCTATCTTGTTCACACAATGCCTACAAGTCTAAATCTGCATTTTCAGCCTTCTAGCTCTTTTCGTTAAGGAGATATTGCAAAGCATCTGGAAAAAATGTCAACGCGGTTTTCTCTAAGGCGGAATAAGCTGGGGCCGATTTTTCAACGTTATCTTGTTCACACAATGCCTACAAGTCTAAATCTGCATTTTCAGCCTTGCAGCTCTTTTCGTTAAGGAGATATTGCAAAGCATTTGGAAAAAATGTCAACGCGGTTTTCTCTAAGGTGGAATAAGCTGGGGCCGATTTTTCAACGTTATCTTGTTCACACAATGCCTACAAGTCTAAATCTGCATTTTCAGCCTTCTAGCTCTTTTCGTTAAGGAGATATTGCAAGGCATTTGGAAAAAATGTCAACGCGGTTTTCTCTCAGGCGGAATAAGCTGGGGCCGATTTTTCAACGCTATCTTGTTCACACAATGCCTACAAGTCTAATTCTGCATTTTCAGCCTTCCAGCTCTTTTCGTTAAGGAGATATTGCAAAGCATTTGGAAAAAATGTCAACGCGGTTTTCTCTAAGGCGGAATAAGCTGGGGCCGATTTTTCAACGTTATCTTGTTCACACAATGCCTACAAGTCTAAATCTGCATTTTCAGCCTTGCAGCTCTTTTCGTTAAGGAGATATTGCAAAGCATTTGGAAAAAATGTCAACGCGGTTTTCTCTAAGGCGGAATAAGCTGGGGCCGATTTTTCAACGTTATCTTGTTCACACAATGCCTACAAGTCTAAATCTGCATTTTCAGCCTTGCAGCTCTTTTCGTTAAGGAGATATTGCAAAGCATTTGGAAAAAATGTCAACGCGGTTTTCTCTAAGGCGGAATAAGCTGGGGCCGATTTTTCAACGCTATCTTGTTCACACTATGCCTACAAGTCTAAATCTGCATTTTCAGCCTTCTAGCTCTTTTCGTTAAGGAGATATTGCAAAGCATTTGGAAAAAATGTCAACGCGGTTTTCTCTAAGGCGGAATAAGCTGGGGCCGATTTTTCAACGTTATCTTGTTCACACAATGCCTACAAGTCTAAATCTGCATTTTCAGCCTTGCAGCTCTTTTCGTTAAGGAGATATTGCAAAGCATTTGGAAAAAATGTCAACGCGGTTTTCTCTAAGGCGGAATAAGCTGGGGCCGATTTTTCAACGCTATCTTGTTCACACAATGCCTACAAGTCTAAATCTGCATTTTCAGCCTTCTAGCTCTTTTCGTTAAGGAGATATTGCAAAGCATTTGGAAAAAATGTCAACGCGGTTTTCTCTAAGGTGGAATAAGCTGGGGCCGATTTTTCAACGTTATCTTGTTCACACAATGCCTACAAGTCTAAATCTGCATTTTCAGCCTTCCAGCTCTTTTCGTTAAGGAGATATTGCAAAGCATTTGGAAAAAATGTCAACGCGGTTTTCTCTAAGGCGGAACAAGCTGGGGCCGATTTTTCAACGCTATCTTGTTCACACAATGCCTACAAGTCTAAATCTGCATTTTCAGCCTTCCAGCTCTTTTCGTTAAGGAGATATTGCAAAGCATTTGGAAAAAATGTCAACGCGGTTTTCTCTAAGGCGGAATAAGCTGGGGCCAAATTTTTCAACGCTATCTTGTTCACACAATGCCTACAAGTCTAAATCTGCATTTTCAGCCTTCCAGCTCTTTTCGTTAAGGAGATATTGCAAAGCATTTGGAAAAAATGTCAACGCGTTTTTCTCTAAGGCGGAATAAGCTGGGGCCGATTTTTCAACGCTATCTTGTTCACACAATGCCTAGAAGTCTAAATCTGCATTTTCAGCCTTCTAGCTCTTTTCGTTAAGGAGATATTGCAAAGCATCTGGAAAAAATGTCAACGCGGTTTTCTCTAAGGCGGAATAAGCTGGGGCCGATTTTTCAACGTTATCTTGTTCACACAATGCCTACAAGTCTAAATCTGCATTTTCAGCCTTCTAGCTCTTTTCGTTAAGGAGATATTGCAAAGCATCTGGAAAAAATGTCAACGCGGTTTTCTCTAAGGCGGAATAAGCTGGGGCCGATTTTTCAACGCTATCTTGTTCACACAATGCCTACAAGTCTAAATCTGCATTTTCAGCCTTCTAGCTCTTTTCGTTAAGGAGATATTGCAAGGCATTTGGAAAAAATGTCAACGCGGTTTTCTCTAAGGCGGAATGAGCTGGGGCCGATTTTTCAACGCAATCTTGTTCACACAATGCCTACAAGTCTAAATCTGCATTTTCAGCCTTCTAGCTCTTTTCGTTAAGGAGATATTGCAAAGCATTTGGAAAAAATGTCAACGCGGTTTTCTCTAAGGTGGAATAAGCTGGGGCCGATTTTTCAACGTTATCTTGTTCACACAATGCCTACAAGTCTAAATCTGCATTTTCAGCCTTCCAGCTCTTTTCGTTAAGGAGATATTGCAAAGCATTTGGAAAAAATGTCAACGCGGTTTTCTCTAAGGCGGAACAAGCTGGGGCCGATTTTTCAACGCTATCTTGTTCACACAATGCCTACAAGTCTAAATCTGCATTTTCAGCCTTCCAGCTCTTTTCGTTAAGGAGATATTGCAAAGCATTTGGAAAAAATGTCAACGCGGTTTTCTCTAAGGCGGAATAAGCTGGGGCCGATTTTTCAACGTTATCTTGTTCACACAATGCCTAGAAGTCTAAATCTGCATTTTCAGCCTTCTAGCTCTTTTCGTTAAGGAGATATTGCAAAGCATCTGGAAAAAATGTCAACGCGGTTTTCTCTAAGGCGGAATAAGCTGGGGCCGATTTTTCAACGTTATCTTGTTCACACAATGCCTACAAGTCTAAATCTGCATTTTCAGCCTTCTAGCTCTTTTCGTTAAGGAGATATTGCAAAGCATCTGGAAAAAATGTCAACGCGGTTTTCTCTAAGGCGGAATAAGCTGGGGCCGATTTTTCAACGCTATCTTGTTCACACAATGCCTACAAGTCTAAATCTGCATTTTCAGCCTTCTAGCTCTTTTCGTTAAGGAGATATTGCAAGGCATTTGGAAAAAATGTCAACGCGGTTTTCTCTAAGGCGGAATGAGCTGGGGCCGATTTTTCAACGCTATCTTGTTCACACAATGCCTACAAGTCTAAATCTGCATTTTCAGCCTTCTAGCTCTTTTCGTTAAGGAGATATTGCAAAGCATTTGGAAAAAATGTCAACGCGGTTTTCTCTAAGGTGGAATAAGCTGGGGCCGATTTTTCAACGTTATCTTGTTCACACAATGCCTACAAGTCTAAATCTGCATTTTCAGCCTTCCAGCTCTTTTCGTTAAGGAGATATTGCAAAGCATTTGGAAAAAATGTCAACGCGGTTTTCTCTAAGGCGGAACAAGCTGGGGCCGATTTTTCAACGCTATCTTGTTCACACAATGCCTACAAGTCTAAATCTGCATTTTCAGCCTTCCAGCTCTTTTCGTTAAGGAGATATTGCAAAGCATTTGGAAAAAATGTCAACGCGGTTTTCTCTAAGGCGGAATAAGCTGGGGCCAAATTTTTCAACGCTATCTTGTTCACACAATGCCTACAAGTCTAAATCTGCATTTTCAGCCTTCCAGCTCTTTTCGTTAAGGAGATATTGCAAAGCATTTGGAAAAAATGTCAACGCGGTTTTCTCTAAGGCGGAATAAGCTGGGGCCGATTTTTCAACGCTATCTTGTTCACACAATGCCTACAAGTCTAAATCTGCATTTTCAGCCTTCTAGCTCTTTTCGTTAAGGAGATATTGCAAAGCATCTGGAAAAAATGTCAACGCGGTTTTCTCTAAGGCGGAATAAGCTGGGGCCGATTTTTCAACGTTATCTTGTTCACACAATGCCTACAAGTCTAAATCTGCATTTTCAGCCTTCTAGCTCTTTTCGTTAAGGAGATATTGCAAAGCATCTGGAAAAAATGTCAACGCGGTTTTCTCTAAGGCGGAATAAGCTGGGGCCGATTTTTCAACGCTATCTTGTTCACACAATGCCTACAAGTCTAAATCTGCATTTTCAGCCTTCTAGCTCTTTTCGTTAAGGAGATATTGCAAGGCATTTGGAAAAAATGTCAACGCGGTTTTCTCTAAGGCGGAATGAGCTGGGGCCGATTTTTCAACGCTATCTTGTTCACACAATGCCTACAAGTCTAAATCTGCATTTTCAGCCTTCCAGCTCTTTTCGTTAAGGAGATATTGCAAAGCATTTGGAAAAAATGTCAACGCGGTTTTCTCTAAGGCGGAATAAGCTGGGGCCGATTTTTCAACGTTATCTTGTTCACACAATGCCTACAAGTCTAAATCTGCATTTTCAGCCTTCTAGCTCTTTTCGTTAAGGAGATATTGCAAGGCATTTGGAAAAAATGTCAACGCGGTTTTCTCTAAGGGGGAATAAGCTGGGGCCGATTTTTCAACGCTATCTTGTTCACACAATGCCTACAAGTCTAAATCTGCATTTTCAGCCTTCCAGCTCTTTTCGTTAAGGAGATATTGCAAAGCATTTGGAAAAAATGTCAACGCGGTTTTCTCTAAGGCGGAATAAGCTGGGGCCGATTTTTCAACGTTATCTTGTTCACACAATGCCTACAAGTCTAAATCTGCATTTTCAGCCTTCTAGCTCTTTTTGTTAAGGAGATATTGCAAAGCATTTGGAAAAAATGTCAACGCGTTTTTCTCTAAGGCGGAATAAGCTGGGGCCGATTTTTCAACGCTATCTTGTTCACACAATGCCTAGAAGTCTAAATCTGCATTTTCAGCCTTCTAGCTCTTTTCGTTAAGGAGATATTGCAAAGCATCTGGAAAAAATGTCAACGCGGTTTTCTCTAAGGCGGAATAAGCTGGGGCCGATTTTTCAACGTTATCTTGTTCACACAATGCCTACAAGTCTAAATCTGCATTTTCAGCCTTCTAGCTCTTTTCGTTAAGGAGATATTGCAAAGCATCTGGAAAAAATGTCAACGCGGTTTTCTCTAAGGCGGAATAAGCTGGGGCCGATTTTTCAACGCTATCTTGTTCACACAATGCCTACAAGTCTAAATCTGCATTTTCAGCCTTCTAGCTCTTTTCGTTAAGGAGATATTGCAAGGCATTTGGAAAAAATGTCAACGCGGTTTTCTCTAAGGCGGAATGAGCTGGGGCCGATTTTTCAACGCAATCTTGTTCACACAATGCCTACAAGTCTAAATCTGCATTTTCAGCCTTCTAGCTCTTTTCGTTAAGGAGATATTGCAAAGCATTTGGAAAAAATGTCAACGCGGTTTTCTCTAAGGTGGAATAAGCTGGGGCCGATTTTTCAACGTTATCTTGTTCACACAATGCCTACAAGTCTAAATCTGCATTTTCAGCCTTCCAGCTCTTTTCGTTAAGGAGATATTGCAAAGCATTTGGAAAAAATGTCAACGCGGTTTTCTCTAAGGCGGAACAAGCTGGGGCCGATTTTTCAACGCTATCTTGTTCACACAATGCCTACAAGTCTAAATCTGCATTTTCAGCCTTCCAGCTCTTTTCGTTAAGGAGATATTGCAAAGCATTTGGAAAAAATGTCAACGCGGTTTTCTCTAAGGCGGAATAAGCTGGGGCCGATTTTTCAACGTTATCTTGTTCACACAATGCCTAGAAGTCTAAATCTGCATTTTCAGCCTTCTAGCTCTTTTCGTTAAGGAGATATTGCAAAGCATCTGGAAAAAATGTCAACGCGGTTTTCTCTAAGGCGGAATAAGCTGGGGCCGATTTTTCAACGTTATCTTGTTCACACAATGCCTACAAGTCTAAATCTGCATTTTCAGCCTTCTAGCTCTTTTCGTTAAGGAGATATTGCAAAGCATCTGGAAAAAATGTCAACGCGGTTTTCTCTAAGGCGGAATAAGCTGGGGCCGATTTTTCAACGCTATCTTGTTCACACAATGCCTACAAGTCTAAATCTGCATTTTCAGCCTTCTAGCTCTTTTCGTTAAGGAGATATTGCAAGGCATTTGGAAAAAATGTCAACGCGGTTTTCTCTAAGGCGGAATGAGCTGGGGCCGATTTTTCAACGCTATCTTGTTCACACAATGCCTACAAGTCTAAATCTGCATTTTCAGCCTTCTAGCTCTTTTCGTTAAGGAGATATTGCAAAGCATTTGGAAAAAATGTCAACGCGGTTTTCTCTAAGGTGGAATAAGCTGGGGCCGATTTTTCAACGTTATCTTGTTCACACAATGCCTACAAGTCTAAATCTGCATTTTCAGCCTTCCAGCTCTTTTCGTTAAGGAGATATTGCAAAGCATTTGGAAAAAATGTCAACGCGGTTTTCTCTAAGGCGGAACAAGCTGGGGCCGATTTTTCAACGCTATCTTGTTCACACAATGCCTACAAGTCTAAATCTGCATTTTCAGCCTTCCAGCTCTTTTCGTTAAGGAGATATTGCAAAGCATTTGGAAAAAATGTCAACGCGGTTTTCTCTAAGGCGGAATAAGCTGGGGCCAAATTTTTCAACGCTATCTTGTTCACACAATGCCTACAAGTCTAAATCTGCATTTTCAGCCTTCCAGCTCTTTTCGTTAAGGAGATATTGCAAAGCATTTGGAAAAAATGTCAACGCGGTTTTCTCTAAGGCGGAATAAGCTGGGGCCGATTTTTCAACGCTATCTTGTTCACACAATGCCTACAAGTCTAAATCTGCATTTTCAGCCTTCTAGCTCTTTTCGTTAAGGAGATATTGCAAAGCATCTGGAAAAAATGTCAACGCGGTTTTCTCTAAGGCGGAATAAGCTGGGGCCGATTTTTCAACGTTATCTTGTTCACACAATGCCTACAAGTCTAAATCTGCATTTTCAGCCTTCTAGCTCTTTTCGTTAAGGAGATATTGCAAAGCATCTGGAAAAAATGTCAACGCGGTTTTCTCTAAGGCGGAATAAGCTGGGGCCGATTTTTCAACGCTATCTTGTTCACACAATGCCTACAAGTCTAAATCTGCATTTTCAGCCTTCTAGCTCTTTTCGTTAAGGAGATATTGCAAGGCATTTGGAAAAAATGTCAACGCGGTTTTCTCTAAGGCGGAATGAGCTGGGGCCGATTTTTCAACGCTATCTTGTTCACACAATGCCTACAAGTCTAAATCTGCATTTTCAGCCTTCCAGCTCTTTTCGTTAAGGAGATATTGCAAAGCATTTGGAAAAAATGTCAACGCGGTTTTCTCTAAGGCGGAATAAGCTGGGGCCGATTTTTCAACGTTATCTTGTTCACACAATGCCTACAAGTCTAAATCTGCATTTTCAGCCTTCTAGCTCTTTTCGTTAAGGAGATATTGCAAGGCATTTGGAAAAAATGTCAACGCGGTTTTCTCTAAGGGGGAATAAGCTGGGGCCGATTTTTCAACGCTATCTTGTTCACACAATGCCTACAAGTCTAAATCTGCATTTTCAGCCTTCCAGCTCTTTTCGTTAAGGAGATATTGCAAAGCATTTGGAAAAAATGTCAACGCGGTTTTCTCTAAGGCGGAATAAGCTGGGGCCGATTTTTCAACGTTATCTTGTTCACACAATGCCTACAAGTCTAAATCTGCATTTTCAGCCTTCTAGCTCTTTTTGTTAAGGAGATATTGCAAAGCATTTGGAAAAAATGTCAACGCGGTTTTCTCTAAGGCGGAATGAGCTGGGGCCGATTTTTCAACGCTATCTTGTTCACACAATGCCTACAAGTCTAAATCTGCATTTTCAGCCTTCTAGCTCTTTTCGTTAAGGAGATATTGCAAAGCATCTGGAAAAAATGTCAACGCGGTTTTCTCTAAGGCGGAATAAGCTGGGGCCGATTTTTCAACGTTATCTTGTTCACACAATGCCTACAAGTCTAAATCTGCATTTTCAGCCTTCTAGCTCTTTTCGTTAAGGAGATATTGCAAAGCATCTGGAAAAAATGTCAACGCGGTTTTCTCTAAGGCGGAATAAGCTGGGGCCGATTTTTCAACGCTATCTTGTTCACACAATGCCTACAAGTCTAAATCTGCATTTTCAGCCTTCTAGCTTTTTTCGTTAAGGAGATATTGCAAGGCATTTGGAAAAAATGTCAACGCGGTTTTCTCTAAGGCGGAATGAGCTGGGGCCGATTTTTCAACGCTATCTTGTTCACACAATGCCTACAAGTCTAAATCTGCATTTTCAGCCTTCCAGCTCTTTTCGTTAAGGAGATATTGCAAAGCATCTGGAAAAAATGTCAACGCGGTTTTCTCTAAGGCGGAATAAGCTGGGGCCGATTTTTCAACGCTATCTTGTTCACACAATGCCTACAAGTCTAAATCTGCATTTTCAGCCTTCTAGCTCTTTTCGTTAAGGAGATATTGCAAGGCATTTGGAAAAAATGTCAACGCGGTTTTCTCTAAGGCGGAATGAGCTGGGGCCGATTTTTCAACGCTATCTTGTTCACACAATGCCTACAAGTCTAAATCTGCATTTTCAGCCTTCTAGCTCTTTTCGTTAAGGAGATATTGCAAAGCATTTGGAAAAAATGTCAACGCGGTTTTCTCTAAGGTGGAATAAGCTGGGGCCGATTTTTCAACGTTATCTTGTTCACACAATGCCTACAAGTCTAAATCTGCATTTTCAGCCTTCCAGCTCTTTTCGTTAAGGAGATATTGCAAAGCATTTGGAAAAAATGTCAACGCGGTTTTCTCTAAGGCGGAACAAGCTGGGGCCGATTTTTCAACGCTATCTTGTTCACACAATGCCTACAAGTCTAAATCTGCATTTTCAGCCTTCCAGCTCTTTTCGTTAAGGAGATATTGCAAAGCATTTGGAAAAAATGTCAACGCGGTTTTCTCTAAGGCGGAATAAGCTGGGGCCAAATTTTTCAACGCTATCTTGTTCACACAATGCCTACAAGTCTAAATCTGCATTTTCAGCCTTCCAGCTCTTTTCGTTAAGGAGATATTGCAAAGCATTTGGAAAAAATGTCAACGCGGTTTTCTCTAAGGCGGAATAAGCTGGGGCCGATTTTTCAACGCTATCTTGTTCACACAATGCCTACAAGTCTAAATCTGCATTTTCAGCCTTCTAGCTCTTTTCGTTAAGGAGATATTGCAAAGCATCTGGAAAAAATGTCAACGCGGTTTTCTCTAAGGCGGAATAAGCTGGGGCCGATTTTTCAACGTTATCTTGTTCACACAATGCCTACAAGTCTAAATCTGCATTTTCAGCCTTCTAGCTCTTTTCGTTAAGGAGATATTGCAAAGCATCTGGAAAAAATGTCAACGCGGTTTTCTCTAAGGCGGAATAAGCTGGGGCCGATTTTTCAACGCTATCTTGTTCACACAATGCCTACAAGTCTAAATCTGCATTTTCAGCCTTCTAGCTCTTTTCGTTAAGGAGATATTGCAAGGCATTTGGAAAAAATGTCAACGCGGTTTTCTCTAAGGCGGAATGAGCTGGGGCCGATTTTTCAACGCTATCTTGTTCACACAATGCCTACAAGTCTAAATCTGCATTTTCAGCCTTCCAGCTCTTTTCGTTAAGGAGATATTGCAAAGCATTTGGAAAAAATGTCAACGCGGTTTTCTCTAAGGCGGAATAAGCTGGGGCCGATTTTTTAACGTTATCTTGTTCACACAATGCCTACAAGTCTAAATCTGCATTTTCAGCCTTCTAGCTCTTTTCGTTAAGGAGATATTGCAAGGCATTTGGAAAAAATGTCAACGCGGTTTTCTCTAAGGGGGAATAAGCTGGGGCCGATTTTTCAACGCTATCTTGTTCACACAATGCCTACAAGTCTAAATCTGCATTTTCAGCCTTCCAGCTCTTTTCGTTAAGGAGATATTGCAAAGCATTTGGAAAAAATGTCAACGCGGTTTTCTCTAAGGCGGAATAAGCTGGGGCCGATTTTTCAACGTTATCTTGTTCACACAATGCCTACAAGTCTAAATCTGCATTTTCAGCCTTCTAGCTCTTTTTGTTAAGGAGATATTGCAAAGCATTTGGAAAAAATGTCAACGCGGTTTTCTCTAAGGCGGAATGAGCTGGGGCCGATTTTTCAACGCTATCTTGTTCACACAATGCCTACAAGTCTAAATCTGCATTTTCAGCCTTCTAGCTCTTTTCGTTAAGGAGATATTGCAAAGCATCTGGAAAAAATGTCAACGCGGTTTTCTCTAAGGCGGAATAAGCTGGGGCCGATTTTTCAACGTTATCTTGTTCACACAATGCCTACAAGTCTAAATCTGCATTTTCAGCCTTCTAGCTCTTTTCGTTAAGGAGATATTGCAAAGCATCTGGAAAAAATGTCAACGCGGTTTTCTCTAAGGCGGAATAAGCTGGGGCCGATTTTTCAACGCTATCTTGTTCACACAATGCCTACAAGTCTAAATCTGCATTTTCAGCCTTCTAGCTTTTTTCGTTAAGGAGATATTGCAAGGCATTTGGAAAAAATGTCAACGCGGTTTTCTCTAAGGCGGAATGAGCTGGGGCCGATTTTTCAACGCTATCTTGTTCACACAATGCCTACAAGTCTAAATCTGCATTTTCAGCCTTCCAGCTCTTTTCGTTAAGGAGATATTGCAAAGCATTTGGAAAAAATGTCAACGCGGTTTTCTCTAAGGCGGAATAAGCTGGGGCCGATTTTTCAACGTTATCTTGTTCACACAATGCCTACAAGTCTAAATCTGCATTTTCAGCCTTCTAGCTCTTTTCGTTAAGGAGATATTGCAAGGCATTTGGAAAAAATGTCAATGCGGTTTTCTCTAAGGCGGAATAAGCTGGGGCCGATTTTTCAACGCTATCTTGTTCACACAATGCCTACAAGTCTAAATCTGCATTTTCAGCCTTCCAGCTCTTTTCGTTAAGGAGATATTGCAAAGCATTTGGAAAAAATGTCAACGCGGTTTTCTCTAAGGCGGAATAAGCTGGGGCCGATTTTTCAACGTTATCTTGTTCACACAATGCCTACAAGTCTAAATCTGCATTTTCAGCCTTGCAGCTCTTTTCGTTAAGGAGATATTGCAAAGCATTTGGAAAAAATGTCAACGCGGTTTTCTCTAAGGCGGAATAAGCTGGGGCCGATTTTTCAACGCTATCTTGTTCACACAATGCCTACAAGTCTAAATCTGCATTTTCAGCCTTCTAGCTCTTTTCGTTAAGGAGATATTGCAAAGCATTTGGAAAAAATGTCAACGCGGTTTTCTCTAAGGCGGAATAAGCTGGGGCCGATTTTTCAACGTTATCTTGTTCACACAATGCCTCCAAGTCTAAATCTGCATTTTCAGCCTTGCAGCTCTTTTCATTAAGGAGATATTGCAAAGCATTTGGAAAAAATGTCAACGCGGTTTTCTCTAAGGCGGAATAAGCTGGGGCCGATTTTTCAACGCTATCTTGTTCACACAATGCCTACAAGTCTAAATCTGCATTTTCAGCCTTCTAGCTCTTTTCGTTAAGGAGATATTGCAAAGCGTTTGGAAAAAATGTCAACGCGGTTTTCTCTAAGGTGGAATAAGCTGGGGCCGATTTTTCAACGTTATCTTGTTCACACAATGCCTACAAGTCTAAATCTGCATTTTCAGCCTTCTAGCTCTTTTCGTTAAGGAGATATTGCAAGGCATTTGGAAAAAATGTCAACGCGGTTTTCTCTAAGGCGGAATAAGCTAGAGCCGATTTTTCAACGCTATCTTGTTCACACAATGCCTACAAGTCTAAATATGCATTTTCAGCCTTCTAGCTCTTTTCGTTAAGGAGATATTGCAAGGCATTTGGAAAAAATGTCAACACGGTTTTCTCTAAGGCGGAATAAGCTAGAGCCGATTTTTCAACGCTATCTTGTTCACACAATGCCTACAAGTCTAAATCTGCATTTTCAGCCTTCTAGCTCTTTTCGTTAAGGAGATATTGCAAGGCATTTGGAAAAAATGTCAACGCGGTTTTCTCTAAGGCAGAATAAGCTAGAGCCGATTTTTCAACGCTATCTTGTTCACACAATGCCTATAAGTCTAAATCTGCATTTTCAGCCTTCTAGCTCTTTTCGTTAAGGAGATATTGCAAGCAGTGTTCCCTCTAAGCTGTGCGCACGTGCGCGCGCACACAACTCGACCAGCGTGCGCACAGACATTACAACAGAGCGCACAAAGCAGCAGTGGTCCCTTTTTGTAGTTCTGGACTCAATTATTGTGTGTTTCACCCATTAAATACATTGTTTGCTGTGTTTTGAATGTTTAAATGTTTAATATAATTTTGAAGTAAAGTTAACACAAATGCTGAATGTCATTTTCCAGTTATATATAAGTGACGCACAAAATTTTAAATTTCTTTCCAAAGTTGCACAGCCAAAATCTTTTGCCGCACACAGCCTTCGTAAAATTAGAGGGAACATTGATTGCAAGGCATTTGGAAAAAATGCCAACGCGGTTTTCTCTAAGGCAGAATAAGCTAGAGCCGATTTTTCAACGCTATCTTGTTCACACAATGCCTACAAGTATAAATCTGCATTTTCAGCCTTCTAGATCTTTTCGTTAAGGAGATATTGCAAGGCATTTGGAAAAAAATGTCAACGCGGTTTTCTCTAAGGCGGAATAAGCTAGAGCCGATTTTTCAACGCTATCTTGTTCACACAATGCCTACAAGTATGAATCTGCAATTTTTAGCCTTCTAGCTCTTTTCGCTGAGGAGATATTGCAAGGCATTTGGAAAAAATGTCAACGCGGTTTTCTCCTAGGCGGAATGACCTTGAGCCGATTTTTCAACGCTATCTTGTTCACACAATGACTACAAGTCTAAATCTGCATTTTCAGCCTTCTAGCTCTTTTCGTTGAGGAGATATTGCAAGGCATTTGGAAAAAATGTCAACGTGGTTTTCTCCAAAGCGGAATGAGCTAGAGCCGATTTTTCAACGCTATCTTGTTCACACAATGCCTACAAGTATGAATCTGCATTTTCAGCCTTCTAGCTCTTTTCGCTGAGGAGATATTGCAAGGCATTTGGAAAAAATGTCAACGCGGTTTTCTCCAAGGCGCAATGAGCTGGAGCCGATTTTTCAACGCTATCTTGTTCACACAATGCCTACATGTCTAAATCTGCATTTTCAGCCTTCTAGCTCTTTTCTTTGAGGAGATATTGCAAGGCATTTGGAAAAAATGTCAACGCGGTTTTCTCCAAGGCGGAATGAGCTGGAGCCGAATTTTCAACGCTATCTTGTTCACACAATGCCTACAAGTCTAAATCTGCATTTTCAGCCTTCTAGCTCTTTTCGTTGAGGAGATATTGCAAGGCATTTGGAAAAAATGTCAACGCGGTTTTCTCCAAAGCGGAATGAGCTAGAGCCGATTTTTCAACGCTATCTTGTTCACACAATGCCTACAAGTATAAATCTGCAATTTTTAGCCTTATAGCTCTTTTCGCTGAGGAGATGTTGCAAGGCATTTGGAAAAAATGTCAATGCGGTTTTCTCTAAGGCGGAATAAGCTAGAGCCGATTTTTCAACGCTATCTTGTTCACACAATGCCTACAAGTCTAAATCTGCATTTTCAGCCTTCTAGCTCTTTTCGTTAAGGAGATATTGCAAGGCATTTGGAAAAAATGTCAACGCGGTTTTCTCTAAGGCGGAATAAGCTAGAGCCGATTTTTCAACGCTATCTTGTTCACACAATGCCTATAAGTCTAAATCTGCATTTTCAGCCTTCTAGCTCTTTTCGTTAAGGAGATATTGCAAGGCATTTGGAAAAAATGTCAACGTGGTTTTCTCTAAGGCGGAATAAGCTGGAGCAGATTTTTTAACGCTGTCTTGTTCACAAAATGCCTACAAGTCTAAATCTACATTTTCAGCCTTCTAGCTCTTTTCGTTAAGGAGATATTGCAAGGCATTTGGAAAAAATGCCAACGCGGTTTTCTCTAAGGCAGAATAAGCTAGAGCCGATTTTTCAACGCTATCTTGTTCACACAATGCCTACAAGTATAAATCTGCAATTTTTAGCCTTCTAGCTCTTTTCGCTGAGGAGATATTGCAAGGCATTTGGAAAAAATGTCAACGCGGTTTTCTCCTAGGCGGAATGAGCTGGAGCCGATTTTTCAACGCTATCTTGTTCACACAATGACTACAAGTCTAAATCTGCATTTTCAGCCTTCTAGCTCTTTTCGTTGAGGAGATATTGCAAGGCATTTGGAAAAAATGTCAACGTGGTTTTCTCCAAAGCGGAATGAGCTAGAGCCGATTTTTCAACGCTATCTTGTTCACACAATGCCTACAAGTATGAATCTGCATTTTCAGCCTTCTAGCTCTTTTCGCTGAGGAGATATTGCAAGGCATTTGGAAAAAATGTCAACGCGGTTTTCTCCAAGGCGCAATGAGCTGGAGCCGATTTTTCAACGCTATCTTGTTCAAACAATGCCTACATGTCTAAATCTGCATTTTCAGCCTTCTAGCTCTTTTCTTTGAGGAGATATTGCAAGGCATTTGGAAAAAATGTCAACGCGGTTTTCTCCAAGGCGGAATGAGCTGGAGCCGAATTTTCAACGCTATCTTGTTCACACAATGCCTACAAGTCTAAATCTGCATTTTCAGCCTTCTAGCTCTTTTCGTTGAGGAGATATTGCAAGGCATTTGGAAAAAATGTCAACGCGGTTTTCTCCAAAGCGGAATGAGCTAGAGCCGATTTTTCAACGCTATCTTGTTCACACAATGCCTACAAGTATAAATCTGCAATTTTTAGCCTTCTAGCTCTTTTCGCTGAGGAGATGTTGCAAGGCATTTGGAAAAAATGTCAATGCGGTTTTCTCCAAAGCGGAATGAGCTAGAGCCGATTTTTCAACGCTATCTTGTTCACACAATGCCTACAAGTCTAAATCTGCATTTTCAGCCTTCTAGCTCTTTTCGTTGAGGAGATATTGCAAGGCATTTGGAAAAAATGTCAACGCGGTTTTCTCCAAAGCGGAATGAGCTAGAGACGATTTTTCAACACTATCTTGTTCACACAATGCCTACGAGTCTAAATCTGCATTTTCAGCCTTCTAGCTCTTTTCGCTGAGGAGATATTGCAAGGCATTTGGAAAAAATGTCAACGCGGTTTTCTCCAAGGCGGAATAAGCTAGAGCCGATTTTTCAACGCTATCTTGTTCACACAATGAATATAAGTCTAAATCTGCATTTTCAGCCTTCTAGCTCTTTTCGTTAAGGAGATATTGCAAGGCATTTGGAAATAATGTCAACGTGGTTTTCTCTAAGGCGGAATAAGCTGGAGCAGATTTTTTAACGCTATCTTGTTCACAAAATGCCTACAAGTCTAAATCTACATTTTCAGCCTTCTAGCTCTTTTCGTTAAGGAGATATTGCAAGGCATTTGGAAAAAATGCCAACGCGGTTTTCTCTAAGGCAGAATAAGCTAGAGCCGATTTTTCAACGCTATCTTGTTCACACAATGCCTCCAAGTCTAAATCTGCATTTTCAGCCTTGCAGCTCTTTTCATTAAGGAGATATTGCAAAGCATTTGGAAAAAATGTCAACGCGGTTTTCTCTAAGGCGGAATAAGCTGGGGCCGATTTTTCAACGCTATCTTGTTCACACAATGCCTACAAGTCTAAATCTGCATTTTCAGCCTTCTAGCTCTTTTCGTTAAGGAGATATTGCAAAGCGTTTGGAAAAAATGTCAACGCGGTTTTCTCTAAGGTGGAATAAGCTGGGGCCGATTTTTCAACGTTATCTTGTTCACACAATGCCTACAAGTCTAAATCTGCATTTTCAGCCTTCTAGCTCTTTTCGTTAAGGAGATATTGCAAGGCATTTGGAAAAAATGTCAACGCGGTTTTCTCTAAGGCGGAATAAGCTAGAGCCGATTTTTCAACGCTATCTTGTTCACACAATGCCTACAAGTCTAAATATGCATTTTCAGCCTTCTAGCTCTTTTCGTTAAGGAGATATTGCAAGGCATTTGGAAAAAATGTCAACACGGTTTTCTCTAAGGCGGAATAAGCTAGAGCCGATTTTTCAACGCTATCTTGTTCACACAATGCCTACAAGTCTAAATCTGCATTTTCAGCCTTCTAGCTCTTTTCGTTAAGGAGATATTGCAAGGCATTTGGAAAAAATGTCAACGCGGTTTTCTCTAAGGCAGAATAAGCTAGAGCCGATTTTTCAACGCTATCTTGTTCACACAATGCCTATAAGTCTAAATCTGCATTTTCAGCCTTCTAGCTCTTTTCGTTAAGGAGATATTGCAAGCAGTGTTCCCTCTAAGCTGTGCGCACGTGCGCGCGCACACAACTCGACCAGCGTGCGCACAGACATTACAACAGAGCGCACAAAGCAGCAGTGGTCCCTTTTTGTAGTTCTGGACTCAATTATTGTGTGTTTCACCCATTAAATACATTGTTTGCTGTGTTTTGAATGTTTAAATGTTTAATATAATTTTGAAGTAAAGTTAACACAAATGCTGAATGTCATTTTCCAGTTATATATAAGTGACGCACAAAATTTTAAATTTCTTTCCAAAGTTGCACAGCCAAAATCTTTTGCCGCACACAGCCTTCGTAAAATTAGAGGGAACATTGATTGCAAGGCATTTGGAAAAAATGCCAACGCGGTTTTCTCTAAGGCAGAATAAGCTAGAGCCGATTTTTCAACGCTATCTTGTTCACACAATGCCTACAAGTATAAATCTGCATTTTCAGCCTTCTAGATCTTTTCGTTAAGGAGATATTGCAAGGCATTTGGAAAAAAATGTCAACGCGGTTTTCTCTAAGGCGGAATAAGCTAGAGCCGATTTTTCAACGCTATCTTGTTCACACAATGCCTACAAGTATGAATCTGCAATTTTTAGCCTTCTAGCTCTTTTCGCTGAGGAGATATTGCAAGGCATTTGGAAAAAATGTCAACGCGGTTTTCTCCTAGGCGGAATGACCTTGAGCCGATTTTTCAACGCTATCTTGTTCACACAATGACTACAAGTCTAAATCTGCATTTTCAGCCTTCTAGCTCTTTTCGTTGAGGAGATATTGCAAGGCATTTGGAAAAAATGTCAACGTGGTTTTCTCCAAAGCGGAATGAGCTAGAGCCGATTTTTCAACGCTATCTTGTTCACACAATGCCTACAAGTATGAATCTGCATTTTCAGCCTTCTAGCTCTTTTCGCTGAGGAGATATTGCAAGGCATTTGGAAAAAATGTCAACGCGGTTTTCTCCAAGGCGCAATGAGCTGGAGCCGATTTTTCAACGCTATCTTGTTCACACAATGCCTACATGTCTAAATCTGCATTTTCAGCCTTCTAGCTCTTTTCTTTGAGGAGATATTGCAAGGCATTTGGAAAAAATGTCAACGCGGTTTTCTCCAAGGCGGAATGAGCTGGAGCCGAATTTTCAACGCTATCTTGTTCACACAATGCCTACAAGTCTAAATCTGCATTTTCAGCCTTCTAGCTCTTTTCGTTGAGGAGATATTGCAAGGCATTTGGAAAAAATGTCAACGCGGTTTTCTCCAAAGCGGAATGAGCTAGAGCCGATTTTTCAACGCTATCTTGTTCACACAATGCCTACAAGTATAAATCTGCAATTTTTAGCCTTATAGCTCTTTTCGCTGAGGAGATGTTGCAAGGCATTTGGAAAAAATGTCAATGCGGTTTTCTCTAAGGCGGAATAAGCTAGAGCCGATTTTTCAACGCTATCTTGTTCACACAATGCCTACAAGTCTAAATCTGCATTTTCAGCCTTCTAGCTCTTTTCGTTAAGGAGATATTGCAAGGCATTTGGAAAAAATGTCAACGCGGTTTTCTCTAAGGCGGAATAAGCTAGAGCCGATTTTTCAACGCTATCTTGTTCACACAATGCCTATAAGTCTAAATCTGCATTTTCAGCCTTCTAGCTCTTTTCGTTAAGGAGATATTGCAAGGCATTTGGAAAAAATGTCAACGTGGTTTTCTCTAAGGCGGAATAAGCTGGAGCAGATTTTTTAACGCTGTCTTGTTCACAAAATGCCTACAAGTCTAAATCTACATTTTCAGCCTTCTAGCTCTTTTCGTTAAGGAGATATTGCAAGGCATTTGGAAAAAATGCCAACGCGGTTTTCTCTAAGGCAGAATAAGCTAGAGCCGATTTTTCAACGCTATCTTGTTCACACAATGCCTACAAGTATAAATCTGCAATTTTTAGCCTTCTAGCTCTTTTCGCTGAGGAGATATTGCAAGGCATTTGGAAAAAATGTCAACGCGGTTTTCTCCTAGGCGGAATGAGCTGGAGCCGATTTTTCAACGCTATCTTGTTCACACAATGACTACAAGTCTAAATCTGCATTTTCAGCCTTCTAGCTCTTTTCGTTGAGGAGATATTGCAAGGCATTTGGAAAAAATGTCAACGTGGTTTTCTCCAAAGCGGAATGAGCTAGAGCCGATTTTTCAACGCTATCTTGTTCACACAATGCCTACAAGTATGAATCTGCATTTTCAGCCTTCTAGCTCTTTTCGCTGAGGAGATATTGCAAGGCATTTGGAAAAAATGTCAATGCGGTTTTCTCCAAGGCGCAATGAGCTGGAGCCGATTTTTCAACGCTATCTTGTTCAAACAATGCCTACATGTCTAAATCTGCATTTTCAGCCTTCTAGCTCTTTTCTTTGAGGAGATATTGCAAGGCATTTGGAAAAAATGTCAACGCGGTTTTCTCCAAGGCGGAATGAGCTGGAGCCGAATTTTCAACGCTATCTTGTTCACACAATGCCTACAAGTCTAAATCTGCATTTTCAGCCTTCTAGCTCTTTTCGTTGAGGAGATATTGCAAGGCATTTGGAAAAAATGTCAACGCGGTTTTCTCCAAAGCGGAATGAGCTAGAGCCGATTTTTCAACGCTATCTTGTTCACACAATGCCTACAAGTATAAATCTGCAATTTTTAGCCTTATAGCTCTTTTCGCTGAGGAGATGTTGCAAGGCATTTGGAAAAAATGTCAATGCGGTTTTCTCTAAGGCGGAATAAGCTAGAGCCGATTTTTCAACGCTATCTTGTTCACACAATGCCTACAAGTCTAAATCTGCATTTTCAGCCTTCTAGCTCTTTTCGTTAAGGAGATATTGCAAGGCATTTGGAAAAAATGTCAACGCGGTTTTCTCTAAGGCGGAATAAGCTAGAGCCGATTTTTCAACGCTATCTTGTTCACACAATGCCTATAAGTCTAAATCTGCATTTTCAGCCTTCTAGCTCTTTTCGTTAAGGAGATATTGCAAGGCATTTGGAAAAAATGTCAACGTGGTTTTCTCTAAGGCGGAATAAGCTGGAGCAGATTTTTTAACGCTGTCTTGTTCACAAAATGCCTACAAGTCTAAATCTACATTTTCAGCCTTCTAGCTCTTTTCGTTAAGGAGATATTGCAAGGCATTTGGAAAAAATGCCAACGCGGTTTTCTCTAAGGCAGAATAAGCTAGAGCCGATTTTTCAACGCTATCTTGTTCACACAATGCCTACAAGTATAAATCTGCAATTTTTAGCCTTCTAGCTCTTTTCGCTGAGGAGATATTGCAAGGCATTTGGAAAAAATGTCAACGCGGTTTTCTCCTAGGCGGAATGAGCTGGAGCCGATTTTTCAACGCTATCTTGTTCACACAATGACTACAAGTCTAAATCTGCATTTTCAGCCTTCTAGCTCTTTTCGTTGAGGAGATATTGCAAGGCATTTGGAAAAAATGTCAACGTGGTTTTCTCCAAAGCGGAATGAGCTAGAGCCGATTTTTCAACGCTATCTTGTTCACACAATGCCTACAAGTATGAATCTGCATTTTCAGCCTTCTAGCTCTTTTCGCTGAGGAGATATTGCAAGGCATTTGGAAAAAATGTCAACGCGGTTTTCTCCAAGGCGCAATGAGCTGGAGACGATTTTTCAACGCTATCTTGTTCAAACAATGCCTACATGTCTAAATCTGCATTTTCAGCCTTCTAGCTCTTTTCTTTGAGGAGATATTGCAAGGCATTTGGAAAAAATGTCAACGCGGTTTTCTCCAAGGCGGAATGAGCTGGAGCCGAATTTTCAACGCTATCTTGTTCACACAATGCCTACAAGTCTAAATCTGCATTTTCAGCCTTCTAGCTCTTTTCGTTGAGGAGATATTGCAAGGCATTTGGAAAAAATGTCAACGCGGTTTTCTCCAAAGCGGAATGAGCTAGAGCCGATTTTTCAACGCTATCTTGTTCACACAATGCCTACAAGTATAAATCTGCAATTTTTAGCCTTCTAGCTCTTTTCGCTGAGGAGATGTTGCAAGGCATTTGGAAAAAATGTCAATGCGGTTTTCTCCAAAGCGGAATGAGCTAGAGCCGATTTTTCAACGCTATCTTGTTCACACAATGCCTACAAGTCTAAATCTGCATTTTCAGCCTTCTAGCTCTTTTCGTTGAGGAGATATTGCAAGGCATTTGGAAAAAATGTCAACGCGGTTTTCTCCAAAGCGGAATGAGCTAGAGACGATTTTTCAACACTATCTTGTTCACACAATGCCTACGAGTCTAAATCTGCATTTTCAGCCTTCTAGCTCTTTTCGCTGAGGAGATATTGCAAGGCATTTGGAAAAAATGTCAACGCGGTTTTCTCCAAGGCGGAATAAGCTAGAGCCGATTTTTCAACGCTATCTTGTTCACACAATGAATATAAGTCTAAATCTGCATTTTCAGCCTTCTAGCTCTTTTCGTTAAGGAGATATTGCAAGGCATTTGGAAATAATGTCAACGTGGTTTTCTCTAAGGCGGAATAAGCTGGAGCAGATTTTTTAACGCTATCTTGTTCACAAAATGCCTACAAGTCTAAATCTACATTTTCAGCCTTCTAGCTCTTTTCGTTAAGGAGATATTGCAAGGCATTTGGAAAAAATGCCAACGCGGTTTTCTCTAAGGCAGAATAAGCTAGAGCCGATTTTTCAACGCTATCTTGTTCACACAATGCAACACTGGGACTGAGTAGATTGCTCTTCCGAGGGGGGTGCAGCCCCTAAGGGAGTCTTTCGAAAAGCCCAGTGGATTACCCATTCCCATGCCAGGGGCTGGAAAGTACCTGCTGGTGAGACGGAGAAACACTTGGTCGGACGCTGACTGGCTGGCTGCCTGGAGTCCGAGGCTGCACTGTGCCCCCGGGGAAACTCGGGGGTGCCGGACATGCACGGGTGATCCCAAGTCACCTTGCACGAATGGCACTTGCACTGTGCACTTCCCTTTAGGTTAGCGCTTCACGTCCTTACCCTGTCCTTTTGGATGGGGTAGGACAATTTTTCACACACCCCCCCCCCGGCCTTCTGGCTAGGGCCTTATTCTTTTCTTTTTATGATTTGCACGTTTTGCACTCCACGTTTTTCGTTAGTTTGTCACGTTTTTTCATTTGGGTAGTGCGGCTGTCCCTAACGGGCCTTCCGTTCCCCAAACGTGACTGGGACTCTTCACCTTTTGGGGAGAGTCCCGGTTCCCTCGAGGGCAACCCCGAGCCGCAAGGCGGAGGGAAGCCTAAGCGGGTCCCTCCAAACCTTCGGGTGCGGAGGACCCACCGTCCGAAACCCTTCTGGGGGTGGAGGAAACGCGGGTCTCTCTAAGCTTCGGCGAAGAGGACCCACCGATCCCTTTTTTCCTTCCTAGGCCTAATGGCTGAGGGAGGTCAGGGGAACCATGGGGCCTTTCTCCTTTGGGAGAGGGCCACAAGTTCTGTACGGCTGCCCCCTGTGCACGCTTTTAGTCACGTCACTGGTGGTGGTGGGAGCACACCTCGGGCTCCCTGAGTTTCTTCAAACTCATCTTGTTCACACAATGCCTACAAGTATAAATCTGCATTTTCAGCCTTCTAGCTCTTTTCGTTAAGGAGATATTGCAAGGCATTTGGAAATAATGTCAACGTGGTTTTCTCTAAGGCGGAATAAGCTGGAGCAGATTTTTTAACGCTATCTTGTTCACAAAATGCCTACAAGTCTAAATCTACATTTTCAGCCTTCTAGCTCTTTTCGTTAAGGAGATATTGCAAGGCATTTGGAAAAAATGCCAACGCGGTTTTCTCTAAGGCAGAATAAGCTAGAGCCGATTTTTCAACGCTATCTTGTTCACACAATGCAACACTGGGACTGAGTAGATTGCTCTTCCGAGGGGGGTGCAGCCCCTAAGGGAGTCTTTCGAAAAGCCCAGTGGATTACCCATTCCCATGCCAGGGGCTGGAAAGTACCTGCTGGTGAGACGGAGAAACACTTGGTCGGACGCTGACTGGCTGGCTGCCTGGAGTCCGAGGCTGCACTGTGCCCCCGGGGAAACTCGGGGGTGCCGGACATGCACGGGTGATCCCAAGTCACCTTGCACGAATGGCACTTGCACTGCGCACTTCCCTTTAGGTTAGCGCTTCACGTCCTTACCCTGTCCTTTTGGATGGGGTAGGACAATTTTTCACACACCCCCCCCCCGGCCTTCTGGCTAGGGCCTTATTCTTTTCTTTTTATGATTTGCACGTTTTGCACTCCACGTTTTTCGTTAGTTTGTCACGTTTTTTCATTTGGGTAGTGCGGCTGTCCCTAACGGGCCTTCCGTTCCCCAAACGTGACTGGGACTCTTCACCTTTTGGGGAGAGTCCCGGTTCCCTCGAGGGCAACCCCGAGCCGCAAGGCGGAGGGAAGCCTAAGCGGGTCCCTCCAAACCTTCGGGTGCGGAGGACCCACCGTCCGAAACCCTTCTGGGGGTGGAGGAAACGCGGGTCTCTCTAAGCTTCGGCGAAGAGGACCCACCGATCCCTTTTTTCCTTCCTAGGCCTAATGGCTGAGGGAGGTCAGGGGAACCATGGGGCCTTTCTCCTTTGGGAGAGGGCCACAAGTTCTGTACGGCTGCCCCCTGTGCACGCTTTTAGTCACGTCACTGGTGGTGGTGGGAGCACACCTCGGGCTCCCTGAGTTTCTTCAAACTCATCTTGTTCACACAATGCCTACAAGTATAAATCTGCATTTTCAGCCTTCTAGCTCTTTTCGTTAAGGAGATATTGCAAGGCATTTGGAAATAATGTCAACGTGGTTTTCTCTAAGGCGGAATAAGCTGGAGCAGATTTTTTAACGCTATCTTGTTCACAAAATGCCTACAAGTCTAAATCTACATTTTCAGCCTTCTAGCTCTTTTCGTTAAGGAGATATTGCAAGGCATTTGGAAAAAATGCCAACGCGGTTTTCTCTAAGGCAGAATAAGCTAGAGCCGATTTTTCAACGCTATCTTGTTCACACAATGCAACACTGGGACTGAGTAGATTGCTCTTCCGAGGGGGGTGCAGCCCCTAAGGGAGTCTTTCGAAAAGCCCAGTGGATTACCCATTCCCATGCCAGGGGCTGGAAAGTACCTGCTGGTGAGACGGAGAAACACTTGGTCGGACGCTGACTGGCTGGCTGCCTGGAGTCCGAGGCTGCACTGTGCCCCCGGGGAAACTCGGGGGTGCCGGACATGCACGGGTGATCCCAAGTCACCTTGCACGAATGGCACTTGCACTGCGCACTTCCCTTTAGGTTAGCGCTTCACGTCCTTACCCTGTCCTTTTGGATGGGGTAGGACAATTTTTCACACACCCCCCCCCCGGCCTTCTGGCTAGGGCCTTATTCTTTTCTTTTTATGATTTGCACGTTTTGCACTCCACGTTTTTCGTTAGTTTGTCACGTTTTTTCATTTGGGTAGTGCGGCTGTCCCTAACGGGCCTTCCGTTCCCCAAACGTGACTGGGACTCTTCACCTTTTGGGGAGAGTCCCGGTTCCCTCGAGGGCAACCCCGAGCCGCAAGGCGGAGGGAAGCCTAAGCGGGTCCCTCCAAACCTTCGGGTGCGGAGGACCCACCGTCCGAAACCCTTCTGGGGGTGGAGGAAACGCGGGTCTCTCTAAGCTTCGGCGAAGAGGACCCACCGATCCCTTTTTTCCTTCCTAGGCCTAATGGCTGAGGGAGGTCAGGGGAACCATGGGGCCTTTCTCCTTTGGGAGAGGGCCACAAGTTCTGTACGGCTGCCCCCTGTGCACGCGTTTAGTCACGTCACTGGTGGTGGTGGGAGCACACCTCGGGCTCCCTGAGTTTCTTCAAACTCATCTTGTTCACACAATGCCTACAAGTATAAATCTGCATTTTCAGCCTTCTAGCTCTTTTCGTTAAGGAGATATTGCAAGGCATTTGGGAAAAAATGTCAACGCGGTTTTCTCTAAGGCGGAATAAGCTAGAGCCGATTTTTCAACGCTATCTTGTTCACACAATGCCTACAAGTATGAATCTGCAATTTTTAGCCTTCTAGCTCTTTTCGCTGAGGAGATATTGCAAGGCATTTGGAAAAAATGTCAACGCGGTTTTCTCCTAGGCGGAATGAGCTGGAGCCGATTTTTCAACGCTATCTTGTTCACACAATGACTACAAGTCTAAATCTGCATTTTCAGCCTTCTAGCTCTTTTCGTTGAGGAGATATTGCAAGGCATTTGGAAAAAATCTCAACGTGGTTTTCTCCAAAGCGGAATGAGCTAGAGCCGATTTTTCAACGCTATCTTGTTCACACAATGCCTACAAGTATGAATCTGCATTTTCAGCCTTCTAGCTCTTTTCGCTGAGGAGATATTGCAAGGCATTTGGAAAAAATGTCAACGCGGTTTTCTCCAAGGCGCAATGAGCTGGAGCCGATTTTTCAACGCTATCTTGTTCACACAATGCCTACATGTCTAAATCTGCATTTTCAGCCTTCTAGCTCTTTTCTTTGAGGAGATATTGCAAGGCATTTGGAAATAATGTCAACGTGGTTTTCTCTAAGGCGGAATAAGCTGGAGCAGATTTTTTAACGCTATCTTGTTCACAAAATGCCTACAAGTCTAAATCTACATTTTCAGCCTTCTAGCTCTTTTCGTTAAGGAGATATTGCAAGGCATTTGGAAAAAATGCCAACGCGGTTTTCTCTAAGGCAGAATAAGCTAGAGCCGATTTTTCAACGCTATCTTGTTCACACAATGCAACACTGGGACTGAGTAGATTGCTCTTCCGAGGGGGGTGCAGCCCCTAAGGGAGTCTTTCGAAAAGCCCAGTGGATTACCCATTCCCATGCCAGGGGCTGGAAAGTACCTGCTGGTGAGACGGAGAAACACTTGGTCGGACGCTGACTGGCTGGCTGCCTGGAGTCCGAGGCTGCACTGTGCCCCCGGGGAAACTCGGGGGTGCCGGACATGCACGGGTGATCCCAAGTCACCTTGCACGAATGGCACTTGCACTGCGCACTTCCCTTTAGGTTAGCGCTTCACGTCCTTACCCTGTCCTTTTGGATGGGGTAGGACAATTTTTCACACACCCCCCCCCCGGCCTTCTGGCTAGGGCCTTATTCTTTTCTTTTTATGATTTGCACGTTTTGCACTCCACGTTTTTCGTTAGTTTGTCACGTTTTTTCATTTGGGTAGTGCGGCTGTCCCTAACGGGCCTTCCGTTCCCCAAACGTGACTGGGACTCTTCACCTTTTGGGGAGAGTCCCGGTTCCCTCGAGAGCAACCCCGAGCCGCAAGGCGGAGGGAAGCCTAAGCGGGTCCCTCCAAACCTTCGGGTGCGGAGGACCCACCGTCCGAAACCCTTCTGGGGGTGGAGGAAACGCGGGTCTCTCTAAGCTTCGGCGAAGAGGACCCACCGATCCCTTTTTTCCTTCCTAGGCCTAATGGCTGAGGGAGGTCAGGGGAACCATGGGGCCTTTCTCCTTTGGGAGAGGGCCACAAGTTCTGTACGGCTGCCCCCTGTGCACGCGTTTAGTCACGTCACTGGTGGTGGTGGGAGCACACCTCGGGCTCCCTGAGTTTCTTCAAACTCATCTTGTTCACACAATGCCTACAAGTATAAATCTGCATTTTCAGCCTTCTAGCTCTTTTCGTTAAGGAGATATTGCAAGGCATTTGGGAAAAAATGTCAACGCGGTTTTCTCTAAGGCGGAATAAGCTAGAGCCGATTTTTCAACGCTATCTTGTTCACACAATGCCTACAAGTATGAATCTGCAATTTTTAGCCTTCTAGCTCTTTTCGCTGAGGAGATATTGCAAGGCATTTGGAAAAAATGTCAACGCGGTTTTCTCCTAGGCGGAATGAGCTGGAGCCGATTTTTCAACGCTATCTTGTTCACACAATGACTACAAGTCTAAATCTGCATTTTCAGCCTTCTAGCTCTTTTCGTTGAGGAGATATTGCAAGGCATTTGGAAAAAATCTCAACGTGGTTTTCTCCAAAGCGGAATGAGCTAGAGCCGATTTTTCAACGCTATCTTGTTCACACAATGCCTACAAGTATGAATCTGCATTTTCAGCCTTCTAGCTCTTTTCGCTGAGGAGATATTGCAAGGCATTTGGAAAAAATGTCAACGCGGTTTTCTCCAAGGCGCAATGAGCTGGAGCCGATTTTTCAACGCTATCTTGTTCACACAATGCCTACATGTCTAAATCTGCATTTTCAGCCTTCTAGCTCTTTTCTTTGAGGAGATATTGCAAGGCATTTGGAAAAAATGTCAACGCGGTTTTCTCCAAGGCGGAATGAGCTGGAGCCGAATTTTCAACGCTATCTTGTTCACACAATGCCTACAAGTCTAAATCTGCATTTTCAGCCTTCTAGCTCTTTTCGCTGAGGAGATATTGCAAGGCATTTGGAAAAAATGTCAACGCGGTTTTCTCCAAGGCGGAATGAGCTGGAGCCGATTTTTCAACGCTATCTTGTTCACACAATGCCTACAAGTCTAAATCTGCATTTTCAGCCTTCTAGCTCTTTTCGTTGAGGAGATATTGCAAGGCATTTGGAAAAAATGTCAACGCGGTTTTCTCCAAAGCGGAATGAGCTAGAGACGATTTTTCAACACTATCTTGTTCACACAATGCCTACGAGTCTAAATCTGCATTTTCAGCCTTCTAGCTCTTTTCGCTGAGGAGATATTGCAAGGCATTTGGAAAAAATGTCAACGCGGTTTTCTCTAAGGCGGAATAAGCTAGAGCCGATTTTTCAACGCTATCTTGTTCACACAATGCCTATAAGTCTAAATCTGCATTTTCAGCCTTCTAGCTCTTTTCGTTAAGGAGATATTGCAAGGCATTTGGAAAAAATGTCAACGTGGTTTTCTCTAAGGCGGAATAAGCTGGAGCAGATTTATTAACGCTATCTTGTTCACAAAATGCCTACACGTCTAAATCTACATTTTCAGCCTTCTAGCTCTTTTCGTTAAGGAGATATTGCAAGGCATTTGGAAAAAATGCCAACGCGGTTTTCTCTAAGGCAGAATAAGCTAGAGCCGATTTTTCAACGCTATCTTGTTCACACAATGCAACACTGGGACTGAGTAGATTGCTCTTCCGAGGGGGGTGCAGCCCCTAAGGGAGTCTTTCGAAAAGCCCAGTGGAGTACCCATTCCCATGCCAGGGGCTGGAAAGTACCTGCTGGTGAGACGGAGAAACACTTGGTCGGACGCTGACTGGCTGGCTGCCTGGAGTCCGAGGCTGCACTGTGCCCCCGGGGAAACTCGGGGGTGCCGGACATGCACGAATGGCACTTGCACTGCGCACTTCCCTTTAGGTTAGCGCTTCACGTCCTTACCCTGTCCTTTTGGATGGGGTAGGACAATTTTTCACACACCCCCCCCCCGCCTTCTGGCTAGGGCCTTATTCTTTTCTTTTTATGATTTGCACGTTTTGCACTCCACGTTTTTCGTTAGTTTGTCACGTTTTTTCATTTGGGTAGTGCGGCTGTCCCTAACGGGCCTTCCGTTCCCCAAACGTGACTGGGACTCTTCACCTTTTGGGGAGAGTCCCGGTTCCCTCGAGGGCAACCCCGAGCCGCAAGGCGGAGGGAAGCCTAAGCGGGTCCCTCCAAACCTTCGGGTGCGGAGGACCCACCGTCCGAAACCCTTCTGGGGGTGGAGGAAACGCGGGTCTCTCTAAGCTTCGGCGAAGAGGACCCACCGATCCCTTTTTTCCTTCCTAGGCCTAATGGCTGAGGGAGGTCAGGGGAACCATGGGGCCTTTCTCCTTTGGGAGAGGGCCACAAGTTCTGTACGGCTGCCCCCTGTGCACGCGTTTAGTCACGTCACTGGTGGTGGTGGGAGCACACCTCGGGCTCCCTGAGTTTCTTCAAACTCATCTTGTTCACACAATGCCTACAAGTATAAATCTGCATTTTCAGCCTTCTAGCTCTTTTCGTTAAGGAGATATTGCAAGGCATTTGGAAATAATGTCAACGTGGTTTTCTCTAAGGCGGAATAAGCTGGAGCAGATTTTTTAACGCTATCTTGTTCACAAAATGCCTACAAGTCTAAATCTACATTTTCAGCCTTCTAGCTCTTTTCGCTAAGGAGATATTGCAAGGCATTTGGAAAAAATGCCAACGCGGTTTTCTCTAAGGCAGAATAAGCTAGAGCCGATTTTTCAACGCTATCTTGTTCACACAATGCAACAGTGGGACTGAGTAGATTGCTCTTCCGAGGGGGGTGCAGCCCCTAAGGGAGTCTTTCGAAAAGCCCAGTGGATTACCCATTCCCATGCCAGGGGCTGGAAAGTACCTGCTGGTGAGACGGAGAAACACTTGGTCGGACGCTGACTGGCTGGCTGCCTGGAGTCCGAGGCTGCACTGTGCCCCCGGGGAAACTCGGGGGTGCCGGACATGCACGGGTGATCCCAAGTCACCTTGCACGAATGGCACTTGCACTGCGCACTTCCCTTTAGGTTAGCGCTTCACGTCCTTACCCTGTCCTTTTGGATGGGGTAGGACAATTTTTCACACACCCCCCCCCGGCCTTCTGGCTAGGGCCTTATTCTTTTCTTTTTATGATTTGCACGTTTTGCACTCCACGTTTTTCGTTAGTTTGTCACGTTTTTTCATTTGGGTAGTGCGGCTGTCCCTAACGGGCCTTCCGTTCCCCAAACGTGACTGGGACTCTTCACCTTTTGGGGAGAGTCCCGGTTCCCTCGAGGGCAACCCCGAGCCGCAAGGCGGAGGGAAGCCTAAGCGGGTCCCTCCAAACCTTCGGGTGCGGAGGACCCACCGTCCGAAACCCTTCTGGGGGTGGAGGAAACGCGGGTCTCTCTAAGCTTCGGCGAAGAGGACCCACCGATCCCTTTTTTCCTTCCTAGGCCTAATGGCTGAGGGAGGTCAGGGGAACCATGGGGCCTTTCTCCTTTGGGAGAGGGCCACAAGTTCTGTACGGCTGCCCCCTGTGCACGCGTTTAGTCACGTCACTGGTGGTGGTGGGAGCACACCTCGGGCTCCCTGAGTTTCTTCAAACTCATCTTGTTCACACAATGCCTACAAGTATAAATCTGCATTTTCAGCCTTCTAGCTCTTTTCGTTAAGGAGATATTGCAAGGCATTTGGGAAAAAATGTCAACGCGGTTTTCTCCTAGGCGGAATGAGCTGGAGCCGATTTTTCAACGCTATCTTGTTCACACAATGACTACAAGTCTAAATCTGCATTTTCAGCCTTCTAGCTCTTTTCGTTGAGGAGATATTGCAAGGCATTTGGAAAAAATGTCAACGTGGTTTTCTCCAAAGCGGAATGAGCTAGAGCCGATTTTTCAACGCTATCTTGTTCACACAATGCCTACAAGCATGAATCTGCAATTTTTAGCCTTCTAGCTCTTTTCGTTGAGGAGATATTGCAAGGCATTTGGAAAAAATGTCAACGCGGTTTTCTCCTAGGCGGAATGAGCTGGAGCCGATTTTTCAACGCTATCTTGTTCACACAATGACTACAAGTCTAAATCTGCATTTTCAGCCTTCTAGCTCTTTTCGTTGAGGAGATATTGCAAGGCATTTGGAAAAAATGTCAACGTGGTTTTCTCCAAAGCGGAATGAGCTAGAGCCGATTTTTCAACGCTATCTTGTTCACACAATGCCTACAAGTATGAATCTGCATTTTCAGCCTTCTAGCTCTTTTTGCTGAGGAGATATTGCAAGGCATTTGGAAAAAATGTCAACGCGGTTTTCTCCAAGGCGCAATGAGCTGGAGCCGATTTTTCAACGCTATCTTGTTCACACAATGCCTACATGTCTAAATCTGCATTTTCAGCCTTCTAGCTCTTTTCTTTGAGGAGATATTGCAAGGCATTTGGAAAAAATGTCAACGCGGTTTTCTCCAAGGCGGAATGAGCTGGAGCCGAATTTTCAACGCTATCTTGTTCACACAATGCCTACAAGTCTAAATCTGCATTTTCAGCCTTCTAGCTCTTTTCGCTGAGGAGATATTGCAAGGCATTTGGAAAAAATGTCAACGCGGTTTTCTCCAAGGCGGAATGAGCTGGAGCCGATTTTTCAACGCTATCTTGTTCACACAATGCCTACAAGTCTAAATCTGCATTTTCAGCCTTCTAGCTCTTTTCGTTGAGGAGATATTGCAAGGCATTTGGAAAAAATGTCAACGCGGTTTTCTCCAAAGCGGAATGAGCTAGAGACGATTTTTCAACACTATCTTGTTCACACAATGCCTACGAGTCTAAATCTGCATTTTCAGCCTTCTAGCTCTTTTCGCTGAGGAGATATTGCAAGGCATTTGGAAAAAATGTCAACGCGGTTTAATCTAAGGCGGAATAAGCTAGAGCCGATTTTTCAACGCTATCTTGTTCACACAATGCCTATAAGTCTAAATCTGCATTTTCAGCCTTCTAGCTCTTTTCGTTAAGGAGATATTGCAAGGCATTTGGAAAAAATGTCAACGTGGTTTTCTCTAAGGCGGAATAAGCTGGAGCAGATTTATTAACGCTATCTTGTTCACAAAATGCCTACACGTCTAAATCTACATTTTCAGCCTTCTAGCTCTTTTCGTTAAGGAGATATTGCAAGGCATTTGGAAAAAATGCCAACGCGGTTTTCTCTAAGGCAGAATAAGCTAGAGCCGATTTTTCAACGCTATCTTGTTCACACAATGCAACTCTGGGACTGAGTAGATTGCTCTTCCGAGGGGGGTGCAGCCCCTAAGGGAGTCTTTCGAAAAGCCCAGTGGAGTACCCATTCCCATGCCAGGGGCTGGAAAGTACCTGCTGGTGAGACGGAGAAACACTTGGTCGGACGCTGACTGTCTGGCTGCCTGGAGTCCGAGGCTGCACTGTGCCCCCGGGGAAACTCGGGGGTGCCGGACATGCACGGGTGATCCCAAGTCACCTTGCACGAATGGCACTTGCACTGCGCACTTCCCTTTAGGTTAGCGCTTCACGTCCTTACCCTGTCCTTTTGGATGGGGTAGGACAATTTTTCACACCCCCCCCCCCCGGCCTTCTGGCTAGGGCCTTATTCTTTTCTTTTTATGATTTGCACGTTTTGCACTCCACGTTTTTCGTTAGTTTGTCACGTTTTTTCATTTGGGTAGTGCGGCTGTCCCTAACGGGCCTTCCGTTCCCCAAACGTGACTGGGACTCTTCACCTTTTGGGGAGAGTCCCGGTTCCCTCGAGGGCAACCCCGAGCCGCAAGGCGGAGGGAAGCCTAAGCGGGTCCCTCCAAACCTTCGGGTGCGGAGGACCCACCGTCCGAAACCCTTCCGGGGGTGGAGGAAACGCGGGTCTCTCTAAGCTTCGGCGAAGAGGACCCACCGATCCCTTTTTTCCTTCCTAGGCCTAATGGCTGAGGGAGGTCAGGGGAACCATGGGGCCTTTCTCCTTTGGGAGAGGGCCACAAGTTCTGTACGGCTACCCCCTGTGCACGCGTTTAGTCACGTCACTGGTGGTGATGGGAGCACACCTCGGGCTCCCTGAGTTTCTTCAAACTCATCTTGTTCACACAATGCCTACAAGTATAAATCTGCATTTTCAGCCTTCTAGCTCTTTTCGTTAAGGAGATATTGCAAGGCATTTGGAAAAAAATGTCAACGCGGTTTTCTCTAAGGCGGAATAAGCTAGAGCCGATTTTTCAACGCTATCTTGTTCACACAATGCCTACAAGTATGAATCTGCAATTTTTAGCCTTCTAGCTCTTTTCGCTGAGGAGATATTGCAAGGCATTTGGAAAAAATGTCAACGCGGTTTTCTCCTAGGCGGAATGAGCTGGAGCCGATTTTTCAACGCTATCTTGTTCACACAATGCCTACAAGTCTAAATCTGCATTTTCAGCCTTCTAGCTCTTTTCTTTGAGGAGATATTGCAAGGCATTTGGAAAAAATGTCAACGTGGTTTTCTCCAAAGCGGAATGAGCTAGAGCCGATTTTTCAACGCTATCTTGTTCACACAATGCCTACAAGTCTAAATCTGCATTTTCAGCCTTCTAGCTCTTTTCGTTGAGGAGATATTGCAAGGCATTTGGAAAAAATGTCAACGCGGTTTTCTCCAAGGCGCAATGAGCTGGAGCCGATTTTTCAACGCTATCTTGTTCACACAATGCCTACATGTCTAAATCTGCATTTTCAGCCTTCTAGCTCTTTTCTTTGAGGAGATATTGCAAGGCATTTGGAAAAAATGTCAACGCGGTTTTCTCCAAGGCGGAATGAGCTGGAGCCGAATTTTCAACGCTATCTTGTTCACACAATGCAACACTGGGACTGAGTAGATTGCTCTTCCGAGGGGGGTGCAGCCCCTAAGGGAGTCTTTCGAAAAGCCCAGTGGAGTACCCATTTCCATGCCAGGGGCTGGAAAGTACCTGCTGGTGAGACGGAGAAACACTTGGTCGGACGCTGACTGGCTGGCTGCCTGGAGTCCGAGGCTGCACTGTGCCCCCGGGGAAACTCGGGGGTGCCGGACATGCACGGGTGATCCCAAGTCACCTTGCACGAATGGCACTTGCACTGCGCACTTCCCTTTAGGTTAGCGCTTCACGTCCTTACCCTGTCCTTTTGGATGGGGTAGGACAATTTTTCACACCCCCCCCCCCCCGGCCTTCTGGCTAGGGCCTTATTCTTTTCTTTTTATGATTTGCACGTTTTGCACTCCACGTTTTTCGTTAGTTTGTCACGTTTTTTCATTTGGGTAGTGCGGCTGTCCCTAACGGGCCTTCCGTTCCCCAAACGTGACTGGGACTCTTCACCTTTTGGGGAGAGTCCCGGTTCCCTCGAGGGCAACCCCGAGCCGCAAGGCGGAGGGAAGCCTAAGCGGGTCCCTCCAAACCTTCGGGTGCGGAGGACCCACCGTCCGAAACCCTTCCGGGGGTGGAGGAAACGCGGGTCTCTCTAAGCTTCGGCGAAGAGGACCCACCGATCCCTTTTTTCCTTCCTAGGCCTAATGGCTGAGGGAGGTCAGGGGAACCATGGGGCCTTTCTCCTTTGGGAGAGGGCCACAAGTTCTGTACGGCTGCCCCCTGTGCACGCGTTTAGTCACGTCACTGGTGGTGGTGGGAGCACACCTCGGGCTCCCTGAGTTTCTTCAAACTCATCTTGTTCACACAATGCCTACAAGTATAAATCTGCATTTTCAGCCTTCTAGCTCTTTTCGTTAAGGAGATATTGCAAGGCATTTGGAAAAAATGTCAACGCGGTTTTCTCTAAGGCGGAATAAGCTAGAGCCGATTTTTCAACGCTATCTTGTTCACACAATGCCTACAAGTATGAATCTGCAATTTTTAGCCTTCTAGCTCTTTTCGCTGAGGAGATATTGCAAGGCATTTGGAAAAAATGTCAACGCGGTTTTCTCCTAGGCGGAATGAGCTGGAGCCGATTTTTCAACGCTATCTTGTTCACACAATGCCTACAAGTCTAAATCTGCATTTTCAGCCTTCTAGCTCTTTTCTTTGAGGAGATATTGCAAGGCATTTGGAAAAAATGTCAACGTGGTTTTCTCCAAAGCGGAATGAGCTAGAGCCGATTTTTCAACGCTATCTTGTTCACACAATGCCTACAAGTATGAATCTGCATTTTCAGCCTTCTAGCTCTTTTCGCTGAGGAGATATTGCAAGGCATTTGGAAAAAATGTCAACGCGGTTTTCTCCAAGGCGCAATGAGCTGGAGCCGATTTTTCAACGCTATCTTGTTCACACAATGCCTACATGTCTAAATCTGCATTTTCAGCCTTCTAGCTCTTTTCTTTGAGGAGATATTGCAAGGCATTTGGAAAAAATGTCAACGCGGTTTTCTCCAAGGCGGAATGAGCTGGAGCCGAATTTTCAACGCTATCTTGTTCACACAATGCCTACAAGTCTAAATCTGCATTTTCAGCCTTCTAGCTCTTTTCGTTGAGGAGATATTGCAAGGCATTTGGAAAAAATTTCAACGCGGTTTTCTCCAAGGCGCAATGAGCTGGAGCCGATTTTTCAACGCTATCTTGTTCACACAATGCCTACATGTCTAAATCTGCATTTTCAGCCTTCTAGCTCTTTTCTTTGAGGAGATATTGCAAGGCATTTGGAAAAAATGTCAACGCGGTTTTCTCCAAGGCGGAATGAGCTGGAGCCGAATTTTCAACGCTATCTTGTTCACACAATGCAACACTGGGACTGAGTAGATTGCTCTTCCGAGGGGGGTGCAGCCCCTAAGGGAGTCTTTCGAAAAGCCCAGTGGAGTACCCATTCCCATGCCAGGGGCTGGAAAGTACCTGCTGGTGAGACGGAGAAACACTTGGTCGGACGCTGACTGGCTGGCTGCCTGGAGTCCGAGGCTGCACTGTGCCCCCGGGGAAACTCGGGGGTGCCGGACATGCACGGGTGATCCCAAGTCACCTTGCACGAATGGCACTTGCACTGCGCACTTCCCTTTAGGTTAGCGCTTCACGTCCTTACCCTGTCCTTTTGGATGGGGTAGGACAATTTTTCACACACCCCCCCCCCCGGCCTTCTGGCTAGGGCCTTATTCTTTTCTTTTTATGATTTGCATGTTTTGCACTCCACGTTTTTCGTTAGTTTGTCACGTTTTTTCATTTGGGTAGTGCGGCTGTCCCTAACGGGCCTTCCGTTCCCCAAACGTGACTGGGACTCTTCACCTTTTGGGGAGAGTCCCGGTTCCCTCGAGGGCAACCCCGAGCCGCAAGGCGGAGGGAAGCCTAAGCGGGTCCCTCCAAACCTTCGGGTGCGGAGGACCCACCGTCCGAAACCCTTCCGGGGGTGGAGGAAACGCGGGTCTCTCTAAGCTTCGGCGAAGAGGACCCACCGATCCCTTTTTTCCTTCCTAGGCCTAATGGCTGAGGGAGGTCAGGGGAACCATGGGGCCTTTCTCCTTTGGGAGAGGGCCACAAGTTCTGTACGGCTGCCCCCTGTGCACGCGTTTAGTCACGTCACTGGTGGTGGTGGGAGCACACCTCGGGCTCCCTGAGTTTCTTCAAACTCATCTTGTTCACACAATGCCTACAAGTATAAATCTGCATTTTCAGCCTTCTAGCTCTTTTCGTTAAGGAGATATTGCAAGGCATTTGGAAAAAATGTCAACGCGGTTTTCTCTAAGGCGGAATAAGCTAGAGCCGATTTTTCAACGCTATCTTGTTCACACAATGCCTACAAGTATGAATCTGCAATTTTTAGCCTTCTAGCTCTTTTCGCTGAGGAGATATTGCAAGGCATTTGGAAAAAATGTCAACGCGGTTTTCTCCTAGGCGGAATGAGCTGGAGCCGATTTTTCAACGCTATCTTGTTCACACAATGCCTACAAGTCTAAATCTGCATTTTCAGCCTTCTAGCTCTTTTCTTTGAGGAGATATTGCAAGGCATTTGGAAAAAATGTCAACGTGGTTTTCTCCAAAGCGGAATGAGCTAGAGCCGATTTTTCAACGCTATCTTGTTCACACAATGCCTACAAGTATGAATCTGCATTTTCAGCCTTCTAGCTCTTTTCGCTGAGGAGATATTGCAAGGCATTTGGAAAAAATGTCAACGCGGTTTTCTCCAAGGCGCAATGAGCTGGAGCCGATTTTTCAACGCTATCTTGTTCACACAATGCCTACATGTCTAAATCTGCATTTTCAGCCTTCTAGCTCTTTTCTTTGAGGAGATATTGCAAGGCATTTGGAAAAAATGTCAACGCGGTTTTCTCCAAGGCGGAATGAGCTGGAGCCGAATTTTCAACGCTATCTTGTTCACACAATGCCTACAAGTCTAAATCTGCATTTTCAGCCTTCTAGCTCTTTTCGTTGAGGAGATATTGCAAGGCATTTGGAAAAAATTTCAACGCGGTTTTCTCCAAGGCGCAATGAGCTGGAGCCGATTTTTCAACGCTATCTTGTTCACACAATGCCTACATGTCTAAATCTGCATTTTCAGCCTTCTAGCTCTTTTCTTTGAGGAGATATTGCAAGGCATTTGGAAAAAATGTCAACGCGGTTTTCTCCAAGGCGGAATGAGCTGGAGCCGAATTTTCAACGCTATCTTGTTCACACAATGCAACACTGGGACTGAGTAGATTGCTCTTCCGAGGGGGGTGCAGCCCCTAAGGGAGTCTTTCGAAAAGCCCAGTGGAGTACCCATTCCCATGCCAGGGGCTGGAAAGTACCTGCTGGTGAGACGGAGAAACACTTGGTCGGACGCTGACTGGCTGGCTGCCTGGAGTCCGAGGCTGCACTGTGCCCCCGGGGAAACTCGGGGGTGCCGGACATGCACGGGTGATCCCAAGTCACCTTGCACGAATGGCACTTGCACTGCGCACTTCCCTTTAGGTTAGCGCTTCACGTCCTTACCCTGTCCTTTTGGATGGGGTAGGACAATTTTTCACACACCCCCCCCCCCGGCCTTCTGGCTAGGGCCTTATTCTTTTCTTTTTATGATTTGCATGTTTTGCACTCCACGTTTTTCGTTAGTTTGTCACGTTTTTTCATTTGGGTAGTGCGGCTGTCCCTAACGGGCCTTCCGTTCCCCAAACGTGACTGGGACTCTTCACCTTTTGGGGAGAGTCCCGGTTCCCTCGAGGGCAACCCCGAGCCGCAAGGCGGAGGGAAGCCTAAGCGGGTCCCTCCAAACCTTCGGGTGCGGAGGACCCACCGTCCGAAACCCTTCCGGGGGTGGAGGAAACGCGGGTCTCTCTAAGCTTCGGCGAAGAGGACCCACCGATCCCTTTTTTCCTTCCTAGGCCTAATGGCTGAGGGAGGTCAGGGGAACCATGGGGCCTTTCTCCTTTGGGAGAGGGCCACAAGTTCTGTACGGCTGCCCCCTGTGCACGCGTTTAGTCACGTCACTGGTGGTGGTGGGAGCACACCTCGGGCTCCCTGAGTTTCTTCAAACTCATCTTGTTCACACAATGCCTACAAGTATAAATCTGCATTTTCAGCCTTCTAGCTCTTTTCGTTAAGGAGATATTGCAAGGCATTTGGAAAAAAATGTCAACGCGGTTTTCTCTAAGGCGGAATAAGCTAGAGCCGATTTTTCAACGCTATCTTGTTCACACAATGCCTACAAGTATGAATCTGCAATTTTTAGCCTTCTAGCTCTTTTCGCTGAGGAGATATTGCAAGGCATTTGGAAAAAATGTCAACGCGGTTTTCTCCTAGGCGGAATGAGCTGGAGCCGATTTTTCAACGCTATCTTGTTCACACAATGCCTACAAGTCTAAATCTGCATTTTCAGCCTTCTAGCTCTTTTCTTTGAGGAGATATTGCAAGGCATTTGGAAAAAATGTCAACGTGGTTTTCTCCAAAGCGGAATGAGCTAGAGCCGATTTTTCAACGCTATCTTGTTCACACAATGCCTACAAGTATGAATCTGCATTTTCAGCCTTCTAGCTCTTTTCGCTGAGGAGATATTGCAAGGCATTTGGAAAAAATGTCAACGCGGTTTTCTCCAAGGCGCAATGAGCTGGAGCCGATTTTTCAACGCTATCTTGTTCACACAATGCCTACATGTCTAAATCTGCATTTTCAGCCTTCTAGCTCTTTTCTTTGAGGAGATATTGCAAGGCATTTGGAAAAAATGTCAACGCGGTTTTCTCCAAGGCGGAATGAGCTGGAGCCGAATTTTCAACGCTATCTTGTTCACACAATGCCTACAAGTCTAAATCTGCATTTTCAGCCTTCTAGCTCTTTTCGTTGAGGAGATATTGCAAGGCATTTGGAAAAAATGTCAACGCGGTTTTCTCCAAGGCGCAATGAGCTGGAGCCGATTTTTCAACGCTATCTTGTTCACACAATGCCTACATGTCTAAATCTGCATTTTCAGCCTTCTAGCTCTTTTCTTTGAGGAGATATTGCAAGGCATTTGGAAAAAATGTCAACGCGGTTTTCTCCAAGGCGGAATGAGCTGGAGCCGAATTTTCAACGCTATCTTGTTCACACAATGCAACACTGGGACTGAGTAGATTGCTCTTCCGAGGGGGGTGCAGCCCCTAAGGGAGTCTTTCGAAAAGCCCAGTGGAGTACCCATTCCCATGCCAGGGGCTGGAAAGTACCTGCTGGTGAGACGGAGAAACACTTGGTCGGACGCTGACTGGCTGGCTGCCTGGAGTCCGAGGCTGCACTGTGCCCCCGGGGAAACTTGGGGGTGCCGGACATGCACGGGTGATCCCAAGTCACCTTGCACGAATGGCACTTGCACTGCGCACTTCCCTTTAGGTTAGCGCTTCACGTCCTTACCCTGTCCTTTTGGATGGGGTAGGACAATTTTTCACACCCCCCCCCCCCCGGCCTTCTGGCTAGGGCCTTATTCTTTTCTTTTTATGATTTGCACGTTTTGCACTCCACGTTTTTCGTTAGTTTGTCACGTTTTTTCATTTGGGTAGTGCGGCTGTCCCTAACGGGCCTTCCGTTCCCCAAACGTGACTGGGACTCTTCACCTTTTGGGGAGAGTCCCGGTTCCCTCGAGGGCAACCCCGAGCCGCAAGGCGGAGGGAAGCCTAAGCGGGTCCCTCCAAACCTTCGGGTGCGGAGGACCCACCGTCCGAAACCCTTCCGGGGGTGGAGGAAACGCGGGTCTCTCTAAGCTTCGGCGAAGAGGACCCACCGATCCCTTTTTTCCTTCCTAGGCCTAATGGCTGAGGGAGGTCAGGGGAACCATGGGGCCTTTCTCCTTTGGGAGAGGGCCACAAGTTCTGTACGGCTGCCCCCTGTGCACGCGTTTAGTCACGTCACTGGTGGTGGTGGGAGCACACCTCGGGCTCCCTGAGTTTCTTCAAACTCATCTTGTTCACACAATGCCTACAAGTATAAATCTGCATTTTCAGCCTTCTAGCTCTTTTCGTTAAGGAGATATTGCAAGGCATTTGGAAAAAAATGTCAACGCGGTTTTCTCTAAGGCGGAATAAGCTAGAGCCGATTTTTCAACGCTATCTTGTTCACACAATGCCTACAAGTATGAATCTGCAATTTTTAGCCTTCTAGCTCTTTTCGCTGAGGAGATATTGCAAGGCATTTGGAAAAAATGTCAACGTGGTTTTCTCCAAAGCGGAATGAGCTAGAGCCGATTTTTCAACGCTATCTTGTTCACACAATGCCTACAAGTATGAATCTGCATTTTCAGCCTTCTAGCTCTTTTCGCTGAGGAGATATTGCAAGGCATTTGGAAAAAATGTCAACGCGGTTTTCTCCAAGGCGCAATGAGCTGGAGCCGATTTTTCAACGCTATCTTGTTCACACAATGCCTACAAGTCTAAATCTGCATTTTCAGCCTTCTAGCTCTTTTCGTTGAGGAGATATTGCAAGGCATTTGGAAAAAATGTCAACGCGGTTTTCTCCAAAGCGGAATGAGCTAGAGCCGATTTTTCAACGCTATCTTGTTCACACAATGCCTAAAAGTATAAATCTGCAATTTTTAGCCTTCTAGCTCTTTTCGCTGAGGAGATGTTGCAAGGCATTTGGAAAAAATGTCAATGCGGTTTTCTCCAAAGCGGAATGAGCTAGAGCCGATTTTTCAACGCTTTCTTGTTCACACAATGCCTACAAGTATAAATCTGCAATTTTTAGCCTTCTAGCTCTTTTCGCTGAGGAGATATTTCAAGGCATTTGGAAAAAATGTCAACGCGGTTTTCTCCAAGGCGGAATGAGCTGGAGCCGATTTTTCAACGCTATCTTGTTCACACAATGCCTACAAGTCTAAATCTGCATTTTCAGCCTTCTAGCTCTTTTCTTTGAGGAGAAATTGCAAGGCATTTGGAAAAAATGTCAACGCGGTTTTCTCCAAGGGGGAATGAGCTGGAGCCGAATTTTCAAAGCTATCTTGTTCACACAATGCCTACAAGTCTAAATCTGCATTTTCAGCCTTCTAGCTCTTTTCGTTGAGGAGATATTGCAAGGCATTTGGAAAAAATGTCAACGCGGTTTTCTCCAAGACGGAATGAGCTGGAGCCGATTTTTCAACGCTATCTTGTTCACACAATGCCTACAAGTCTAAATCTGCATTTTCAGCCTTCTAGCTCTTTTCGTTGAGGAGATATTGCAAGGCATTTGGAAAAAATGTCAACGCGGTTTTCTCCAAAGCGGAATGAGCTAGAGACGATTTTTCAACACTATCTTGTTCACACAATGCCTACGAGTCTAAATCTGCATTTTCAGCCTTCTAGCTCTTTTCGCTGAGGAGATATTGCAAGGCATTTGGAAAAAATGTCAATGCGGTTTTCTCTAAGGCGGAATAAGCTAGAGCCGATTTTTCAACGCTATCTTGTTCACACAATGCCTATGAGTCTAAATCTGCATTTTCAGCCTTCTAGCTCTTTTCGTTAAGGAGATATTGCAAGGCATTTGGAAAAAATGTCAACGTGGTTTTCTCTAAGGCGAAATAAGCTGGAGCAGATTTTTTAACGCTATCTTGTTCACAAAATGCCTACAAGTCTAAATCTACATTTTCAGCCTTCTAGCTCTTTTCTTTGAGGAGATATTGCAAGGCATTTGGAAAAAATGTCAACGCGGTTTTCTCCAAGGCGGAATGAGCTGGAGCCGAATTTTCAACGCTATCTTGTTCACACAATGCCTACAAGTCTAAATCTGCATTTTCAGCCTTCTAGCTCTTTTCGTTGAGGAGATATTGCAAGGCATTTGGAAAAAATGTCAACGCGGTTTTCTCCAAAGCGGAATGAGCTAGAGCCGATTTTTCAACGCTATCTTGTTCACACAATGCCTACAAGTCTAAATCTGCATTTTCAGCCTTCTAGCTCTTTTCGTTGAGGAGATATTGCAAGGCATTTGGAAAAAATGTCAACGCGGTTTTCTCCAAAGAGGAATGAGCTGGAGCCGATTTTTCAACAATATCTTGTTCACACAATGCCTACAAGTCTAAATCAGCATTTTCAGCCTTCTAGCTCTTTTCGTTGAGGAGATATTGCAAGGCATTTGGAAAAAATGTCAACGCGGTTTTCTCCAAAGCGGAATGAGCTAGAGACGATTTTTCAACACTATCTTGTTCACACAATGCCTACGAGACTAAATCTGCATTTTCAGCCTTCTAGATCTTTTCGCTGAGGAGATATTGCAAGGCATTTGGAAAAAATGTCAATGCGGTTTTCTCCAAAGCGGAATGAGCTAGAGCCGATTTTTCAACGCTATCTTGTTCACACAATGCCTACAAGTCTAAATCTGCATTTTCAGCCTTCTAGCTCTTTTCGTTGAGGAGATATTGCAAGGCATTTGGAAAAAATGTCAACGCGGTTTTCTCCAAGGCGGAATGAGCTGGAGCCGATTTTTCAACGCTATCTTGTTCACACAATGCCTACAAGTCTAAATCTGCTTTTTCAGCCTTCTAGCTCTTTTCTTTGAGGAGAAATTGCAAGGCATTTGGAAAAAATGTCAACGCGGTTTTCTCCAAGGGGGAATGAGCTGGAGCCGAATTTTCAAAGCTATCTTGTTCACACAATGCCTACAAGTCTAAATCTGCATTTTCAGCCTTCTAGCTCTTTTCGCTGAGGAGATATTGCAAGGCATTTGGAAAAAATGTCAACGCGGTTTTCTCCAAGGCGGAATGAGCTGGAGCCGATTTTTCAACGCTATCTTGTTCACACAATGCCAACAAGTCTAAATCTGCATTTTCAGCCTTCTAGCTCTTTTCGTTGAGGAGATATTGCAAGGCATTTGGAAAAAATGTCAACGCGGTTTTCTCCAAAGCGGAATGAGCTAGAGACGATTTTTCAACACTATCTTGTTCACACAATGCCTACGAGTCTAAATCTGCATTTTCAGCCTTCTAGCTCTTTTCGCTGAGGAGATATTGCAAGGCATTTGGAAAAAATGTCAACGCGGTTTTCTCCAAGGCGGAATGAGCTGGAGCCGATTTTTCAACGCTATCTTGTTCACACAATGCCTACAAGTCTAAATCAGCATTTTCAGCCTTCTAGCTCTTTTCGTTGAGGAGATATTGCAAGGCATTTGGAAAAAATGTCAACGCGGTTTTCTCCAAAGCGGAATGAGCTAGAGACGATTTTTCAACACTATCTTGTTCACACAATGCCTACGAGACTAAATCTGCATTTTCAGCCTTCTAGATCTTTTCGCTGAGGAGATATTGCAAGGCATTTGGAAAAAATGTCAATGCGGTTTTCTCCAAAGCGGAATGAGCTAGAGCCGATTTTTCAACGCTATCTTGTTCACACAATGCCTACAAGTCTAAATCTGCATTTTCAGCCTTCTAGCTCTTTTCGTTGAGGAGATATTGCAAGGCATTTGGAAAAAATGTCAACGCGGTTTTCTCCAAGGCGGAATGAGCTGGAGCCGATTTTTCAACGCTATCTTGTTCACACAATGCCTACAAGTCTAAATCTGCTTTTTCAGCCTTCTAGCTCTTTTCTTTGAGGAGAAATTGCAAGGCATTTGGAAAAAATGTCAACGCGGTTTTCTCCAAGGGGGAATGAGCTGGAGCCGAATTTTCAAAGCTATCTTGTTCACACAATGCCTACAAGTCTAAATCTGCATTTTCAGCCTTCTAGCTCTTTTCGCTGAGGAGATATTGCAAGGCATTTGGAAAAAATGTCAACGCGGTTTTCTCCAAGGCGGAATGAGCTGGAGCCGATTTTTCAACGCTATCTTGTTCACACAATGCCAACAAGTCTAAATCTGCATTTTCAGCCTTCTAGCTCTTTTCGTTGAGGAGATATTGCAAGGCATTTGGAAAAAATGTCAACGCGGTTTTCTCCAAAGCGGAATGAGCTAGAGACGATTTTTCAACACTATCTTGTTCACACAATGCCTACGAGTCTAAATCTGCATTTTCAGCCTTCTAGCTCTTTTCGCTGAGGAGATATTGCAAGGCATTTGGAAAAAATGTCAACGCGGTTTTCTCCAAGGCGGAATGAGCTGGAGCCGATTTTTCAACGCTATCTTGTTCACACAATGCCTACAAGTCTAAATCAGCATTTTCAGCCTTCTAGCTCTTTTCGTTGAGGAGATATTGCAAGGCATTTGGAAAAAATGTCAACGCGGTTTTCTCCAAAGCGGAATGAGCTAGAGACGATTTTTCAACACTATCTTGTTCACACAATGCCTACGAGTCTAAATCTGCATTTTCAGCCTTCTAGATCTTTTCGCTGAGGAGATATTGCAAGGCATTTGGAAAAAATGTCAATGCGGTTTTCTCCAAAGCGGAATGAGCTAGAGCCGATTTTTCAACGCTATCTTGTTCACACAATGCCTACAAGTCTAAATCTGCATTTTCAGCCTTCTAGCTCTTTTCGTTGAGGAGATATTGCAAGGCATTTGGAAAAAATGTCAATGCGGTTTTCTCCAAAGCGGAAGGAGCTAGAGACGATTTTTCAACACTATCTTGTTCACACAATGCCTACAAGTATGAATCTGCAATTTTTAGCCTTCTAGCTCTTTTCGCGGAGGAGATATTGCAAGGCATTTGGAAAAAAAGTTCAACGCGGTTTTCTCCAAGGCGGAATGAGCTGGAGCCGATTTTTCAACGCTATCTTGTTCACACAATGCCTACGAGTCTAAATCTGCATTTTCGGCCTTCTAGCTCTTTTCGCTGAGGAGATATTGCAAGGCATTTGGAAAAAATGTCAACGCGGTTTTCTCCAAGGCGGAGTGAGCTGGAGACGATTTTTCAACGCTATCTTGTTCACACAATGCCTACAAATCTAAATCTGCATTTTCAGCCTTCTAGCTCTTTTCGCTGAGGAGATATTGCAAGGCATTTGGAAAAAATGTCAAAGCGGTTTTCTCCAAGGCGGAATGAGCTAGAGCCGATTTTTCAACGCTATCTTGTTCACACAATGCCTACAAGTCTAAATCTGCATTTTCAGCCTTCTAGCTCTTTTCGTTGAGGAGATATTGCAAGGCATTTGGAAAAAATGTCAATGCGGTTTTCTCCAAAGAGGAAGGAGCTAGAGACGATTTTTCAACACTATCTTGTTCACACAATGCCTACAAGTATGAATCTGCAATTTTTAGCCTTCTAGCTCTTTTCGCTGAGGAGATATTGCAAGGCATTTGGAAAAAATGTCAAAGCGGTTTTCTCCAAGGCGGAATGAGCTGGAGCCGATTTTTCAACGCTATCTTGTTCACACAATGCCTACAAGTATGAATCTGCAATTTTTAGCCTTCTAGCTCTTTTCGCGGAGGAGATATTGCAAGGCATTTGGAAAAAAAGTTCAACGCGGTTTTCTCCAAGGCGGAATGAGCTGGAGCCGATTTTTCAACGCTATCTTGTTCACACAATGCCTACGAGTCTAAATCTGCATTTTCAGCCTTCTAGCTCTTTTCGCTGAGGAGATGTTGCAAGGCATTTGGAAAAAATGTCAATGCGGTTTTCTCCAAAGCGGAATGAGCTAGAGCCGATTTTTCAACGCTTTCTTGTTCACACAATGCCTACAAGTATGAATCTGCAATTTTTAGCCTTCTAGCTCTTTTCGCTGAGGAGATATTTCAAGGCATTTGGAAAAAATGTCAACGCGGTTTTCTCCAAGGCGGAATGAGCTGGAGCCGATTTTTCAACGCTATCTTGTTCACACAATGCCTACAAGTCTAAATCTGCATTTTCAGCCTTCTAGCTCTTTTCTTTGAGGAGAAATTGCAAGGCATTTGGAAAAAATGTCAACGCGGTTTTCTCCAAGGGGGAATGAGCTGGAGCCGAATTTTCAAAGCTATCTTGTTCACACAATGCCTACAAGTCTAAATCTGCATTTTCAGCCTTCTAGCTCTTTTCGCTGAGGAGATATTGCAAGGCATTTGGAAAAAATGTCAACGCGGTTTTCTCCAAGGCGGAATGAGCTGGAGCCGATTTTTCAACGCTATCTTGTTCACACAATGCCAACAAGTCTAAATCTGCATTTTCAGCCTTCTAGCTCTTTTCGTTGAGGAGATATTGCAAGGCATTTGGAAAAAATGTCAATGCGGTTTTCTCCAAAGCGGAAGGAGCTAGAGACGATTTTTCAACACTATCTTGTTCACACAATGCCTACAAGTATGAATCTGCAATTTTTAGCCTTCTAGCTCTTTTCGCTGAGGAGATATTGCAAGGCATTTGGAAAAAATGTCAAAGCGGTTTTCTCCAAGGCGGAATGAGCTGGAGCCGATTTTTCAACGCTATCTTGTTCACACAATGACTACAAGTCTAAATCTGCATTTTCAGCCTTCTAGCTCTTTTCGTTGAGGAGATATTGCAAGGCATTTGGAAAAAATGTCAACGTGGTTTTCTCCAAAGCGGAATGAGCTAGAGCCGATTTTTCAACGCTACCTTGTTCACACAATGCCTACAAGTATGAATCTGCAATTTTTAGCCTTCTAGCTCTTTTCGCGGAGGAGATATTGCAAGGCATTTGGAAAAAAAGTTCAACGCGGTTTTCTCCAAGGCGGAATGAGCTGGAGCCGATTTTTCAACGCTATCTTGTTCACACAATGCCTACGAGTCTAAATCTGCATTTTCGGCCTTCTAGCTCTTTTCGCTGAGGAGATATTGCAAGGCATTTGGAAAAAATGTCAACGCGGTTTTCTCCAAGGCGGAGTGAGCTGGAGACGATTTTTCAACGCTATCTTGTTCACACAATGCCTACAAATCTAAATCTGCATTTTCAGCCTTCTAGCTCTTTTCGCTGAGGAGATATTGCAAGGCATTTGGAAAAAATGTCAAAGCGGTTTTCTCCAAGGCGGAATGAGCTAGAGCCGATTTTTCAACGCTATCTTGTTCACACAATGCCTACAAGTCTAAATCTGCATTTTCAGCCTTCTAGCTCTTTTCGTTGAGGAGATATTGCAAGGCATTTGGAAAAAATGTCAATGCGGTTTTCTCCAAAGAGGAAGGAGCTAGAGACGATTTTTCAACACTATCTTGTTCACACAATGCCTACAAGTATGAATCTGCAATTTTTAGCCTTCTAGCTCTTTTCGCTGAGGAAATATTGCAAGGCATTTGGAAAAAATGTCAAAGCGGTTTTCTCCAAGGCGGAATGAGCTGGAGCCGATTTTTCAACGCTATCTTGTTCACACAATGCCTACAAGTATGAATCTGCAATTTTTAGCCTTCTAGCTCTTTTCGCGGAGGAGATATTGCAAGGCATTTGGAAAAAAAGTTCAACGCGGTTTTCTCCAAGGCGGAATGAGCTGGAGCCGATTTTTCAACGCTATCTTGTTCACACAATGCCTACGAGTCTAAATCTGCATTTTCAGCCTTCTAGCTCTTTTCGCTGAGGAGATGTTGCAAGGCATTTGGAAAAAATGTCAATGCGGTTTTCTCCAAAGCGGAATGAGCTAGAGCCGATTTTTCAACGCTTTCTTGTTCACACAATGCCTACAAGTATGAATCTGCAATTTTTAGCCTTCTAGCTCTTTTCGCTGAGGAGATATTTCAAGGCATTTGGAAAAAATGTCAACGCGGTTTTCTCCAAGGCGGAATGAGCTGGAGCCGATTTTTCAACGCTATCTTGTTCACACAATGCCTACAAGTCTAAATCTGCATTTTCAGCCTTCTAGCTCTTTTCTTTGAGGAGAAATTGCAAGGCATTTGGAAAAAATGTCAACGCGGTTTTCTCCAAGGGAGAATGAGCTGGAGCCGAATTTTTAAAGCTATCTTGTTCACACAATGCCTACAAGTCTAAATCTGCATTTTCAGCCTTCTAGCTCTTTTCGCTGAGGAGATATTGCAAGGCATTTGGAAAAAATGTCAACGCGGTTTTCTCCAAGGCGGAATGAGCTGGAGCCGATTTTTCAACGCTATCTTGTTCACACAATGCCAACAAGTCTAAATCTGCATTTTCAGCCTTCTAGCTCTTTTCGTTGAGGAGATATTGCAAGGCATTTGGAAAAAATGTCAATGCGGTTTTCTCCAAAGCGGAAGGAGCTAGAGACGATTTTTCAACACTATCTTGTTCACACAATGCCTACAAGTATGAATCTGCAATTTTTAGCCTTCTAGCTCTTTTCGCTGAGGAGATATTGCAAGGCATTTGGAAAAAATGTCAAAGCGGTTTTCTCCAAGGCGGAATGAGCTGGAGCCGATTTTTCAACGCTATCTTGTTCACACAATGACTACAAGTCTAAATCTGCATTTTCAGCCTTCTAGCTCTTTTCGTTGAGGAGATATTGCAAGGCATTTGGAAAAAATGTCAACGTGGTTTTCTCCAAAGCGGAATGAGCTAGAGCCGATTTTTCAACGCTACCTTGTTCACACAATGCCTACAAGTATGAATCTGCAATTTTTAGCCTTCTAGCTCTTTTCGCGGAGGAGATATTGCAAGGCATTTGGAAAAAAAGTTCAACGCGGTTTTCTCCAAGGCGGAATGAGCTGGAGCCGATTTTTCAACGCTATCTTGTTCACACAATGCCTACGAGTCTAAATCTGCATTTTCGGCCTTCTAGCTCTTTTCGCTGAGGAGATATTGCAAGGCATTTGGAAAAAATGTCAACGCGGTTTTCTCCAAGGCGGAGTGAGCTGGAGACGATTTTTCAACGCTATCTTGTTCACACAATGCCTACAAATCTAAATCTGCATTTTCAGCCTTCTAGCTCTTTTCGCTGAGGAGATATTGCAAGGCATTTGGAAAAAATGTCAAAGCGGTTTTCTCCAAGGCGGAATGAGCTAGAGCCGATTTTTCAACGCTATCTTGTTCACACAATGCCTACAAGTCTAAATCTGCATTTTCAGCCTTCTAGCTCTTTTCGTTGAGGAGATATTGCAAGGCATTTGGAAAAAATGTCAATGCGGTTTTCTCCAAAGAGGAAGGAGCTAGAGACGATTTTTCAACACTATCTTGTTCACACAATGCCTACAAGTATGAATCTGCAATTTTTAGCCTTCTAGCTCTTTTCGCTGAGGAGATATTGCAAGGCATTTGGAAAAAATGTCAAAGCGGTTTTCTCCAAGGCGGAATGAGCTGGAGCCGATTTTTCAACGCTATCTTGTTCACACAATGCCTACAAGTATGAATCTGCAATTTTTAGCCTTCTAGCTCTTTTCGCGGAGGAGATATTGCAAGGCATTTGGAAAAAAAGTTCAACGCGGTTTTCTCCAAGGCGGAATGAGCTGGAGCCGATTTTTCAACGCTATCTTGTTCACACAATGCCTACGAGTCTAAATCTGCATTTTCAGCCTTCTAGCTCTTTTCGCTGAGGAGATGTTGCAAGGCATTTGGAAAAAATGTCAATGCGGTTTTCTCCAAAGCGGAATGAGCTAGAGCCGATTTTTCAACGCTTTCTTGTTCACACAATGCCTACAAGTATGAATCTGCAATTTTTAGCCTTCTAGCTCTTTTCGCTGAGGAGATATTTCAAGGCATTTGGAAAAAATGTCAACGCGGTTTTCTCCAAGGCGGAATGAGCTGGAGCCGATTTTTCAACGCTATCTTGTTCACACAATGCCTACAAGTCTAAATCTGCATTTTCAGCCTTCTAGCTCTTTTCTTTGAGGAGAAATTGCAAGGCATTTGGAAAAAATGTCAACGCGGTTTTCTCCAAGGGGGAATGAGCTGGAGCCGAATTTTCAAAGCTATCTTGTTCACACAATGCCTACAAGTCTAAATCTGCATTTTCAGCCTTCTAGCTCTTTTCGCTGAGGAGATATTGCAAGGCATTTGGAAAAAATGTCAACGCGGTTTTCTCCAAGGCGGAATGAGCTGGAGCCGATTTTTCAACGCTATCTTGTTCACACAATGCCAACAAGTCTAAATCTGCATTTTCAGCCTTCTAGCTCTTTTCGTTGAGGAGATATTGCAAGGCATTTGGAAAAAATGTCAATGCGGTTTTCTCCAAAGCGGAAGGAGCTAGAGACGATTTTTCAACACTATCTTGTTCACACAATGCCTACAAGTATGAATCTGCAATTTTTAGCCTTCTAGCTCTTTTCGCTGAGGAGATATTGCAAGGCATTTGGAAAAAATGTCAAAGCGGTTTTCTCCAAGGCGGAATGAGCTGGAGCCGATTTTTCAACGCTATCTTGTTCACACAATGACTACAAGTCTAAATCTGCATTTTCAGCCTTCTAGCTCTTTTCGTTGAGGAGATATTGCAAGGCATTTGGAAAAAATGTCAACGTGGTTTTCTCCAAAGCGGAATGAGCTAGAGCCGATTTTTCAACGCTACCTTGTTCACACAATGCCTACAAGTATGAATCTGCAATTTTTAGCCTTCTAGCTCTTTTCGCGGAGGAGATATTGCAAGGCATTTGGAAAAAAAGTTCAACGCGGTTTTCTCCAAGGCGGAATGAGCTGGAGCCGATTTTTCAACGCTATCTTGTTCACACAATGCCTACGAGTCTAAATCTGCATTTTCGGCCTTCTAGCTCTTTTCGCTGAGGAGATATTGCAAGGCATTTGGAAAAAATGTCAACGCGGTTTTCTCCAAGGCGGAGTGAGCTGGAGACGATTTTTCAACGCTATCTTGTTCACACAATGCCTACAAATCTAAATCTGCATTTTCAGCCTTCTAGCTCTTTTCGCTGAGGAGATATTGCAAGGCATTTGGAAAAAATGTCAAAGCGGTTTTCTCCAAGGCGGAATGAGCTAGAGCCGATTTTTCAACGCTATCTTGTTCACACAATGCCTACAAGTCTAAATCTGCATTTTCAGCCTTCTAGCTCTTTTCGTTGAGGAGATATTGCAAGGCATTTGGAAAAAATGTCAATGCGGTTTTCTCCAAAGAGGAAGGAGCTAGAGACGATTTTTCAACACTATCTTGTTCACACAATGCCTACAAGTATGAATCTGCAATTTTTAGCCTTCTAGCTCTTTTCGCTGAGGAGATATTGCAAGGCATTTGGAAAAAATGTCAAAGCGGTTTTCTCCAAGGCGGAATGAGCTGGAGCCGATTTTTCAACGCTATCTTGTTCACACAATGCCTACAAGTATGAATCTGCAATTTTTAGCCTTCTAGCTCTTTTCGCGGAGGAGATATTGCAAGGCATTTGGAAAAAAAGTTCAACGCGGTTTTCTCCAAGGCGGAATGAGCTGGAGCCGATTTTTCAACGCTATCTTGTTCACACAATGCCTACGAGTCTAAATCTGCATTTTCAGCCTTCTAGCTCTTTTCGCTGAGGAGATGTTGCAAGGCATTTGGAAAAAATGTCAATGCGGTTTTCTCCAAAGCGGAATGAGCTAGAGCCGATTTTTCAACGCTTTCTTGTTCACACAATGCCTACAAGTATGAATCTGCAATTTTTAGCCTTCTAGCTCTTTTCGCTGAGGAGATATTTCAAGGCATTTGGAAAAAATGTCAACGCGGTTTTCTCCAAGGCGGAATGAGCTGGAGCCGATTTTTCAACGCTATCTTGTTCACACAATGCCTACAAGTCTAAATCTGCATTTTCAGCCTTCTAGCTCTTTTCTTTGAGGAGAAATTGCAAGGCATTTGGAAAAAATGTCAACGCGGTTTTCTCCAAGGGGGAATGAGCTGGAGCCGAATTTTCAAAGCTATCTTGTTCACACAATGCCTACAAGTCTAAATCTGCATTTTCAGCCTTCTAGCTCTTTTCGCTGAGGAGATATTGCAAGGCATTTGGAAAAAATGTCAACGCGGTTTTCTCCAAGGCGGAATGAGCTGGAGCCGATTTTTCAACGCTATCTTGTTCACACAATGCCAACAAGTCTAAATCTGCATTTTCAGCCTTCTAGCTCTTTTCGTTGAGGAGATATTGCAAGGCATTTGGAAAAAATGTCAATGCGGTTTTCTCCAAAGCGGAAGGAGCTAGAGACGATTTTTCAACACTATCTTGTTCACACAATGCCTACAAGTATGAATCTGCAATTTTTAGCCTTCTAGCTCTTTTCGCTGAGGAGATATTGCAAGGCATTTGGAAAAAATGTCAAAGCGGTTTTCTCCAAGGCGGAATGAGCTGGAGCCGATTTTTCAACGCTATCTTGTTCACACAATGACTACAAGTCTAAATCTGCATTTTCAGCCTTCTAGCTCTTTTCGTTGAGGAGATATTGCAAGGCATTTGGAAAAAATGTCAACGTGGTTTTCTCCAAAGCGGAATGAGCTAGAGCCGATTTTTCAACGCTACCTTGTTCACACAATGCCTACAAGTATGAATCTGCAATTTTTAGCCTTCTAGCTCTTTTCGCGGAGGAGATATTGCAAGGCATTTGGAAAAAAAGTTCAACGCGGTTTTCTCCAAGGCGGAATGAGCTGGAGCCGATTTTTCAACGCTATCTTGTTCACACAATGCCTACGAGTCTAAATCTGCATTTTCGGCCTTCTAGCTCTTTTCGCTGAGGAGATATTGCAAGGCATTTGGAAAAAATGTCAACGCGGTTTTCTCCAAGGCGGAGTGAGCTGGAGACGATTTTTCAACGCTATCTTGTTCACACAATGCCTACAAATCTAAATCTGCATTTTCAGCCTTCTAGCTCTTTTCGCTGAGGAGATATTGCAAGGCATTTGGAAAAAATGTCAAAGCGGTTTTCTCCAAGGCGGAATGAGCTAGAGCCGATTTTTCAACGCTATCTTGTTCACACAATGCCTACAAGTCTAAATCTGCATTTTCAGCCTTCTAGCTCTTTTCGTTGAGGAGATATTGCAAGGCATTTGGAAAAAATGTCAATGCGGTTTTCTCCAAAGAGGAAGGAGCTAGAGACGATTTCTCAACACTATCTTGTTCACACAATGCCTACAAGTATGAATCTGCAATTTTTAGCCTTCTAGCTCTTTTCGCTGAGGAGATATTGCAAGGCATTTGGAAAAAAATGTCAAAGCGGTTTTCTCCAAGGCGGAATGAGCTGGAGCCGATTTTTCAACGCTATCTTGTTGACACAATGCCTACAAGTATGAATCTGCAATTTTTAGCCTTCTAGCTCTTTTCGCGGAGGAGATATTGCAAGGCATTTGGAAAAAAAGTTCAACGCGGTTTTCTCCAAGGCGGAATGAGCTGGAGCCGATTTTTCAACGCTATCTTGTTCACACAATGCCTACGAGTCTAAATCTACATTTTCAGCCTTCTAGCTCTTTTCGCTGAGGAGATGTTGCAAGGCATTTGGAAAAAATGTCAATGCGGTTTTCTCCAAAGCGGAATGAGCTAGAGCCGATTTTTCAACGCTTTCTTGTTCACACAATGCCTACAAGTATGAATCTGCAATTTTTAGCCTTCTAGCTCTTTTCGCTGAGGAGATATTTCAAGGCATTTGGAAAAAATGTCAACGCGGTTTTCTCCAAGGCGGAATGAGCTGGAGCCGATTTTTCAACGCTATCTTGTTCACACAATGCCTACAAGTCTAAATCTGCATTTTCAGCCTTCTAGCTCTTTTCTTTGAGGAGAAATTGCAAGGCATTTGGAAAAAATGTCAACGCGGTTTTCTCCAAGGGGGAATGAGCTGGAGCCGAATTTTCAAAGCTATCTTGTTCACACAATGCCTACAAGTCTAAATCTGCATTTTCAGCCTTCTAGCTCTTTTCGCTGAGGAGATATTGCAAGGCATTTGGAAAAAATGTCAACGCGGTTTTCTCCAAGGCGGAATGAGCTGGAGCCGATTTTTCAACGCTATCTTGTTCACACAATGCCAACAAGTCTAAATCTGCATTTTCAGCCTTCTAGCTCTTTTCGTTGAGGAGATATTGCAAGGCATTTGGAAAAAATGTCAATGCGGTTTTCTCCAAAGCGGAAGGAGCTAGAGACGATTTTTCAACACTATCTTGTTCACACAATGCCTACAAGTATGAATCTGCAATTTTTAGCCTTCTAGCTCTTTTCGCTGAGGAGATATTGCAAGGCATTTGGAAAAAATGTCAAAGCGGTTTTCTCCAAGGCGGAATGAGCTGGAGCCGATTTTTCAACGCTATCTTGTTCACACAATGACTACAAGTCTAAATCTGCATTTTCAGCCTTCTAGCTCTTTTCGTTGAGGAGATATTGCAAGGCATTTGGAAAAAATGTCAACGTGGTTTTCTCCAAAGCGGAATGAGCTAGAGCCGATTTTTCAACGCTACCTTGTTCACACAATGCCTACAAGTATGAATCTGCAATTTTTAGCCTTCTAGCTCTTTTCGCGGAGGAGATATTGCAAGGCATTTGGAAAAAAAGTTCAACGCGGTTTTCTCCAAGGCGGAATGAGCTAGAGCCGATTTTTCAACGCTATCTTGTTCACACAATGCCTACGAGTCTAAATCTGCATTTTCGGCCTTCTAGCTCTTTTCGCTGAGGAGATATTGCAAGGCATTTGGAAAAAATGTCAACGCGGTTTTCTCCAAGGCGGAGTGAGCTGGAGACGATTTTTCAACGCTATCTTGTTCACACAATGCCTACAAATCTAAATCTGCATTTTCAGCCTTCTAGCTCTTTTCGCTGAGGAGATATTGCAAGGCATTTGGAAAAAATGTCAAAGCGGTTTTCTCCAAGGCGGAATGAGCTAGAGCCGATTTTTCAACGCTATCTTGTTCACACAATGCCTACAAGTCTAAATCTGCATTTTCAGCCTTCTAGCTCTTTTCGTTGAGGAGATATTGCAAGGCATTTGGAAAAAATGTCAATGCGGTTTTCTCCAAAGAGGAAGGAGCTAGAGACGATTTTTCAACACTATCTTGTTCACACAATGCCTACAAGTATGAATCTGCAATTTTTAGCCTTCTAGCTCTTTTCGCTGAGGAGATATTGCAAGGCATTTGGAAAAAATGTCAAAGCGGTTTTCTCCAAGGCGGAATGAGCTGGAGCCGATTTTTCAAAGCTATCTTGTTCACACAATGCCTACAAGTATGAATCTGCAATTTTTAGCCTTCTAGCTCTTTTCGCGGAGGAGATATTGCAAGGCATTTGGAAAAAAAGTTCAACGCGGTTTTCTCCAAGGCGGAATGAGCTGGAGCCGATTTTTCAACGCTATCTTGTTCACACAATGCCTACGAGTCTAAATCTGCATTTTCAGCCTTCTAGCTCTTTTCGCTGAGGAGATGTTGCAAGGCATTTGGAAAAAATGTCAATGCGGTTTTCTCCAAAGCGGAATGAGCTAGAGCCGATTTTTCAACGCTTTCTTGTTCACACAATGCCTACAAGTATGAATCTGCAATTTTTAGCCTTCTAGCTCTTTTCGCTGAGGAGATATTTCAAGGCATTTGGAAAAAATGTCAACGCGGTTTTCTCCAAGGCGGAATGAGCTGGAGCCGATTTTTCAACGCTATCTTGTTCACACAATGCCTACAAGTCTAAATCTGCATTTTCAGCCTTCTAGCTCTTTTCTTTGAGGAGAAATTGCAAGGCATTTGGAAAAAATGTCAACGCGGTTTTCTCCAAGGGGGAATGAGCTGGAGCCGAATTTTCAAAGCTATCTTGTTCACACAATGCCTACAAGTCTAAATCTGCATTTTCAGCCTTCTAGCTCTTTTCGCTGAGGAGATATTGCAAGGCATTTGGAAAAAATGTCAACGCGGTTTTCTCCAAGGCGGAATGAGCTGGAGCCGATTTTTCAACGCTATCTTGTTCACACAATGCCAACAAGTCTAAATCTGCATTTTCAGCCTTCTAGCTCTTTTCGTTGAGGAGATATTGCAAGGCATTTGGAAAAAATGTCAACGCGGTTTTCTCCAAAGCGGAATGAGCTAGAGACGATTTTTCAACACTATCTTGTTCACACAATGCCTACGAGTCTAAATCTGCATTTTCAGCCTTCTAGCTCTTTTCACTGAGGAGATATTGCAAGGCATTTGGAAAAAATGTCAACGCGGTTTTCTCCAAGGCGGAATGAGCTGGAGCCGATTTTTCAACGCTATCTTGTTCACACAATGCCTACAAGTCTAAATCAGCATTTTCAGCCTTCTAGCTCTTTTCGTTGAGGAGATATTGCAAGGCATTTGGAAAAAATGTCAAAGCGGTTTTCTCCAAGGCGGAATGAGCTGGAGCCGATTTTTCAACGCTATCTTGTTCACACAATGACTACAAGTCTAAATCTGCATTTTCAGCCTTCTAGCTCTTTTCGTTGAGGAGATATTGCAAGGCATTTGGAAAAAATGTCAACGTGGTTTTCTCCAAAGCGGAATGAGCTAGAGCCGATTTTTCAACGCTACCTTGTTCACACAATGCCTACAAGTATGAATCTGCAATTTTTAGCCTTCTAGCTCTTTTCGCGGAGGAGATATTGCAAGGCATTTGGAAAAAAAGTTCAACGCGGTTTTCTCCAAGGCGGAATGAGCTGGAGCCGATTTTTCAACGCTATCTTGTTCACACAATGCCTACGAGTCTAAATCCGCATTTTCGGCCTTCTAGCTCTTTTCGCTGAGGAGATATTGCAAGGCATTTGGAAAAAATGTCAACGCGGTTTTCTCCAAGGCGGAGTGAGCTGGAGACGATTTTTCAACGCTATCTTGTTCACACAATGCCTACAAATCTAAATCTGCATTTTCAGCCTTCTAGCTCTTTTCGCTGAGGAGATATTGCAAGGCATTTGGAAAAAATGTCAAAGCGGTTTTCTCCAAGGCGGAATGAGCTAGAGCCGATTTTTCAACGCTATCTTGTTCACACAATGCCTACAAGTCTAAATCTGCATTTTCAGCCTTCTAGCTCTTTTCGTTGAGGAGATATTGCAAGGCATTTGGAAAAAATGTCAATGCGGTTTTCTCCAAAGAGGAAGGAGCTAGAGACGATTTTTCAACACTATCTTGTTCACACAATGCCTACAAGTATGAATCTGCAATTTTTAGCCTTCTAGCTCTTTTCGCTGAGGAGATATTGCAAGGCATTTGGAAAAAATGTCAAAGCGGTTTTCTCCAAGGCGGAATGAGCTGGAGCCGATTTTTCAAAGCTATCTTGTTCACACAATGCCTACAAGTATGAATCTGCAATTTTTAGCCTTCTAGCTCTTTTCGCGGAGGAGATATTGCAAGGCATTTGGAAAAAAAGTTCAACGCGGTTTTCTCCAAGGCGGAATGAGCTGGAGCCGATTTTTCAACGCTATCTTGTTCACACAATGCCTACGAGTCTAAATCTGCATTTTCAGCCTTCTAGCTCTTTTCGCTGAGGAGATGTTGCAAGGCATTTGGAAAAAATGTCAATGCGGTTTTCTCCAAAGCGGAATGAGCTAGAGCCGATTTTTCAACGCTTTCTTGTTCACACAATGCCTACAAGTATGAATCTGCAATTTTTAGCCTTCTAGCTCTTTTCGCTGAGGAGATATTTCAAGGCATTTGGAAAAAATGTCAACGCGGTTTTCTCCAAGGCGGAATGAGCTGGAGCCGATTTTTCAACGCTATCTTGTTCACACAATGCCTACAAGTCTAAATCTGCATTTTCAGCCTTCTAGCTCTTTTCTTTGAGGAGAAATTGCAAGGCATTTGGAAAAAATGTCAACGCGGTTTTCTCCAAGGGGGAATGAGCTGGAGCCGAATTTTCAAAGCTATCTTGTTCACACAATGCCTACAAGTCTAAATCTGCATTTTCAGCCTTCTAGCTCTTTTCGCTGAGGAGATATTGCAAGGCATTTGGAAAAAATGTCAACGCGGTTTTCTCCAAGGCGGAATGAGCTGGAGCCGATTTTTCAACGCTATCTTGTTCACACAATGCCAACAAGTCTAAATCTGCATTTTCAGCCTTCTAGCTCTTTTCGTTGAGGAGATATTGCAAGGCATTTGGAAAAAATGTCAACGCGGTTTTCTCCAAAGCGGAATGAGCTAGAGACGATTTTTCAACACTATCTTGTTCACACAATGCCTACGAGTCTAAATCTGCATTTTCAGCCTTCTAGCTCTTTTCACTGAGGAGATATTGCAAGGCATTTGGAAAAAATGTCAACGCGGTTTTCTCCAAGGCGGAATGAGCTGGAGCCGATTTTTCAACGCTATCTTGTTCACACAATGCCTACAAGTCTAAATCAGCATTTTCAGCCTTCTAGCTCTTTTCGTTGAGGAGATATTGCAAGGCATTTGGAAAAAATGTCAAAGCGGTTTTCTCCAAGGCGGAATGAGCTGGAGCCGATTTTTCAACGCTATCTTGTTCACACAATGACTACAAGTCTAAATCTGCATTTTCAGCCTTCTAGCTCTTTTCGTTGAGGAGATATTGCAAGGCATTTGGAAAAAATGTCAACGTGGTTTTCTCCAAAGCGGAATGAGCTAGAGCCGATTTTTCAACGCTACCTTGTTCACACAATGCCTACAAGTATGAATCTGCAATTTTTAGCCTTCTAGCTCTTTTCGCGGAGGAGATATTGCAAGGCATTTGGAAAAAAAGTTCAACGCGGTTTTCTCCAAGGCGGAATGAGCTGGAGCCGATTTTTCAACGCTATCTTGTTCACACAATGCCTACGAGTCTAAATCCGCATTTTCGGCCTTCTAGCTCTTTTCGCTGAGGAGATATTGCAAGGCATTTGGAAAAAATGTCAACGCGGTTTTCTCCAAGGCGGAGTGAGCTGGAGACGATTTTTCAACGCTATCTTGTTCACACAATGCCTACAAATCTAAATCTGCATTTTCAGCCTTCTAGCTCTTTTCGCTGAGGAGATATTGCAAGGCATTTGGAAAAAATGTCAAAGCGGTTTTCTCCAAGGCGGAATGAGCTAGAGCCGATTTTTCAACGCTATCTTGTTCACACAATGCCTACAAGTCTAAATCTGCATTTTCAGCCTTCTAGCTCTTTTCGCTGAGGAGATATTGCAAGGCATTTGGAAAAAATGTCAACGCGGTTTTCTCCAAGGCGGAATGAGCTGGAGCCGATTTTTCAACGCTATCTTGTTCACACAATGCCTACAAGTCTAAATCTGCATTTTCAGCCTTCTAGCTCTTTTCGTTGAGGAGATATTGCAAGGCATTTGGAAAAAATGTCAACGCGGTTTTCTCCAAAGCGGAATGAGCTAGAGACGATTTTTCAACACTATCTTGTTCACACAATGCCTACGAGTCTAAATCTGCATTTTCAGCCTTCTAGCTCTTTTCGCTGAGGAGATATTGCAAGGCATTTGGAAAAAATGTCAACGCGGTTTTCTCCAAGGCGGAATGAGCTGGAGCCGATTTTTCAACGCTATCTTGTTCACACAATGCCTACAAGTCTAAATCAGCATTTTCAGCCTTCTAGCTCTTTTCGTTGAGGAGATATTGCAAGGCATTTGGAAAAAATGTCAACGCGGTTTTCTCCAAGGCGCAGTGAGCTGGAGCCGATTTTTCAACGCTATCTTGTTCACACAATGCCTACATGTCTAAATCTGCATTTTCAGCCTTCTAGCTCTTTTCTTTGAGGAGATATTGCAAGGCATTTGGAAAAAATGTCAACGCGGTTTTCTCCAAGGCGGAATGAGCTGGAGCCGAATTTTCAACGCTATCTTGTTCACACAATGCCTACAAGTCTAAATCTGCATTTTCAGCCTTCTAGCTCTTTTCGTTGAGGAGATATTGCAAGGCATTTGGAAAAAATGTCAACGCGGTTTTCTCCAAAGCGGAATGAGCTAGAGCCGATTTTTCAACGCTATCTTGTTCACACAATGCCTAAAAGTATAAATCTGCAATTTTTAGCCTTCTAGCTCTTTTCGCTGAGGAGATGTTGCAAGGCATTTGGAAAAAATGTCAATGCGGTTTTCTCCAAAGCGGAATGAGCTAGAGCCGATTTTTCAACGCTTTCTTGTTCACACAATGCCTACAAGTATAAATCTGCAATTTTTAGCCTTCTAGCTCTTTTCGCTGAGGAGATATTTCAAGGCATTTGGAAAAAATGTCAACGCGGTTTTCTCCAAGGCGGAATGAGCTGGAGCCGATTTTTCAACGCTATCTTGTTCACACAATGCCTACAAGTCTAAATCTCCATTTTCAGCCTTCTAGCTCTTTTCTTTGAGGAGAAATTGCAAGGCATTTGGAAAAAATGTCAACGCGGTTTTCTCCAAGGGGGAATGAGCTGGAGCCGAATTTTCAAAGCTATCTTGTTCACACAATGCCTACAAGTCTAAATCTGCATTTTCAGCCTTCTAGCTCTTTTCGCTGAGGAGATATTGCAAGGCATTTGGAAAAAATGTCAACGCGGTTTTCTCCAAGGCGGAATGAGCTGGAGCCGATTTTTCAACGCTATCTTGTTCACACAATGCCTACAAGTCTAAATCTGCATTTTCAGCCTTCTAGCTCTTTTCGTTGAGGAGATATTGCAAGGCATTTGGAAAAAATGTCAACGCGGTTTTCTCCAAAGAGGAATGAGCTAGAGACGATTTTTCAACACTATCTTGTTCACACAATGCCTACGAGTCTAAATCTGCATTTTCAGCCTTCTAGCTCTTTTCGCTGAGGAGATATTGCAAGGCATTTGGAAAAAATGTCAACGCGGTTTTCTCCAAGGCGGAATGAGCTGGAGCCGATTTTTCAACGCTATCTTGTTCACACAATGCCTACAAGTCTAAATCAGCATTTTCAGCCTTCTAGCTCTTTTCGTTGAGGAGATATTGCAAGGCATTTGGAAAAAATGTCAACGCGGTTTTCTCCAAAGCGGAATGAGCTAGAGACGATTTTTCAACACTATCTTGTTCACACAATGCCTACGAGACTAAATCTGCATTTTCAGCCTTCTAGATCTTTTCGCTGAGGAGATATTGCAAGGCATTTGGAAAAAATGTCAATGCGGTTTTCTCCAAAGCGGAATGAGCTAGAGCCGATTTTTCAACGCTATCTTGTTCACACAATGCCTACAAGTCTAAATCTGCATTTTCAGCCTTCTAGCTCTTTTCGTTGAGGAGATATTGCAAGGCATTTGGAAAAAATGTCAATGCGGTTTTCTCCAAAGCGGAAGGAGCTAGAGACGATTTTTCAACACTATCTTGTTCACACAATGCCTACAAGTATGAATCTGCAATATTTAGCCTTCTAGCTCTTTTCGCTGAGGAGATGTTGCAAGGCATTTGGAAAAAATGTCAATGCGGTTTTCTCCAAAGCGGAATGAGCTAGAGCCGATTTTTCAACGCTTTCTTGTTCACACAATGCCTACAAGTATGAATCTGCAATTTTTAGCCTTCTAGCTCTTTTCGCTGAGGAGATATTTCAAGGCATTTGGAAAAAATGTCAACGCGGTTTTCTCCAAGGCGGAATGAGCTGGAGCCGATTTTTCAACGCTATCTTGTTCACACAATGCCTACAAGTCTAAATCTGCATTTTCAGCCTTCTAGCTCTTTTCTTTGAGGAGAAATTGCAAGGCATTTGGAAAAAATGTCAACGCGGTTTTCTCCAAGGGGGAATGAGCTGGAGCCGAATTTTCAAAGCTATCTTGTTCACACAATGCCTACAAGTCTAAATCTGCATTTTCAGCCTTCTAGCTCTTTTCGCTGAGGAGATATTGCAAGGCATTTGGAAAAAATGTCAACGCGGTTTTCTCCAAGGCGGAATGAGCTGGAGCCGATTTTTCAACGCTATCTTGTTCACACAATGCCAACAAGTCTAAATCTGCATTTTCAGCCTTCTAGCTCTTTTCGTTGAGGAGATATTGCAAGGCATTTGGAAAAAATGTCAACGCGGTTTTCTCCAAAGCGGAATGAGCTAGAGACGATTTTTCAACACTATCTTGTTCACACAATGCCTACGAGTCTAAATCTGCATTTTCAGCCTTCTAGATCTTTTCGCTGAGGAGATATTGCAAGGCATTTGGAAAAAATGTCAATGCGGTTTTCTCCAAAGCGGAATGAGCTAGAGCCGATTTTTCAACGCTATCTTGTTCACACAATGCCTACAAGTCTAAATCTGCATTTTCAGCCTTCTAGCTCTTTTCGTTGAGGAGATATTGCAAGGCATTTGGAAAAAATGTCAATGCGGTTTTCTCCAAAGCGGAAGGAGCTAGAGACGATTTTTCAACACTATCTTGTTCACACAATGCCTACAAGTATGAATCTGCAATTTTCAGCCTTCTAGCTCTTTTCGTTGAGGAGATATTGCAAGGCATTTGGAAAAAATGTCAACGTGGTTTTCTCCAAAGCGGAATGAGCTAGAGCCGATTTTTCAACGCTACCTTGTTCACACAATGCCTACAAGTATGAATCTGCAATTTTTAGCCTTCTAGCTCTTTTCGCGGAGGAGATATTGCAAGGCATTTGGAAAAAAAGTTCAACGCGGTTTTCTCCAAGGCGGAATGAGCTGGAGCCGATTTTTCAACGCTATCTTGTTCACACAATGCCTACGAGTCTAAATCTGCATTTTCGGCCTTCTAGCTCTTTTCGCTGAGGAGATATTGCAAGGCATTTGGAAAAAATGTCAACGCGGTTTTCTCCAAGGCGGAGTGAGCTGGAGACGATTTTTCAACGCTATCTTGTTCACACAATGCCTACAAATCTAAATCTGCATTTTCAGCCTTCTAGCTCTTTTCGCTGAGGAGATATTGCAAGGCATTTGGAAAAAATGTCAAAGCGGTTTTCTCCAAGGCGGAATGAGCTAGAGCCGATTTTTCAACGCTATCTTGTTCACACAATGCCTACAAGTCTAAATCTGCATTTTCAGCCTTCTAGCTCTTTTCGTTGAGGAGATATTGCAAGGCATTTGGAAAAAATGTCAATGCGGTTTTCTCCAAAGAGGAAGGAGCTAGAGACGATTTTTCAACACTATCTTGTTCACACAATGCCTACAAGTATGAATCTGCAATTTTTAGCCTTCTAGCTCTTTTCGCTGAGGAGATATTGCAAGGCATTTGGAAAAAATGTCAAAGCGGTTTTCTCCAAGGCGGAATGAGCTGGAGCCGATTTTTCAACGCTATCTTGTTCACACAATGCCTACAAGTATGAATCTGCAATTTTTAGCCTTCTAGCTCTTTTCGCGGAGGAGATATTGCAAGGCATTTGGAAAAAAAGTTCAACGCGGTTTTCTCCAAGGCGGAATGAGCTGGAGCCGATTTTTCAACGCTATCTTGTTCACACAATGCCTACGAGTCTAAATCTGCATTTTCAGCCTTCTAGCTCTTTTCGCTGAGGAGATATTGCAAGGCATTTGGAAAAAATGTCAACGCGGTTTTCTCCAAGGCGGAGTGAGCTGGAGACGATTTTTCAACGCTATCTTGTTCACACAATGCCTACAAATCTAAATCTGCATTTTCAGCCTTCTAGCTCTTTTCGCTGAGGAGATATTGCAAGGCATTTGGAAAAAATGTCAACGCGGTTTTCTCCAAAGCGGAATGAGCTGCACATACTGCCCCACACCGTTCCCTCCTGCACATACTGCCCCCACACTGTTCCCTCATGCACATACTGCCCCCACACTGTTCCCTACTGCACATACTGCCCCCACACTTTCCTCCTGCACATACTGCCCCCACACTGTTCCCTACTGCACATACTGCCCCCACTCTTCCCTCCTGCACATACTGCCCCCACACTGTTCCCTACTGCACATACTGCCCCCCTGGACATACTGTCCCCGCTGCACATACTGCCCCCACACTGTCCCCACTGCACAAACTGCCCCCACACTGTCCACCCTGCACATAGTTCCATCACACTGCCTCCCACACTGTCCCCCATGCACATACTACCCCCACACTGTTCCCTCCTTCACATACTGCCCCCACACTGTCACCCCTGCACATTCTGCCCCCACACTGTCCCCACTGTACAAACTGTGCTGTAATAAAACAAACTAGAAGTGTAACATACAGGCTCAATCCCCATAAGAATTGTTGAAATCAGAGAAACTGCATATCTCTAAGCACTGTCAATGAAGAACCAGCAGTGAAAAGTGAAGAATATAAAAATACCACTTACATACTGACCAGGAGCAACATTTAATTGTATCTAAACATCCCTTACAAGGTTTCCCTACACACAAAAGGGCAACATTGTAACGGGACACTGCTCACACAGCAGCATCAGATAGTCTGCTGGAAAACGGACAAATATAGTAGAAGCAGACAGATAGGACACTAAGGTCAGAGATTAAATTAGTAAACACACACTAAATAGCATCCTCCCCTCAAAATAAAAGAGAGAGGAGACATAAGGGGTCAGCTACAATAGAATAGAGCATCTTTATCACGATTTTTTAAGCACTTTTTCAAAACTTTTTTTGCACTTTCTTTTCTATCATTCTAATAAGAAGGTGTAATTAGTACACTTCTTTTTTAAACATTATGTCAAATAAAGGTTAATTTTTAAACGTGTAAGCATCAGTTGGACGTCAATTAAAGCTATCTGCAGTGTGCACCCATATTTTTTCTCTACTGTTTCCTCCCCCTCTTTTTCCCCACACCGTCCCCCCTGCACATACTGACCCACACTGCCCAACCTGCACATACTGCCCCCACACTGCCCCCCTGCAGATACTGCCCCTACACTGTTCCCCCTGCATATACTGCCCCCACACTGTTCCATTCTGCACATACGGCCCCCACACTGTTCCCTCCTTCACATACTGCCCCCACACTTTTTCATCCTTCACACACCGTCCCCCTGCCCATACTGCCCCAATACCGTCCACCCTGCCCATACTGCCCCCACACCGTTCCCCCTGCACATACTGCCCCCACATCGTTCCCCCTGCACATAATGCCCCAATACCGTCCCCTTGCCCATACTGCCCCCACACTGTTCCCTCCTGCACATACTGCCCCCACACTGTTCCCTCCTGCACATTCTGCCCCCACACTGTCCCCCCTGCACATTCTGCCCCCACACTGTCCCCCCTGCACATTATGCCCCCTCACTGTCCCCCCTGCACATTCTGCCCCCACACTGTCCCCCCTGCACATACTGCCACCACACCGTTCCATCCTACACATACTGCCCCCACACCACTCCCTTCTGCACAAACTGCCCCCACACCATCCCCCCTGCTCATACTGCCCCCATACCGTCCCCCTGCCCATACTGCCCCCATACCGCCCCCCTGCCAATACTGCCACCAAACCGTCGCCCCTGCCCATACTGCCCCCACACCGTCCTCCATGCCCATACTGCCCCCACACCGTTCCCCCTGCACATACTGCTTGCTCACCTTTATCTCCTGCACATACTGCCCCCACAACTTTCCCTCCTCCACATACTGCCTGGCACACCGTTCCCTCCTGCACATACTGCCCCCACACCATCCCCCTGCACATACTGCCCCCACACCATTCCCTCCTGCACATACTGCCCCCACACCGTTCTCTCCTGCACACACTGCCCCCACACCATCCCCCTGCACATACTGCCCCCACACCGTTCCCTCCTGCACATACTGCCCCCACACCATTCTCTCCTGCACACACTGCCCCCTTACCGTTCTCTCCTGCACATACTGCCCCCACACTGTTCCCTCCTACACATACTGCCCCTTCACAGTCCCCCCTGTACATACTGCCAGTGCCACCACACTGTCCCCCCTGGACATACTGTCCCCCCTTCACATACTGCCCCCACACTGTCACCCCTGCACATACTGCCCCCACACTGTCCGCACTGCACAAACTACCCCCACACTGTCCACCCTGCACATACTGCCCTCACACTGCCTCCCACACTGTCCCCCATGCACATACTACCCCCACACTATTCCCTCCTGCACATACTGCCCCACACTGTTCCCTCCTGCACATACTGCCCCCACACTGTCCCCTCCTGCACATACTGTCCCCACACTGTCCCCCCCTGCACATACTTCCCCCTGCACATACTGTCCCCACACTGCCTCCCCCCTGCACATACTACTCCCACACTGGTCCCTCCTGCATATACTGCCCCCACACTGTTCCCTCCTGCACATACTGCCCCCACACTGTTCCCTCTTGCACATACTGCCCCCGCACTGTTCCCTTTTGCACATACTGTCCCCACACTGTTCCCTCCTGCACATACTGCCCCCACACTGCCCCTCCTGCACAAACTGCCTGCACAATGTTCCCTCCTGCACAAACTGCCCCCACACTGTTCCCTCCTGCACATACTGCCCCCACACTGTTCCCTCCTGCACATACTGCCCCCACACTGTTCCCTCCTGCAAATACTGCCCCCACACTGTTCCCTCCTGCACATACTGCCCCCACACTGTTCCCCCTGCACATACTGCCACCACACTGCCCCCCTGGAAATACTGTCCCCCCTGCAGATACTGCCCCCACACTGTCACCCCTGCACATATTGCCCCCACACTGTCCACCCTGACCATACTGCCCTCACACTGCCCCACACTGTTCCCCATGCACAGACTACCATCACACTGTTCCTCCTGCACATAGTGCCCCCACACCATTCCCCCTGCACTTAATGCGCCCACACCATCCCCCCTGCCCATTCTGCCCCATACCATCACCCCTGCCCATACTGCCCCCCATACCGTCACCCCTGCCCATACTGCCCCCCATACTGTCCACCCTGCCCACACTGCCCCCACACCGTCTCCCCTGCCCATACTGCCCCCACACCGTCCCCCATGCCCATACTGCCCAACACAGTTCCCCCTAAACATACTGCCCCCACACCATTCCCTCCTGCACATACTACCCCCACACCGTTCTCTCCTGTATATACTGCCCCCACACCATTCACTCCTGCACATACTGCCCCCACAACGTTCTCTCCTGCCCATACTGCCCCCACACCGTCCCCCCTGCCCATACTGCCCCCATACCGTCCCCCCTGCCCATACTGCCCCCATACCATCCCCCTGCCCATACTGCCCCCACACCATCTCCCCTGCCCATACTGCCCCCACACCGTCCCCCCTGCCCATACTGCCCCCACACCGTTCCCCCTGCACATACTGCCCCCACAACTTTCCCTCCTGCACATACTGCCCCCACACCATCTAACTGCACATACTGCCCCCACACCGTTCCCTCCTGCAAATACTGCCCCCACACCGTTCTCTCCTGCACACACTGCCCCCACATCGTTCTCTCCTGCACATACTGTACCCACACTGTTCTCTCCTGCACATACTGCCCCCACACTAATCCCTCCTGCACATACTGCCCCCACACTGTCCACGCTGACCATACTGCCGTCACACTGCCCCACACCGTCCCCCATGCACAGACTACCCTCACACTGTTCCTCCTGCACATACTGCCCCCACACCATTCCCCCTGCACTTAATGCGCCCACACCATCCCCCCTGCTCATTCTGCCCCCATACCGTCACCCCTGCCCATACTGCCCCCCATACCATCACTCCTGCCCATACTGCCCCCCATACCGTCCATCCTGCCCATACTGCCCCCACACCGTCGCCTCTGCCCATATTGCCCCCACACCGTCCCCCCTGCCCATACTGCCCCCACACAAATCCCCCTGAACATACTGCCCCCACACCGTTCCCTCCTGCACATACTGCCCCCACACCGTTTCCTCCTGCACATACTGCCCCCACACTGTTCTCTCGTGTACATACTGCCCCCACACCATTTTCTTCTGCACATTCTGCCCCCACACCGTTCTCTCCTGCACATACTGCCCTCACACCGGTCCCCCTGCACATAATGCCCCCACACCGTCCCCCCTGCCCATACTGCCCCCATACCATCCCCCCTGCCAATACTTCCCCCATACCGTCCCCCCTGCCCATACTGCCCCCCCACCGTATCCCCTGCCCATACTGCCCCCACACCGTCCCCCCTGCCCATACTGCCCCCATACCATCCCCCCTGCCCATACTTCCCCCATACCGTCCCCCCTGCCCATACTGCCCCCCCACCGTATCCCCTGCCCATACTGCCTATATATAAATAATAACTTAACATCATGTGAGAAAAATATGAGCACAGACCTGGAAGACGACAACTCTGAGACAGTGTGGGCAGAGATAACCGACAATAATAAGAAACCAAAAAACAAATTTATAATAGGGGTATGCTATAGACCACCAAATATAAATGAATGGGAAGAGTCTCTTCTTTTAAACCAAATCAAACAAGCATCAAATCAGGGTCAGGTATTAATTATGGGGGATTTTAATTTACCCGACATTGATTGGGAAAATGAAACAGGTAAATCAGCAAGAAGCAATGGGTTCTTAAGCTTACTTAAAGACCAGTTTATTACACAAACGGTAGAAACTCCAACTCGTGATGAGGCGCTCTTGGACTTAGTATTAACAAATAACACAGACTTAGTTTCAAACACAAAAGTAATTGAACAATTAGGGAATAGTGATCACAATATGGTTTCACTGGAAATCAACTTCAGTAAATTACATCAAAAAGGATCTGCAAAAATACTAAACTTCAGAAAAGCGAACTTTGAATTATTCAGGGAAGCCCTAACAGGAATTGTGTGGGAAACGGTTATGGAGGGAAAAAATGCAGAGGAAATGTGGGATACTCTAAAAAAGGTGCTTGATTCACTAACTATTGAATACATTCCTAAAGTAACTAAAGGTAAATTCAACAAAAAAAAAGCCACCATGGTTGGACATAGAAGTAAGGTCAGCTATCAATAATAAAACCAGAGCCTTTAAATTCTATAAAAATAACTTGAATGAGGAGGCGTTCGCAAAATACAAAGAATCGAACAAAACTTGTAAAGGGGTAATCAAAGCAGCTAAAATATTATATGAAGAGTGCATAGCCACTGAAAGCAAAACCAACCCAAAGAAGTTTTTTAAATACATAAATAGTAAACGTTTAATTAAGGAAAACATAGGCCCACTAACTGATACTAGTGGAAAAAGTGTTACTGAGGACAAGGGAAAAGCAAAACTGTTAAATGAGTTCTTCTCATCAGTATTTACTAAGGGAGAGCAGACTGTGGAACAAACATTTACCACAAATGGGACAAATAACCCAGATCTCATTGTGGATTTCACGCCGAAGGAAATAATACTGAGGCTAAGCAAACTCAAAACAAATAAGTCACCAGGGCCAGATGGGATTCATCCGAGGGTATTAATGGAATTAAGGGATGAACTAGCCACCCCCCTACATTATATTTTTAGCAAGTCACTATCGTCAGGTATAGTACCAAAAGATTGGAGAATAGCAGAGGTAGTGCCAATATTCAAAAAAGGAAAAAAGGAAGATCCCGCTAATTACAGACCCATTAGTTTAACATCAATTGTGGGTAAACTATTTGAAGGATTTTTAAGGGATGGTATCCAGGAATATTTAGATAATCACCGTCTACTCTTTTTTTTTTTTTTTTAATTAAGTTTTTATTTTTCTTATGCAAAATACAAACATAACACTTAAGTACCATACAACACAAAAACATATTACAGCGCTTACATCCCCATGGCCGGTCACTCCCCCCACTATACAGGAAATCTCTACACCTATATAATATAAATAGTAAGGCTGTACACGGCACTAAATCGGGCAATCCCCTCTGATCCATCCCGTATACACGAGAAGGACGAGAACCAATCCTCAATTACTATTACCTTGTTACTCATGAAATTCTTCGTGCTTAAATTTATACCCCTTATACTCCTTTGCTTAACCCACCCCACTTAAATATTAAGTAATAACCGCTTGTCATATTCCGACAAACGTAATCATTTTAATCAGTGTCTAGCAATTCACTACCTATACATACAGACATTGTTATTGAGTGAGTCCAAAAAATTTATCAAACTGTATATATTCCAAATGTCCGCCCCCCGCCCCATACCCCATGGAGCCAGAAGCCCGCCTCGTGTGTGAACACATTATTTCCATAACCCAAATACCCCCTAGAACATGTTAATAATTAATTAAACAAAAAATATAATCAGATCCAATCCACTATTGTGTCAACTTCCTCCTCCATCGTGCCTTAACCTTGTTTACCTATTATATCATTTTAATATAATTAATTCGACAATTATTATCATAAATAACCTTTCTAATAGAAAAAAAAAGCATTTGGTGGTGAGTGAGTCAAAATTGCTTTACAGAGCTATATAAAATTTAGATGACGTCCACCCACCCCAAACCTTGTAAAATTTGGAATAACACCCTCGTGTAGCATAAACATATTTTTCATGAGAACAAGTAGCATTGACTAAATTGGTCCACTCCGCCACTGACGGCCCCACCGTTGCCATCCATTTCCTTGCTATGATTACTTTAGCACAAGATACTAAGATCCTTATTAATTGGGTCCATTGCCCGCTTAGTTGGACATCCACTACCCCCAACACTAAACATAGAGTACTAAAGGTTGAACTTGGGATGCCCAGCTCCAACATAATATTACAAATGGCGGACCAGAACGCTTGCACATGGACACATTCCCAGACTAAATGCCAGTGTGTACCAGGCTCCACTCCACACCTAGGGCACCCCGCACTGTCGATGTTCCCCATATGCCTTAATCGCTCCGGAGTAAAATATATTCGATGAAAAATATTAAATTGTACCTGCTGTACTGAGAGGGACATAGAGGATTTACTTGTGGCCGATAGAATCTCTCTCCAATCTATTAATAGGACCCGAGGGATAACCCTAGCCCACTGAGACCTCAGCTTGTCCCAGCCGCTTTCTTGATTAAAGGAGTGGATATATCTGTATAATTTAGAAAGGTGCTTCCTGGGACCCGTTCTTTTAACAAAAACTTTGCAGGGAGCTTCCCCAATCTTCAGGGATCCCTTCCTTATCATACAAGCCAACGCACTCCTAACCTGAATATAACTGAAGTACATTTTCCTAGGGAGATCATACCCCTGTTGAAGATCCTCAAAGGATCGAATACCCCCATCTTGTAACCAAGCTCCAACCTCCAGCAAACCATATGCCTCCCACACTCCCCCTCCTAGGCCCTTCAGATTTTTTACCTCCGACAGGGACAAAACCGAGGTTTGTGGATCAGTATCCACAAAGTTTGTCATCTTTTGCACCTGTCTCCAGACCAGTAAGGCTTGGGCTATCAAGGGGGGTGCATTACCCCGTAACTTCCCTGCCAAGAGCAATTGAAGTGGAGACACTCCCGATTGCCCTATTAACGCCAGGGTCCTGAATTCCCCAATCCCCTCACTACCCTGTATCCATGGACATAGATGACTTAGCTGGGATGAATAGTAGTAGAGTCTAAAATCCGGGAGAGCAAGACCCCCTTCTACTCTATCCCGGGTCAATATAGAAAATCTAATCCTCGGGCTTCTATTTTTCCACACAAATGAGGACAAACACTATTTAGCTCTTGAAAGAGTTTTACACCTACATAACACGGGGAATGGAGCAACAAATACAAAAGTTTAGGCTGGACACACATTTTCAACAAGTTTACCCTGCCGATTTGTGAAAGTGGCAAACCCACCCATCTCCGACACTTGGTTTTAATTTCCGTTAAAAGCGGCCTCAGATTATCCGAGATATAATCCCGCGGATCACCGGAGATTACCACGCCCAAGTACTTGAATTTCCTAGATATTTTTAACGGGCATGCTAGCTGGATATCAGGAGACACGGGACCCAGGAACATTACGTGCGACTTATCCCAGTTCATTTTAATACCTGACATACCCCCAAATTCATTTAGAAGGTTCACGATTAATGGAAGATCGATAGCCGGACTGTCAGAACCAATTAGGAGGTCATCGGCGTACAACGATACCAATTTACTCCCGCAAGAATTATGACAGCCCAGCTTCTGTCTAAGTACATGAGCCAGGGGCTCCACTGCCACCGCAAACAACAGCGGGGACAGTGGACACCCCTGCCTTGTACCTCTGGCCAAGGGGAAGGAGGCGGAGGTGAATCCGTTAATCGATATTCGGGCCAACGGCTGTCGGTACAATAATCTTATCCATCCAATGAATCCCTCCCCGATGCCAAAAGCTCTTAATACCGGCCATAAATACTCCCACTCAATAACGTCGAATGCCCTACTGGCATCAAATGATGCCACAGCCGCACTTTTATTACCGGAGTTGATGATTTGAATGAAGGAAAGGACCCTCCTCAGATTTACCGCCGTCGACCTTCCCGGTCTAAAACCTGTCTGGTCTTGGTGTACAATTTCGTCTAACACCCTACCCAATCGGTTGGCCAGGATTTTTGCAAAAATCTTGGCATCCGAGGACATAATGGATATAGGGCGGTAGGAATCAACCTGTGAGGGGTCCTTCCCTACCTTGGGAATCATAACTATATAAGCTTCCTCCATAGACGGAGGAAGCCTACCCTCCGCCTTCGTACCACCCAATAATTCCCATAGTGAAGAAGCCAAGACATTTGAATATTTTTGATAAAATTCCCCAGGTAACCCGTCCAACCCCGGGGCCTTATTTCGGGGGAGGGCTTGAATTACCGACGTTACCTCTTCTAGAGTAATTGGCGAGTCCAATAGCTCTTTTGAATCCCCTGAGATTTGCGGGAGTCCCAACGCCCCCAAGTAGTCAGCTATACTATCCTTACTATTCAGGGACTGAGAGGTGAACAATTTTTTATAATATGACACAAAACTGGACACAATTGCAGGGGTATCCATCACCCTGTTGCCTTTATCATCCGCTATTTCAGAAATCAGATTCGAAGCCCGCTCGTTCTTGGCCATCATCGCAAGCCATTTCCCACCCCGATCCGCATTCACATACCGCCTATGCTCTCCAGTTCTCACTCTTTGACAGAAGGTGTCCTGAACGTGATCTCGCCATTCATTAAGAGCAGCCTGCCACGCTACCCGGTCCACTTCCTGATCACTAGATACGTAATTATTTTCTAACTCCACTGACCTAGCCTCCAGTCTTTCAGTCTCCGCTCGATAGTTCTTTTTGGCAAAGGCGATCTTCTTTATAAACACCCCTCTAATGTAGGCTTTAAAGGAATCCCATAAGGTGGACCCACAGACCGAGCCATAATTCAGTTGGAAATACTCCCCTATCAACTGTTCTACCTCCTCCTCCCCTCCCATCTGTGTCAGCCAATATGGCTGCATTTTCCAACACCTATAACCAACCTGCCTTGCCAACTCTAAATCTACAGTTATCGGGGAATGATCCGAAATGCCACGCGACCTGTATTCAACCTTCAGGACTTTATTTAATAGGTCCTTCGAGAGCAGCACTAAGTCCAGTCTCGAAAAGACCCCGTAAGAATCGGAGTAGCATGAAAACTGTTTACGATCAGGGTACCTTATCCGCCATGGATCCCACCAGCCGACCTCCTGAATAAATTCCCTGAATTTGCTACCCTCATGTGTAGGCTGAACTCCAGGCCTCCACCTATCCAAACGGGAGTCTAGGACCTTGTTGAAATCGCCAAGGCAAATAACCGAAGCCTGAGGATAGCCTGCCGCAAACTCCACTGCTTTCTTTATAACCTCATAAGAGAAAGGAGGGGGGATGTAAACTGATAATATACAAATCTGAACCTGATCTATACGGCCTTCAATAAAAATATACCGACCCCCAGGGTCTATTTGTTGGCTACCAAGAATAAATGCCAAGGACTTTTTGAACAGTATGGAGACCCCCCTGGACATGTTGGTGAAAGGGGCGTGAAAGACAGAGCCAATCCAGGGCCGCCTTAAGGACTTTGCTTTTTCACCGCTAAGATGAGTCTCTTGAAGGCAAATGACATCTGCCTCATATTTCCTACATTGCCCCAAGACTGTCGCCCTCTTGACCCTGTCATTCAGTCCCCTAACATTCCATGACAGAAAGCGCACCCCCATACATGTTTAACCTTATCTGGAGGAACACCATCACAGCCAACAACTCTATCAACAATCTCCATATAGGTTCTATACCCTCTCGGGGGTGACCGGACCATGTAAGCTCCCAAACAATACAATGACAAATGCAAATACAAATACAAATACAAATACAAATACAAACACATCCCCGCCCCCCATCCCCCCTCCCTGTAGGCCCAACCCCAGGCATACCTACCCCAAATCACGCTTTCCCCCCCTCTTTTGAGGCTTATATTAATTAACCACTGGGAAACCTACCCCCACCCCCCTCCCCCCCATCCCCCGGCAATATCACCTACTGACCCCTACTATACCCCAGCGAGGTCACCCAAAAACCCGACAGGCATTAAACAGGGCTGGGACTCCCCGAACAACCAGGGACCTAGCCCCCCATTCTACTTAGCTAGCCAACACCTGGCGCTTCCCCGGGTAAGAGCGGTCAAGCCACTCTGCAGCATCTCCTGGGGAAAAAAAAATGTTAGACACACCATCTACCACCACCCTCAATTTAGATGGGTACAACATATTAAACTGAATGCTCAACTCCCGTAACCGGGTCTTGACCAATTTGAATTTCATTCTGTCCCTCTGCACCTCAAGGGGGAAATCGGGAAAGGTGGAAATCTTCTTCCCATTATGAGCCAAATCCCCCTTGTCTCTGGCCAATCGAAGGAGGGCGTCCCTGTCCTTAAAATGCAAAAACTTAGCAATAATAGTCCGCGGTAGCGCCCCCGGTGCAGGGGGTCTCCCCGGAATACGGTGGGCCCGTTCAATAGCAAACTGGGGAGAGAAGGCCTTCCTTCCAAACTCTTGGGTCAGCCAATCCTCTAGAAACTTTTCCGGCTCGCTACCTTCTACTCTTTCATCGAAACCTATAAAACGAACATTACTTCGTCGAAGCCTTCCTTCCATATCTGTAAGTTTCGCTCTCATCTCGCCTACTTGTGAGGAGATGGATTTCATTTGAGTGCTTAATGGGACGGCCAAGTCCTCTAACGAAGAGACACGCGTCTCAACCTCTGTCATCCGTTCTCTCATTTTCTCAGCATCTTGCCGAATAAGCATGATGTCCGACTGGACTTTGCCCAACTGCTCGGCAAGACGAGTTTCACACTTGTTGATTGCCTCTATGACCTGCAGCAGGGTTATGTCTGGGGTAGCCGGGGCCCCTTCGCTCTTACTGGGGGAAGATACAGGGGTTGTCGTACGGGAGCTGCCCCCAGTCTGAGACTGGGCCTGGGTTCTTGCATACCTCTCAAGCCTTGCGGCCGCAGTAGTTTGGCCTGTCTTTCCCATCATTTGCCAGATGAGATATTATAATAGCAATGAAAAACGTAAAGTTCACTAGAGCACAGTCCCGAACCTATTAATCCTATATCCAAAGAGGCAGCCGCATGTACATTTATTCAGGACGTATCCCAGTCCAAGCTTGAATTAAGCCAGCCGGCTTACTGCCCCCCTCACATCCGCAGACAGGGCCACCAGTGCATAATCACCCCTGCACAGGGCACTATAATAGGGCCACAACTGGTACTCTTCCGTCTATTTAGTAGTCCACTGCTTGCCCCGCATGCCCAGTATACAGCAGACCCAGCCAGGAATTGTAGACCCAGGCTCTTTCCAAAACAAATTGAATCAAATTGAACTCACAGTTCCTGAAGACAGTCCCGTACAGAGGGGGAACAGGCGGCCTCTCCGCTTAAGAAACAATGGGGTGGCTAATGGCTTCAGGCTCCAGGCTTCAGGCTAGCCCACCTTCCTGGCGCTGGCGCCCCACCGACTCTCTCTTCCAGCGGGTTTCACGTGGGCTGAGGGCTACCGCACGCTGCCGGCTATTTGCATGCAGGCACCGTGAGGCTACAGGCGCCCACCAATGACGCGTGCCCCGCACGTCTCCCGTGCGTCTCCTTTCGGCTGCCCGACACCTTCACAGCGGCTTCACAGCGGCTTACACTCGCTCCAGCCGGGTCTCGACACTGCGCCCACCGCAGCAGGGGGAACTCCACTACCAGGCTGTCTCCACGGCCGGCATCTCATGCCTCCAGGTCTACTCTGGGCTCGGGGAGAATGTGGCCACATCCAAATTAGCTGCCGGGCATCAGGCACGATTACCTCGCTTCATTCGTGCCTGAGGTGGGGGGAGGGGAGAGCGTGTCTCCCTACGCTACATGCGCCGTGGTCCGCCCCTTCCCCTAACGGCAATCACCGTCTACTCAGTACTAACCAACATGGGTTCGTGAAAAATCGTTCATGCCAAACTAATCTACTAGGGTTCTATGAAGAGGTTAGCAAAAACCTCGATAATGGAAATGCTGTAGATGTGATTTTCCTAGATTTCGCTAAAGCATTTGATACTGTCCCACACAAGAGATTGATTAATAAAATGGAGAACCTAGGATTGGGTGAAAATATCTGCAGATGGGTAGGGAATTGGCTATGTAATAGAGAACAAAGAGTGGTTGTGAATGGTGCCATATCAGATATGATACCGGTACTAAGTGGAGTGCCCCAGGGCTCGGTTTTGGGGCCCATTTTGTTTAACATTTTTATTAACGATATTGGGATAGGGTTACTCAGCAATGTATCCATCTTTGCGGACGATACAAAACTTAGCAAAGTCATCAAATCACCAGAAGATGTCACCATGCTTCAAAATGATCTTGCAATTCTAGATGAGTGGGCTAAAAAATGGAAGATGAGGTTCAATGTAGATAAATGTAAGGTTATGTACCTTGGGAGACACAACCAGTGTGCAAGTTACAACCTTAGCGGAGAGGAACTGGGTAATTCCATACTTGAAAAGGATCTAGGAGTCCAAATAGACAGCAATCTAGGATGTAGTGCCCATTGTAATGTAGCTACAAAAAAGGCCAACAAAATTCTGGCATGTATTAAGAGGGGAATGGAAACTAGGGACTCAAGGGTAATTATGCCACTATATAAAGCATTGGTGAGACCTCACCTAGAGTATGGAGTACAGTTCTGGGCCCCACACTATAAAAAGTACATCATAGAATTAGAAAAAGTCCAAAGGCGAGCAACAAAGCTTATTAGGGGAATGGAGAATTTAAGCTACGGGGAGAGATTAAGCAATTTGGGACTATTTACATTAGAAAAGAGACGTTTAAGGGGGGACATGCTCAACATGTACAAGTATATCAAGGGCCAATATAAGGAACTGTCACACACCCTATTTTCTACTAGAAAGGAATCTAGGACGCGAGGGCATGAGTATAGATTAGAAGAAAAAAGATTTCATTCAGCTAGTAGAAAGAATTTCTTTACGGTCAGAACAGTCAAACTCTGGAACTCTCTTCCCAGAGAGGTGGTAATGGCTGGCTCATTAAATGCGTTCAAGGCAAAGTTGGACAAACATTTACTGGAGAAAAACATCCATGGGTACAAATAAGAAATATAATTTGTCTGTAAAATACCAGAACCTACCAAATCAGCAATGGATATCTATACCAGGTTGAACTAGATGGACGCAAGTCTTTTTTTAGCCTTACCTACTATGTAACTACCTACTATGTAACTATGTAACACACCGTCTCCCCTGACCATACTGCCCCCACACCGTTCCTCCTGCACATACTGCCCCCACACCTTTCCCTCCTGCACATACTGCCCCCACACCTTTCCCTCCTGCACATACTGCCCCGCAGACCATTCCCTCCTGCAGATACTGCCCCCACACTGTCCCCCTGCACATACTGCCCCCACACCGTTCCCTCCTGCACATATTGCCCCCACACCGCTCTCTCCTGCACACACTGCCCCCACAACGTTCTCTCCTGCACATACTGCCCCCACACTGTTCCCTCCTGCACATACTGCCTCTTCACAGTCCCCCCCTGCACATACTGCCACCACACTGTCCACCCTGGACATAATGTCCCCCCTGCACATACCGCCCCCACACTGTCACCCCTGCACATACTGACCCCACACTGTCCCCACTGCACAAACTGCCCCCACACTGTCAACCCTGCACAAACTGCCCCCACACTGTCCACCCTGCACATACTGCCCTTACACTGTTCCCTCCTGCACATACTGCCCCCACACTGTCCCCTCCTGCACATACTGTCCCCACACTGTCCCCTTTTGCACATACTGCCCCCACACTGTTCCCTTTTGCACATACTGCCCCCACACTGTTCCCCCCTGCACATACATCCCCCACACTGCCCCTCCTGCACAAACTGCCCCCACACTGTTCCCTCCTGCACAAACTGCCACCACACTGTTACCTCCTGCACATACTGCCCTCACACTGTTCCCTCCTGCACATACTGCCCCCACACTGTTCCCTCCTGCACATACTGCCCCCACTGCACATAATGCCCCCTGCACATACTACCCCCACACTGTTCCCTCCTGCACATACTGCCCCCACACTGTTCCCTCCTACAAATACTGCCCCCACACTGTTCCCTCCTGCACATACTGCCCCCACACCGTTCCCTCCTGCACATACTGCCCCTCACACCATTCCCTCCTGCACATACTGCCCCCACACTGTCCCCCTGCACATACTGCCCCCTCACCGTTCCCTCCTGCACATATTGCCCCCACACCGCTCTCTCCTGCACACACTGCCCCCACAACATTCTCTCCTGCACATACTGCGCCCACACTGTTCCCTCCTGCACATTCTGCCTCTTCACAGTCCCCCCTGCACATACTGCCACCACACTGTCCCCCCTGGACATACTGTCCCCCATTCACATAACGCCCCCACACTGTCACCCCTGCACATACTACCCCCACAATGTCCCCACTGCACAAACTGCCCCCACACTGTCCACCCTGCATATACTGCCCCCACACATTTCCCTCCTGCACATACTGCCCCCACACTGTTCCCTCTTGCACATACTGCCCCCACACTGTTCCCTTTTGCAAATACTGCCCCCACACTGTTCCCTCCTGCACATAGTGCCCCCACACTGCCCATCCTGCACAAACTGCCCCCACACTGTTCCCTCCTGCACAAACTGCCCCCCACACTGTTCCCTCCTGCACGTACTGCCCTCACACTGTTCCCTCCTGCACATACTGCCCCCACACTGTTCCCTCCTGCACATACTGCCCCCACTGCACATAATGTCCCCTGCACATACTGTCCCCACACTGTTCCCTCCTGCACATACTGCCCCCACACTGTTCCCGCCAACAAATACTGACCCCACACTGTTCCCTCCTGCACATACTGCCCCCACACCATCCCCCATGCCCATACTGCCCCCATACCGTCCCCCCTGCCCATACTGCCCCCATACCATCCCCCTGCCCATACTGCCCCCACACCGTCTCCCCTGCCCATACTGCCCCCACACCGTCCCCCCTGCCCATACTGCCCCCACACCGTTCCCCCTGCACATACTGCCCCCACACCTTTCCCTCCTGCACATACTGCCCCCACAGCATCCACCTGCACATACTGCCCCCACACCGTTCCCTCCTGCAAATACTGCCCCCACACCGTTCTCTCCTGCACACACTGCCCCCACATCATTCTCTCCTGCACATACTGTCCCCACACTGTTCTCTCCTGCACATACTGCCCCCACACTGTTCCCTCCTGCACATACTGCCCCCACACTGTCCACGCTGACCATACTGCCATCACACTGCCCCACACTGTCCCCCATGCACAGACTACCCTCACACTGTTCCTCCTGCACATACTGCCCCCACACCATTCCCCCTGCACTTAATGCGCCCACACCATCCCCCCTGCTCATTCTGCCCCATACCTTCACCCCTGCCCATACTGCCCCCCATACCATCACCCCTGCCCATACTGCCCCCCATACCGTCCATCCTGCCCATACTGCCCCCACACCGTCGCCTCTGCCCATATTGCCCCCACACCGTCCCCCCTGCCCATACTGCCCCCACACAGTTCCCCCTGAACATACTGCCCCCACACCGTTCCCTCCTGCACATACTGCCCCCACACCGTTTCCTCCTGCACATACTGCCCCCACACTGTTCTCTCCTGTACATACTGCCCCCACACCATTTTCTTCTGCACATTCTGCCCCCACACCGTTCTCTCCTGCACATACAGTACTGCCCTCACACCGGTCCCCCTGCACATAATGCCCCCACACCGTCCCCCCTGCCCATACTGCCCCCATACCATCCCCCCTGCCCATACTTCCCCCATACCATCCCCCCTGCCCATACTGCCCCCCCACCGTATCCCCTGCCCATACTGCCCCCACACCGTCCCCCCTGCCCATACTGCCCCCATACCATCCCCCCTGCCCATACTTCCCCCATACCGTCCCCCCTGCCCATACTGCCCCCCCACCGTATCCCCTGCCCATACTGCCCCTACACCGTCCCCCCTGACCATACTGCCCCCACACCGTTCCTCCTGCACATACTGCCCCCACACCTTTCCCTCCTGCACATACTGCCCCCACACCTTTCCCTCCTGCCCCCACACCTTTCCCTCCTGCACATACTGCCCCCACACCTGCCCCGCAGACCATTCCCTCCTGCAGATACTCCCCCCACACTGTCCCCCTGCACATACTGCCCCCACACCGTTCCCTCCTGCACATATTGCCCCCACACCGCTCTCTCCTGCACACACTGCCCCCACAACGTTCTCTCCTGCACATACTGCCCCCACACTGTTCCCTCCTGCACATACTGCCTCTTCACAGTCCCCCCTGCACATACTGCCACCACACTGTCCACCCTGGACATAATGTCCCCCCTGCACATACCGCCCCCACACTGTCACCCCTGCACATACTGCCCCCACACTGTCCCCACTGCACAAACTGCCCCCACACTGTCAACCCTGCACAAACTGCCCCCACACTGTCCACCCTGCACATACTGCCCTCACACTGTTCCCTCCTGCACATACTGCCCCCACACTGTCCCCTCCTGCACATACTGTCCCCACACTGTCCCCTTTTGCACATACTGCCCCCACACTGTTCCCGTTTGCACATACTGCCCCCACACTGTTCCCCCCTGCACATACATCCCCCACATTGCCCCTCCTGCACAAACTGCCCCCACACTGTTCCCTCCTGCACAAACTGCCACCACACTGTTACCTCCTGCACATACTGCCCTCACACTGTTCCCTCCTGCACATACTGCCCCCACACTGTTCCCTCCTGCACATACTGCCCCCACTGCACATAATGCCCCCTGCACATACTACCCCCACACTGTTCCCTCCTGCACATACTGCCCCCACACTGTTCCCTCCTACAAATACTGCCCCCACACTGTTCCCTCCTGCACATACTGCCCCCACACCGTTCCCTCCTGCACGTACTGCCCCTCACACCATTCCCTCCTACACATACTGCCCCCACACTGTCCCCCTGCACATACTGCCCCCTCACCGTTCCCTCCTGCACATATTGCCCCCACACCGCTCTCTCCTGCACACACTGCCCCCACAACGTTCTCTCCTGCACATACTGCCCCCACACTGTTCCCTCCTGCACATTCTGCCTCTTCACAGTCCCCCCTGCACATACTGCCACCACACTGTCCCCCCTGGACATACTGTCCCCACACTGTCACCCCTGCACATACTGCCCCCACACTGTCCACCCTGCACAAACTGCCCCCACACTGTCCACCATGCACAAACTGCCCTCACACTATTTCCTCCTGCACATACTGCCCTAACACTGTCCCCTCCTGCACATACTGTCCCCACACTGTCCCCCCTGAACATACTTCCCCCTGCACATACTGTCCCCACACTGCCTCCCCCCTGCACATACTACCCCCACACTGGTCCCTCCTGCATATACTGCCCCCACACTGTCCTTTCCTGCACATACTGTCCCCACACTGCCCCACTGCACATATTGCCCCCTGCACATACTACCCCCACACTGTTCCCTCCTGCACATACTGCCCCTACACTGTTCCCTCCTGCACATACTGTCCCCCTGGACATACTGTCCCCCGTTCCCATACTGCCCCCACATCGTCCCCCCTGCACATACTGCCCCCACACCGTTATCTCCTGCACATATTCCCCCCACAACGCTCTCTCCTGCACATACTGCCCCCACACTGTTCCCACCTGCACATACTGCACCCACACCATCCCCCTGCACATACTGCCCCCACACTGTTCCCTCCTGCACACACTGTCCCCACACCGTTCTCTCCTGCACATTCTGCCCCCACACTGTTCCCTCTTGCACGTACTGCCCCCACACTGTTCCCTCCTGCACATACTGCCCCCCTGGACATACTGTCCACTCTGCACATACTGCCCTCACACTGCCCCCCACACTGTCCCCCATACACATACTACCCCTACACTGTTCCCTCCTGCACATACTGCCCCCACACTGTTCCCTCCTGCACATACTGCCCCCACACTGTCACCCCTGCACATTCTGCCCCTACACTGTCCCCCATGCACATACTACCCCCACACTGTTCCCTCCTGCACATTCTGCCTCCACACTGTTTCCTCCTGCACATACTGTCCCCACACTGCCTCCCCCTACACATACTGCCCCCTACACATACTACCCCCACACTGGTCCCTCCTGCACATACTGCCCCCACACTGTTCCCTCCTGGACATACTACCCCCACACTGTTCCCGTTTGCACATACTGCCCCCACACTGTTCCCTCCTGCACATACTGCCCCCAGACTGCCCCTCCTGCACAAACTGCCCCCATACTGTTCCCTCCTGCACAAACTGCCCCCACACTGTTCCCTCCTGCACATAATGCCACCACACTATTCCCTCCTGCACATACTGTTCCCTCCTGCACAAACTGCCCCCACTGCACATACTGCCCCCTGCACATACTACCCCCACACTGTTCCCTACTGCACATACTGCCCCCAAACTGTTCCCTCCTGCACATACTGCCCCCACACTGTTCCCTCCTGCACATACTGCCCCCACACTGTCCCACCGGCACATACTGCCCCCACGCTGTCCCACCTGCACATACTTTCTTCACGCTGTCACCCCTGTACATACTGCCCCCACATTGTTCCCCCTGTACATATTGCCCCCACACTGTCCCCCCCATACATACTGCCCCCACACTGTCCCCACTGCACATACTGCCCCCACACTGTCCTTCCTGCACATACTGCGCCCACACTGTTCCCTCCTGCAAATAGTGCCCCCCTTGCACATACTGCCCTCAAACTGCCTCCCCCTTGCACATACTGTCCCTACACTGCCTCCCTCCTGCACATACTGCCTCCACATTGTCCCCCCTGCACATACTACCCCACACTGTCCCCCATGCACATACTTCCCCCTGCACATACTGTCCCCACACTGCCTCCCCCCTGCATATACTACCCCCACACTGGTCCCTCCTGCATATACTGCTCCCACACTGTTCCCTCCTGCCCTTTCTGCCCCCACACAGTCCCCCCTGCCCATACTTCCCCCACAATGTCCCCCCTTCCCATACTGCCCCCACACCGTCCCCCCTGCACATACTGCCCCCACACCGTTATCTCCTGCACATACTGCCCCCACAATGCTCTCTCCTGCACATACTGCCCCCACACCATTCCCTCCTGCACATACTGCCCCCACACTGTTCCCTCCTGCACATACTGCCGCCCTGGACATACTGTCCCCCCTTCACATACTGCCCCCACACCGTCCCCCCTGCACATACTGCCCCCACACCGTTATCTCCGGAAATACTGCCCCCATACCGTTCCCCCTGCACATACTGCCCCCACACCGTTCCCTCCTGCACATACTTCCCCCACACCGTTCCCTCCTACACATACTGCCCCCACACTGTTCCCCCTGCACATACTTCCCCCCACAGGTTCCCCCTGCACATAATGCCCCCACACTGTCCCCCCAGCCATCACTGCCCCCATACCGTCCCCCATGCCCATACTGCCCCCACACCATCCCCCTTGCACATACTGCCCCCACACCATTCCCTCCTGCACATACTGTCCCCACACCATTCTCTCTTGCACATACTGCCCCCACATCGCTCTCTCCTGCACATACTGCCGCCACATCGTTCCCTCCTGCACATACTGCACCCACACCGTTCCCTCCTGCACATACTGCCCCCACACCGGTCCCCCCTGTCCATACTGCCCCACACCATTCCCTCTGCCCATACTGCCCCCACACCGTCCCCCTTGCCCTTACTGCTCCCACGCCGTGTCCCCTGCCCTTAAAGCCCCCACACAGTCCGCCCTGCTTATACTTCCCCCACAACGTCCCCCCTGCCCATACTGCCCCCACACCATCGCCCCTGCATAAACTGCCCCCACACCGGTCCCTCCTGCACATACTGTCCCCACACCGTTCTCTCCTGCACATACTGCCCCCACACCGTTCCCTCCTGCACATACTGCTCCCACACCGGTCCCCCCTGCCCATACTGCCCCCAGACCATCCCCCCTGCCCATACTGCCCCCACACCGTCCCCCTTGCCCTTACTGCCCCCACGCCGTGTCCCCTGCCCTTAAAGCCCCCACACCGTCCCCCCTGCTTATACTTCTTTCACAACGTCCCCGCTGCCCATACTGCCCCCACACCGTCCCCCTGCACATACTGCCCCCACACCGTTCCCTCCTGCACATACTGCCCCCACACCATTCTCTCCTGCACATACTGCCCCACCACCGCTCTCTTCTGCACATACTGCCCCCACACCATTCCCTTCTGCGGATACTGCACCCACACTGTTCCCTCCTGCACATACTGCCCCCACACAGTTCCCTCCTGCACATACTGTCCCCACACCGTTCTCTCCTGCACATACTGCCCCCACACCGCTCTCTCCTGCACATACTGCCCCCACACCGTTCCCTCCTGCACATACTGCTCCCACACCGGTCCTCCCTGCCCATACTGCCCCCACACCATCCCCCCTGCCCATACTGCCCCCACACCGTCCCCCTTGCCCTTACTGCCCCCACGCCGTGTCCCCTGCCCTTAAAGCCCCCACACCGTCCCCCCTGCTTATACTTCCCCCACAACGTCCCCGCTGCCCATACTGCCCCCACACCGTCCCCTTGCACATACTGCCCCCACACCATTCCCTCCTGCCCATACTGCCCCTACACCGTCCCCCTGCACATACTGCCCCGAAACCGTCCCCTGCACATACTGCCCCCACACCGTTCCCTCCTGCACATACTGCCCCCACACCATTCTCTCCTGCACATACTGCCCCAACACCGCTCTCTCCTGCACATACTGCCCCCACACCATTCCCTCCTGCGCATACTGCACCCACACCATTCCCTCCTGCACATACTGCCCCCACACCGGTCCCCCCTGCCCATACTGTTCCCACACCGTCCCCCCTGCCCTTACTGCCCCCACACAGTCCCCCCTGCCCATACATCCCCCACAATGTCCCCCCTTCCCATACTGCCGCCACACCGTCCCCCCTGCACATACTGCCCCCACACCGTTATCTCCTGCACATACTGCCCCCAGAACGCTCTCTCCTGCACATACTGCCCCCACACCGTTCCCTCTTGCACATACTGCCCCCACACCGTTCCCTCCTGCACATACTGCCCCCACACCGTCCCCCTGCACATACTGCCCCCACACTGTCCCCTCCTGCACATACTGCCCCCACACCGTTCTCTCATGCACACACTGCCCCCACACCGTTCTCTCCTGCACATTCTGCCACCACACTGTTTCCTCCTGCACATACTGCCCCCTCACTGTTCCCTCCTGCACATACTGCCGCCTTGGACATACTGTCCCCCCTTCCCATACTGCCCCCACACCGTCCCCCCTGCACATACTGCCCCACACCGTTATCTCCTGCACATACTGCCCCCATACCGTTCCCCCTGCACATACTGCCCCCACACCATTCCCTCCTGCACATACTTCCCCACAACGTTCCCTCCTACACATACTGCCCCCACACTGTTCCCCCTGCACATACTTCCCCCCACACGTTCCCCCTGCACATAATGCCCCCACACTGTCCTCCCAGCCATCACTGCCCCCATACCGTCCCCCATGCCCATACTGCCCCCACACCATCCCCCTTGCACATACTGCCCCCACACCGTTCCCTCCTGCACATACTGTCCCCACACCGTTCTATCCTGCACATACTGCCCCCACATCGCTCTCTCCTGCACATACTGCCGCCACATCGTTCCCTCCTGCACATACTGCACCCACACCGTTCCCTCCAGCACATACTGCCCCCACACCGGTCCCCCCTGCCCATACTGCCCCACACCATCCCCCCTGCCCATACTGCCCCCACACCGTCCCCCTTGCCCTTACTGCTCCCACGCCGTGTCCCCTGCCCTTAAAGCCCCCACACAGTCCGCCCTGCTTATACTTCCCCCACAACGTCCCCCCTGCCCATACTGCCCCCACACCGTTCCCTCCTGCACATACTGTCCCCACACCGTTCTCTCCTGCACATACTGCCCCCACACCGTTCCCTCCTACACATACTGCTCCCACACCGGTCCCCCCTGCCCATACTGCCCCCACACCATCCCCCCTGCCCATACTGCCCCCACACCGTCCCCCTTGCCCTTACTGCCCCCACGCCGTGTTTCCTGCCCTTAAAGCCCCCACACCGTCCCTCCTGCTTATACTTCTTCCACAACGTCCCCGCTGCCCATACTGCCCCCACACCGTCCCCCTGCACATACTGCCCCCACACCGTTCCCTCCTGCACATACTGCCCCCACACCATTCTCTCCTGCACATACTGCCCCACCATCGCTCTCTTCTGCACATACTGCCCCCACACAGTTCCCTCCTGCGGACACTGCACCCACACTGTTCCCTCCTGCACATACTGCCCCCACACAGTTCCCTCCTGCACATACTGTCCCCACACCGTTCTCTCCTGCACATACTGCCCCCACACAGCTCTATTCCTGCACATAATGCACCCACACCGTTCCCTCCTGCACATACTGCCCCCACACCGGTCCCCTCTGCCCATACTGCTCCCACACCGTCCCCCCTGCCCTTACTGCCCCCACACAGTCCCCCCTGCCCATACTTCCCCCACAATGTCCCCCCTTCCCATACTGCCCCCACACCGTCCCCCCTGCACATACTGCCCCCACACCGTTATCTCCTGCACATACTGCCCCCACAACGCTATCTCCTGCACATACTGCCGCCACACCGTTCCCTCTTGCACATACTGCCCCCACACCATTCCCTCCTGCACATACTGCCCCCACACCATCCCCCTGCACATACTGCCCCCACACTGTCCCCTCCAGCACATACTGCCCCCACACCGTTCTCTCATGCACACACTGCCCCCACACCGTTCTCTCCTGCACATTCTGCCCCCACACTGTTCCCTCCTGCACATACTGCCCCCACACTGTTCCCTCCTGCACATACTGCCGCCCTGGACATACTGTCCCCCCTTCCCATACTGCCCCCACACCGTCCCCCCTGCACATACTGCCCCCACACCGTTATCTCCTGCACATACTGCCCCCACAATGCTCTCTCCTGCACATACTGCCCCCACACCGTTCCCTCCTGCACATACTGCCCCCACACCATCCCACTGCACATACTGCCCCCACACTGTTCCCTCCTGCACACACTGCCCCCACACCGTTCTCTCCTGCACATTCTGCCCCCACACTGTTCCCTCTTGCACATACTGCCCCCACACTGTTCCCTCCTGCACATACTGCCTCCCTGGACATACTGTCCACTCTACACACACTGCCCTCACACTGCCCCCCACACTGTCCCCCATACACATACTACCCCCACACTGTTCCCTCCTGCACATACTGCCCCCACAAGGCTCTCTCCTGCACATACTACCCCCACACCGTTCCCTCCTGCACATAATGCACCCACACCGTTCCCTCCTGCACATACTGCACCCACACCGTTCCCTCTTGCACATACTGCCCCCACACCGTTCCCTACTGCACATACTGCCCCCACACCGTCCCCCTGCACATACTGCCCCCACACTGTTCCCTCTTGCACATACTGCCCCCACACTGTTCCCTCCTGCACATACTGCCCCCCTGGACATACTGTCCACTCTGCACAAACTGGCCTCACACTGCCCCCCACACTGTCCCCCATACACATACTATCCCCACACTGTTCCCTCCTGCACATACTGCCCCCACACTGTTCCTTCCTGCACATACTGCCCCCACACTGTTCCCTCCTGCACATACTGACGCCCTGGACATACTGTCCCCCTTTCCCATACTGCCCCCACACCGTCCCCCCTGCACATACTGCCCCCACACCGTTATCTCCTGCACAAACTGCCCCCACAACGCTCTCTCCTGCACATACTGCCCCCACACCGTTCCCTCCTGCACATACTGCCCCCACACCATCCCACTGCACATACTGCCCCCACACTGTTCCCTCCTGCACACACTGCCCCCACACCGTTCTCTCCTGCACATTCTGCCCCCACACTGTTCCCTCTTGCACATACTGCCCCCACACTGTTCCCTCCTGCACATACTGCCTCCCTGGACATACTGTCCACTCTACACACACTGCCCTCACACTGCCCCCCACACTGTCCCCCATACACATACTACCCCCACACTGTTCCCTCCTGCACATACTGCCCCCACAAGGCTCTCTCCTGCACATACTACCCCCACACCGTTCCCTCCTGCACATAATGCACCCACACCGTTCCCTCCTGCACATACTGCACCCACACCGTTCCCTCTTGCACATACTGCCCCCACACCGTACCCTACTGCACATATTGCCCCCACACCGTCCCCCTGCACATACTGCCCCCACACTGTTCCCTCTTGCACATACTGCCCCCACACTGTTCCCTCCTGCACATACTGCCCCCCTGGACATACTGTCCACTCTGCACAAACTGGCCTCACACTGCCCCCCACACTGTCCCCCATACACATACTATCCCCACACTGTTCCCTCCTGCACATACTGCCCCCACACTGTTCCTTCCTGCACATACTGCCCCCACACTGTCAGCCCTGCACATTATGCCCCTACACTGTCCCCACTTTACAAACTGCCCCCACACTGTCAAACCTGCACATACTGCCCTCACACTGCCCCCACACTGCCTCCCACACTGTCCCCCATGCACACACTACCCCCACACTGTTCCCTCATGCACATTCTGCCTCCACACTGTTTCCTCCTGCACATACTATCCCCACACTGCCTCCCGCCTACACATACTGCCCCCTGCACATACTACCCCCACACTGGTCCCTCCTGCACATACGGCTCCCAAACTGTTCCCTCCTGCACATACTGCCCCCACACTGTTCCCGTTTGCAAATACTGCCCCCACACTGTTCCCTCCTGCACATACTGCCCCCAGACTACCCCTCCTGCAAAAACTGCACCCATACTGTTCCCTCCTGTACAAACTGCCCACACACTGTTCCCTCCTGCACATACTGCCCCCACACTGTTCCCTCCTACAAATACTGCCCCCACACTGTTCCCTCCTGCACATACTGCCCCCACACCGTTCCCTCCTGCACATACTGCCCCTCACACCATTCCCTCCTGCACATACTGCCCCCACACTGTCCCCCTGCACATACTGCCCCCTCACCGTTCCCTCCTGCACATATTGCCCCCACACCGCTCTCTCCTGCACACACTGCAACCACAACGTTCTCTCCTGCACATACTGCCCCCACACTGTTCCCTCCTGCACATTCTGCCTCTTCACAGTCCCCCCTGCACATACTGCCACCACACTGTCCCCCCTGGACATACTGTCCCCCATTCACATAACGCCCCCACACTGTCACCCCTGCACATACTGCCCCCACAATGTCCCCACTGCACAAACTGCCCCCACACTGTCCACCCTGCACAAACTGCCCCCACACTGTCCACCATGCACAAACTGCCCTCACACTATTTCCTCCTGCACATACTGCCCCCACACTGTCCCCTCCTGCACATACTGTCCCCACACTGTCCCCCCTGCACATACTTCCCCCTGCACATACTGTCCCCACACTGCCTCCCCCCTGCACATACTACCCCCACACTGGTCCCTCCTGCATATACTGCCCCCACACTGTCCTTTCCTGCACATACTGTCCCCACACTGCCCCCACTGCACATATTGCCCCCTGCACATACTACCCCCACACTGTTCCCTCCTGCACATACTGCCCCTACACTGTTCCCTCCTGCACATACTGCCCCCCTGGACATACTGTCCCCCGTTCCCATACTGCCCCCACATCGTCCCCCCTGCACATACTGCCCCCACACCGTTATCTCCTGCACATATTCCCCCCACAACGCTCTCTCCAAGCACATACTGCCCCCACACTGTTCCCACCTGCACATACTGCACCCACACCATCCCCCTGCACATACTGCCCCCACACTGTTCCCTCCTGCACACACTGTCCCCACACCGTTCTCTCCTGCACATTCTGCCCCCACACTGTTCCCTCTTGCACGTACTGCCCCCACACTGTTCCCTCCTGCACATACTGCCCCCCTGGACATACTGTCCACTCTGCACATACTGCCCTCACACTGCCCCCCACACTGTCCCCCATACACATACTACCCCTACACTGTTCCCTCCTGCACATACTGCCCCCACACTGTTCCCTCCTGCACATACTGCCCCCACACTGTCACCCCTGCACATTCTGCCCCTACACTGTCCCCACTGTACAAACTGCCCCCACACTGTCCACCCTGCATATACTGCCCTCACACTGCCCCCACACTGCCTCCCACACTGTCCCCCATGCACATACTACCCCCACACTGTTCCCTCCTGCACATTCTGCCTCCACACTGTTTCCTCCTGCACATACTGTCCCCACACTGCCTCCCCCTACACATACTGCCCCCTACACATACTACCCCACACTGGTCCCTCCTGCACATACTGCCCCCACACTGTTCCCTCCTGGACATACTACCCCCACACTGTTCCCGTTTGCACATACTGCCCCCAGACTGCCCCTCCTGCACAAACTGCCCCCATACTGTTCCCTCCTGCACAAACTGCCCCCACATTGTTTCCTCCTGCACATAATGCCACCACACTATTCCCTCCTGCACATACTGTTCCCTCCTGCACAAACTGCCCCCACTGCACATACTGCCCCCTGCACATACTACCCCCACACTGTTCCCTACTGCACATACTGCCCCCAAACTGTTCCCTCCTGCACATACTGCCCCCACACTGTTCCCTCCTGCACATACTGCCCCCACACTGTCCCACCGGCACATACTGCCCCCACGCTGTCCCACCTGCACATACTTTCCCCACGCTGTCACCCCTGTACATACTGCCCCCACATTGTTCCCCCTGTACATATTGCCCCCACACTGTCCCCCCATACATACTGCCCCCACACTGTCCCCACTGCACATACTGCCCCCACACTGTCCTTCCTGCACATACTGTGCCCACACTGTTCCCTCCTGCAAATAGTGCCCCCCTTGCACATACTGCCCTCAAACTGCCTCCCCCTTGCACATACTGTCCCTACACTGCCCTCCCCCTGCACATACTGCCTCCACATTGTCCCCCCTGCACATACTACCCCACACTGTCCACCATGCACATACTTCCCCCTGCACATACTGTCCCCACACTGCCTCCCCTGCATATACTACCCCCACACTGGTCCCTCCTGCATATACTACTCCCACACTGTTCCCTCCTGCACATACTGCCCCCACACTGTTCCCTTTTGCACATACTGCCCCCAACTGTTCCCTCCTGCACATACTGCCCCCACGCTGTTCCCTCCTGCAAATACTGCCCACACACTGTTCCCTCCTGCACATACTGCCCCCAAACTGTTCCCTCCTGCACATACTGCCCACACACTGTTCCCTCCTGCACATACTGCCCCCACACTGTTCCCTCCTGCAAATACTGCCCCCACACTGCCTCCACTGCACATACTGCCCCCTGCACATACTACCCCCACACTGTCCCTCCTGCACATACTGCCCCCACACTGTTAACTCCTACAAATACTGCCCCCACATCGCTCTCTCCTGCACATACTGCCGCCACATCGTTCCCTCCTGCACATACTGCACCCACACCGTTCCCTCCTGCACATACTGCCCCCACACCGGTCCCCCCTGCCCATACTGCCCAACACCATCCCCCCTGCCCATACTGCCCCCACACCGTCCCCCTTGCCCTTACTGCCCCCACGCCGTGTCCCCTGCCCTTAAAGCCCCCACACCGTCCCCCCTCCTTATACTTCCCCCACAACTTCTCCGCTGCCCATACTGCCCCCACACCGTCCCCCTGCACATACTGCCCCCACACCGTTCCCTCCTGCACATACTGCCCCCACACCATTCTCTCCTGCACATACTGCCCCAACACCGCTCTCTCCTTCACATACTGCCCCCACACCATTCCCTCCTGTGCATACTGCACCCACACCGGTCCCCCCTGCCCATACTGCCCCCACACCATCCCCCCTGCCCATACTGCCCCCACACCGTCCCCCTTGCCCTTACTGCCCCCACGCCGTGTCCTCTGCCCTTAAAGCCCCCACACAGTCCGCCCTGCTTATATTTCCCCCACAACGTCCCCCCTGCCCATACTGCCCCCACACCATCCCCCCTGCACTTACTGCCCCCACACCGTTCCCTCCTGCACATACTGCCCCCACACCGTTCTCTCCTGCGCATTCTGCACCCACACTGTTCCCTCCTGCACATACTGCCCCCACACCGTTCCCTCCTGCACATACTGTCCCCACACCGTTCTCTCCTGTACATACTGCCCCCACACCGCTCTCTCCTGCACATACTGCCCCCACATGGTTCCCTCCTGCACATACTGCTCCCACACCGGTCCCCCCTGCCCATACTGCCCCCACACCATCCCCACTGCCCATACTGCCCCCACACCGTCCCCCTTGCCCTTACTGCCCCCACGCCGTGTCCCCTGCCCTTAAAGCCCCCACACCGTCCCCCCTCCTTATACTTCCCCCACAACTTCTCCGCTGCCCATACTGCCCCCACACCGTCCCCCTGCACATACTGCCCCCACACCGTTCCCTCCTGCACATACTGCCCCCACACCATTCTCTCCTGCACATACTGCCCCAACACTGCTCTCTCCTTCACATACTGCCCCCACACCATTCCCTCCTGTGCATACTGCACCCACACCGGTCCCCCCTGCCCATACTGCCCCCACACCATCCCCCCTGCCCATACTGCCCCCACACCGTCCCCCTTGCCCTTACTGCCCCCACGCCGTGTCCCCTGCCCTTAAAGTCCCCACACCATCCCCCCCTGCTTATACTTCCCCCACAACTTCCCCGCTGCCCATACTGCCCCCACACCGTCCCCCTGCACATACTGCCCCCACACCGTTCCCTCCTGCACATACTGCCCCCACACCATTCTCTCCTGCACATACTGCCCCAACACCGCTCTCTCCTGCACATACTGCCCCCACACCATTTCCTCCTGCGCATACTGCACCCACACCGTTCCCTCCTGCACATACTGCCCCCACACCGGTCCCCCCTGTCCATACTGTTCCCACACCGTCCCCCCTGCCCTTACTGCCCCAACACAGTCCCCCCTGCCCATACTTCCCCCACAATGTCCCCCCTTCCCATACTGCCCCCACACCTTCCCCCTGCACATACTGCCCCCACACCGTTATCTCCTGCACATACTGCCCCCACAACGCTCTCTCCTGCACTTACTACCCCCACACCGTTCCCTCTTGCACATACTACCCCCACACCGTTCCCTCCTGCACATAATGCCCCCACACCGTCCCCCTGCACATACTGCCCCCACACTGTCCCCTCCTGCACATACTGCCCCCACACCGTTCTCTCATGCACACACTGCCCCCACACCGTTCTCTCCTGCACATTCTGCCCCGACACTGTTTCCTCCTGCACATACTGCCGCCCTGGACATACTGTCCCCCCTTCACATACTGCCCCCACACCGTCCCCCCTGCACATACTGCCCCCACACCATCCCCCCTGCATATACTGCCCCCACACAATTCTCTCATGCACACACTGCCCCCACACCGTTCTCTCCTGCACATTCTGCCCCCACACTGTTTCCTCCTGCACATACTGCCCCCACACTGTTCCCTCCTGCACATACTGCCGCCTTGGACATACTGTCCCCCCTTCCGATACTGCCCCCACACCGTCCCCCCTGCACATACTGCCCCACACCGTTATCTCCTGCACATACTGCCCCCATACCGTTCCCCCTGCACATACTGCCCCCACACCATTCCCTCCTGCACATACTTCCCCCACAACGTTCCCTCCTACACATACTGCCCCCACACTGTTCCCCCTGCACATACTTCCCCCCACACGTTCCCCCTGCACATAATGCCCCCACACTGTCCCCCCAGCCATCACTGCCAGCATACCGTCCCCCATGACCATACTGCCCCCACACCATCCCCCTTGCACATACTGCCCCCACAGCGTTCCCTCCTGCACATACTGTCCCCACACCATTCTCTCCTGCACATACTGCCCCCACATCGCTCTCTTCTGCACATACTGCCCCCACATCGTTCCCTCCTGCACATACTGCACCCACACCGTTCCCTCCTGCACATACTGCCCCCACACCGGTCCCCCCTGCCCATACTGCCCCACACCATCCCTCCTGCCCATACTGCCCCCACACCGTCCCCCTTGCCCTGTCTGCTCCCACGCCGTGTCTCCTGCCCTTAAAGCCCACACAGTCCGCCCTGCTTATACTTCCCCCACAACGTCCCCACTGCCCATACTGCCCCCACACCATCCCCCCTGCACATACTGCCCCCACACCGTTCCCTCCTGCACATATTGTCCCCACACCGTTCTCTTCTGCACATACTGCCCCCACACCGTTCCCTCCTACACATATTGCTCCCACACCGGTCCCCCCTGCCCATACTGCCCCCACACCATCCCCCCTGCCCATACTGCCCCCACACCGTCCCCCTTGCCCTTACTGCCCCCACGCCGTGTCCCCTGCCCTTAAAGCCCCCACACCGTCCCCCCTGCTTATACTTCCCCCACAAAAGTCCCCGCTGCCCATACTGCCCCCACACCGTCCCCCTGCACATACTGCCCCCACACCGTTCCCTTCTGCACATACTGCCCCCACACCATTCTCTCCTGCACATACTGCCCCAACACCGCTCTCTTCTGCACATACTGCCCCCACACCGTTCCCTCCTGCGCATACTGCACCCACACTGTTCCCTCCTGCACATACTGTCCCCACACCGTTCCCTCCTGCACATACTGTCCCCACACCGTTCTCTCCTGCACATACTTCCCCCACACCGCTCTCTCCTGCACATACTACCCCCACACGGTTCCCTCCTGCACATACTGCTCCCACACCGGTCCCCCCTGCCCATACTGCCCCCACACCATCCCCCCTGCCTATACTGCCCCCACACCAGCCCCCTTGCCCTTACTGCCCCCACGCCGTGTCCCCTGCCCTTAAAGCCCCCACACTGTCCCCCCTGCTTATACTTTCCCCACAACTTCCCCGCTGCCCATACTGCCCCCACACCGTCCCCTGCACATACTGCCCCCACACCGTTCCCTCCTGCACATACTGCCCCCACACCATTCTCTCCTGCACATACTGCCCCAACACCGCTCTCTCCTGCACATACTGCCCCCACACCATTTCCTCCTGCGCATACTGCACCCACACCGTTCCCCCCTGCCCATACTGTTCCCACACCGTCCCCCCTGCCCTTACTGCCCCCACACAGTCCCCCCTGCCCATATTTCCCCCACAATGTCCCCCCTTCCCATACTGCCCCCACACCGTCCCCCCTGCACATACTGCCCCCACACCGTTATCTCCTGCACATACTGCCCCCACAACGCTCTCTCCTGCACATACTGCCCCCACACCGTTCCCTCCTGCACATACTGCCCCCACACTGTTCCCTCCTGCACATACTGCCGCCCTGGACATACTGTCCTACCTTCACATACTGCCCCCACACCGTCCCCCCTGCACATACTGCCCCCACACCGTTATCTCCGGAAATACTGCCCCCATACCGTTCCCCCTGCACATACTGCCCCCACATCGTTCCCTCCTGCACATACTTCCCCCACACCGTTCCCTCCTACACATACTGCCCCCACACTGTTCCCCCTGCACATACTTCCCCCCACAGGTTCCCCCTGCACATAATGCCCCCACACTGTCCCCCCAGCCATCACTGCCCCCATACCGGCCCCCATGCCCATACTGCCCCCACACCATCCCCCTTGCACATACTGCCCCCACACCGTTCCCTCCTGCACATACTGTCCCCACACCATTCTCTCTTGTACATACTGCCCCCACATCGCTCTCTCCTGCACATACTGCCACCACATCGTTCCCTCCTGCACAAACTGCACCCACACCATTCCCTCCTGCACATACTGCCCCCACACCGGTCCCCCCTGTCCATACTGCCCCACACCATCCCCCCTGCCCATACTGCCCCCACACCGTCCCCCTTGCCCTTACTGCTCCCACGCCGTGTCCCCTGCCCTTAAAGCCCCCACACAGTCCGCCCTGCTTATACTTCCCCCACAACGTCCCCCCTGCCCATACTGCCCCCACACTGTTCCCCCTGCACATACTTCCCCCCACACGTTCCCCCTGCACATAATGCCCCCACACTGTCCCCCCAGCCATCACTGCCCCCATACCGTCCCCCATGACCATACTGCCCCCACACCATCCCCCTTGCACATACTACCCCCACAGCGTTCCCTCCTGCACATACTGTCCCCACACCATTCCCTCCTGCACATACTTCCCCCACAACGTTCCCTCCTACACATACTGCCCCCACACTGTTCCCCCTGCACATACTTCCCCCCACACGTTCCCCCTGCACATAATGCCCCCACACTGTCCCCCCAGCCATCACTGCCCCCATACCGTCCCCCATGACCATACTGCCCCCACACCATCCCCCTTGCACATACTGCCCCCACAGCGTTCCCTCCTGCACATACTGTCCCCACACCATTCTCTCCTGCACATACTGCCCCCACATCGCTCTCTTCTGCACATACTGCCCCCACATCGTTCCCTCCTGCACATACTGCACCCACACCGTTCCCTCCTGCACATACTGCCCCCACACCGGTCCCCCCTGCCCATACTGCCCCACACCATCCCTCCTGCCCATACTGCCCCCACACCGTCCCCCTTGCCCTGTCTGCTCCCACGCCGTGTCTCCTGCCCTTAAAGCCCACACAGTCCGCCCTGCTTATACTTCCCCCACAACGTCCCCACTGCCCATACTGCCCCCACACCATCCCCCCTGCACATACTGCCCCCACACCGTTCCCTCCTGCACATATTGTCCCCACACCGTTTTTTTCTGCACATACTGCCCCCACACCGTTCCCTCCTACACATATTGCTCCCACACCGGTCCCCCCTGCCCATACTGCCCCCACACCATCCCCCCTGCCCATACTGCCCCCACACCGTCCCCCTTGCCCTTACTGCCCCCACGCCGTGTCCCCTGCCCTTAAAGCCCCCACACCGTCCCCCCTGCTTATACTTCCCCCACAAAAGTCCCCGCTGCCCATACTGCCCCCACACCGTCCCCCTGCACATACTGCCCCCACACCGTTCCCTTCTGCACATACTGCCCCCACACCATTCTCTCCTGCACATACTGCCCCAACACCGCTCTCTTCTGCACATACTGCCCCCACACCGTTCCCTCCTGCGCATACTGCACCCACACTGTTCCCTCCTGCACATACTGTCCCCACACCGTTCCCTCCTGCACATACTGTCCCCACACCGTTCTCTCCTGCACATACTTCCCCCACACCGCTCTCTCCTGCACATACTACCCCCACACGGTTCTCTCCTGCACATACTGCTCCCACACCGGTCCCCCCTGCCCATACTGCCCCCACACCATCCCCCCTGCCTATACTGCCCCCACACCGTCCCCCTTGCCCTTACTGCCCCCACCCCGTGTACCCTGCCCTTAAAGCCCCCACACTGTCCCCCCTGCTTATACTTTCCCCACAACTTCCCCGCTGCCCATACTGCCCCCACACCGTCCCCTGCACATACTGCCCCCACACCGTTCCCTCCTGCAAATTCTGCCCCCACACCATTCTCTCCTGCACATACTGCCCCAACACCGCTCTCTCCTGCACATACTGCCCCCACACCATTTCCTCCTGCGCATACTGCACCCACACCGTTCCCCCCTGCCCATACTGTTCCCACACCGTCCCCCCTGCCCTTACTGCCCCCACACAGTCCCCCCTGCCCATACTTCCCCCACAATGTCCCCCCTTCCCATACTGCCCCCACACCGTCCCCCCTGCACATACTGCCCCCACACCGTTATCTCCTGCACATACTGCCCCCACAACGCTCTCTCCTGCACATACTGCCCCCACACCGTTCCCTCCTGCACATACTGCCCCCACACTGTTCCCTCCTGCACATACTGCCGCCCTGGACATACTGTCCTACCTTCACATACTGCCCCCACACCGTCCCCCCTGCACATACTGCCCCCACACCGTTATCTCCGGAAATACTGCCCCCATACCGTTCCCCCTGCACATACTGCCCCCACACCGTTCCCTCCTGCACATACTTCCCCCACACCGTTCCCTCCTACACATACTGCCCCCACACTGTTCCCCCTGCACATACTTCCCCCCACAGGTTCCCCCTGCACATAATGCCCCCACACTGTCCCCCCAGCCATCACTGCCCCCATACCGTCCCCCATGCCCATACTGCCCCCACACCATCCCCCTTGCACATACTGCCCCCACACCGTTCCCTCCTGCACATACTGTCCCCACACCATTCTCTCTTGTACATACTGCCCCCACATCGCTCTCTCCTGCACATACTGCCACCACATCGTTCCCTCCTGCACAAACTGCACCCACACCATTCCCTCCTGCACATACTGCCCCCACACCGGTCCCCCCTGTCCATACTGCCCCACACCATCCCCCCTGCCCATACTGCCCCCACACCGTCCCCCTTGCCCTTACTGCTCCCACGCCGTGTCCCCTGCCCTTAAAGCCCCCACACAGTCCGCCCTGCTTATACTTCCCCCACAACGTCCCCCCTGCCCATACTGCCCCGACACCATCCCCCCTGCATATACTGCCCCCACACCGGTCCCTCCTGCACATACTGTCCCCACACCGTTCTCTCCTGCACATACTGCCCCCACACCGTTCCCTCCTGCACATACTGCTCCCACACCGGTCCCCCTGCCCATACTGCCCCCACACCATCCCCCCTGCCCATACTGCCCCCACACCGTCCCCCTTGCCCTTACTGCCCCCACGCCGTGTCCCCTGTCCTTAAAGCCCCCACACCGTCCCCCCTGCTTATACTTCTTTCACAACGTCCCCGCTGCCCATACTGCCCCCACACCATCCCCCTGCACATACTGCCCCCACACCGTTCCCTCCTGCACATACTGCCCCCACACCATTTTCTCCTGCACATACTGCCCCACCACCGCTCTCTTCTGCACATACTGCCCCCACACCGTTCCCTTCTGCGGATACTGCACCCACACTGTTCCCTCCTGCACATACTGCCCCCACACAGTTCCCTCCTGCACATACTGTCCCCACACCATTCTCTCCTGCACATACTGCCCCCACACCGCTCTCTCCTGCACATACTGCCCCCACACCGTTCCCTCCTGCACATACTGCTCCCACACCGGTCCTCCCTGCCCATACTGCCCCCACACCATCCCCCCTGCCCATACTGCCCCCACACCGTCCCCCTTGCCCTTACTGCCCCCACGCCGTGTCCCCTGCCCTTAAAGCCCCCACACCGGCCCCCCTGCTTATACTTCCCCCACAACGTCCCCGCTGCCCATACTGCCCCCACACCGTCCCCCTGCACATACTGCCCCCACACCATTCCCTCCTGCCCATACCGCCCCTACACCGTCCCCCTGCACATACTGCCCCCACACCGTCCCCTGCACATACTGCCCCCACACCGTTCCCTCCTGCACATACTGCCCCCACACCATTCTCTCCTGCACATACTGCCCCAACACCGCTCTCTCCTGCACATACTGCCCCCACACCATTCCCTCCTGCGCATACTGCACCCACACCATTCCCTCCTGCACATACTGCCCCCACACCGGTCCCCCCTGCCCATACTGTTCCCACACCGTCCCCCCTGCCCTTACTGCCCCCACACAGTCCCCCCTGCCCATACTTCCCCCACAATGTCCCCCCTTCCCATACTGCCGCCACACCGTCCTCCCTGCACATACTGCCCCCACACCGTTATCTCCTGCACATACTGCCCCCACAACACTCTCTCCTGCACATACTGCCCCCACACCGTTCCCTCTTGCACATACTGCCCCCACACCGTTCCCTCCTGCACATACTGCCCCCACACCATCCCCCTGCACATACTGCCCCCACACTGTCCCCTCCTGCACATACTGCCCCCACACCGTTCTCTCATGCACACACTGCCCCCACACCGTTCTCTCCTGCACATTCTGCCCCCACACTGTTTCCTCCTGCACATACTGCCCCCACACTGTTCCCTCCTGCACATACTGCCGCCTTGGACATACTGTCCCCCCTTCCCATACTGCCCCCACACCGTCCCCCCTGCACATACTGCCCCCATACCGTTCCCCCTGCACATACTGCCCCCACACCATTCCCTCCTGCACATACTTCCCCCACAACGTTCCCTCCTACACATACTGCCCCCACACTGTTCCCCCTGCACATACTTCCCCCCACACGTTCCCCCTGCACATAATACCCCCACACTGTCCTCCCAGCCATCACTGCCCCCATACCGTCCCCCATGCCCATACTGCCCCCACACAATCCCCCTTGCACATACTGCCCCCACACCGTTCCCTCCTGCACATACTGTCCCCACACCGTTCTATCCTGCACATACTGCCCCCACATCGCTCTCTCCTGCACATACTGACGCCACATCGTTCCCTCCTGCACCCACACCGTTCCCTCCTGCACATACTGCCCCCACACCGGTCCCCTGCCCTTAAAGCCCCCACACAGTCCGCCCTGCTTATACTTCCCCCACAACGTCCCCCCTGCCCATACTGCCCCCACACCGTTCCCTCCTGCACATACTGTCCCCACACCGTTCTCTCCTGCACATACTGCCCCCACACCGTTCCCTCCTACACATACTGCTCCCACACCGGTCCCCCCTGCCCATACTGCCCCCACACCATCCCCCCTGCCCATACTGCCCCCACACCGTCCCCCTTGCCCTTACTGCCCCCACGCCGTGTTTCCTGCCCTTAAAGCCCCCACACCGTCCCTCCTGCTTATACTTCTTCCACAACGTCCCCGCTGCCCATACTGCCCCCACACCGTCCCCCTGCACATACTGCCCCCACACCATTCTCTCCTGCACATACTGCCCCACCACCGCTCTCTTCTGCACATACTGCCCCCACACAGTTCCCTCCTGCGGATACTGCACCCACACTGTTCCCTCCTGCACATACTGCCCCCACACAGTTCCCTCCTGCACATACTGTCCCCACACCGTTCTCTCCTGCACATACTGCCCCCACACCGCTCTATTCCTGCACTTACTGCACCCACACCGTTCCCTACTGCACATACTGCCCCCACACCGGTCCCCTCTGCCCATACTGCTCCCACACCGTCCCCCCCTGCCCTTACTGCCCCCACACAGTCCCACCTGCCCATACTTCCCCCACAATGTCCCCCCTTCCCATACTGCCCCCACACCGTCCCCCCTGCACATACTGCCCCCACACCGTTATCTCCTGCACATACTGCCCCCACAACGCTCTCTCCTGCACATACTGCCCCCACACCATTCCCTCTTGCACATACTGCCCCCACACCATTCCCTCCTGCACATACTGCCCCCACACCATCCCCCTGCACATACTGCCCCCACACTGTCCCCTCCTGCACATACTGCCCCCACACCGTTCTCTCATGCACACACTGCCCCCACACCGTTCTCTCCTGCACATTCTGCCCCCACACTGTTCCCTCCTGCACATACTGCCCCCACACTGTTCCCTCCTGCACATACTGCCGCCCTGGACATACTGTCCCCCCTTCCCATACTGCCCCCACACCGTCCCCCCTGCACATACTGCCCCCACACCGTTATCTCCTGCACATACTGCCCCCACAACGCTCTCTCCTGCACATACTGCCCCCACACCGTTCCCTCCTGCACATACTGCCCCCACACCATCCCACTGCACATACTGCCCCCACACTGTTCCCTCCTGCACACACTGCCCCCACACCGTTCTCTCCTGCACATTCTGCCCCCACACTGTTCCCTCTTGCACATACTGCCCCCACACTGTTCCCTCCTGCACATACTGCCTCCCTGGACATACTGTCCACTCTACACACACTGCCCTCACACTGCCCCCCACACTGTCCCCCATACACATACTACCCCCACACTGTTCCCTCCTGCACATACTGCCCCCACAAGGCTCTCTCCTGCACACACTACCCCCACACCGTTCCCTCCTGCACATAATGCACCCACACCGTTCCCTCCTGCACATACTGCACCCACACCGTTCCCTCTTGCACATACTGCCCCCACACCGTTCCCTACTGCACATACTGCCCCCACACCGTCCCCCTGCACATACTGCCCCCACACTGTTCCCTCTTGCACATACTGCCCCCACACTGTTCCCTCCTGCACATACTGCCCCCCTGGAAATACTGTCCACTCTGCACAAACTGGCCTCACACTGCCCCCCACACTGTCCCCCATACACATACTATCCCCACACTGTTCCCTCCTGCACATACTGCCCCCACACTGTTCCTTCCTGCACATACTGCCCCCACACTGTTCCCTCCTGCACATACTGCCGCCCTGGACATACTGTCCCCCCTTCCCATACTGCCCCCACACCGTCCCCCCTGCACATACTGCCCCCACACCGTTATCTCCTGCACATACTGCCCCCACAACGCTCTCTCCTGCACATACTGCCCCCACACCGTTCCCTCCTGCACATACTGCCCCCACACCATCCCACTGCACATACTGCCCCCACACTGTTCCCTCCTGCGCACACTGCCCCCACACCGTTCTCTCCTGCACATTCTGCCCCCACACTGTTCCCTCTTGCACATACTGCCCCCACACTGTTCCTTCCTGCACATACTGCCTCCCTGGACATACTGTCCACTCTACACACACTGCCCTCACACTGCCCCCCACACTGTCCCCCATACACATACTACCCCCACACTGTTCCCTCCTGCACATACTGCCCCCACAAGGCTCTCTCCTGCACATACTACCCCCACACCGTTCCCTCCTGCACATAATGCACCCACACCATTCCCTCCTGCACATACTGCACCCACACCGTTCCCTCTTGCACATACTGCCCCCACACCGTTCCCTACTGCACATACTGCCCCCACACCGTCCCCCTGCACATACTGCCCCCACACTGTTCCCTCTTGCACATACTGCCCCCACACTGTTCCCTCCTGCACATACTGCCCCCCTGGACATACTGTCCACTCTGCACAAACTGGCCTCACACTGCCCCCCACACTGTCCCCCATACACATACTATCCCCACACTGTTCCCTCCTGCACATACTGCCCCCACACTGTTCCTTCCTGCACATACTGCCCCCACACTGTCAGCCCTGCACATTATGCCCCTACACTGTCCCCACTTTACAAACTGCCCCCACACTGTCAAACCTGCACATACTGCCCTCACACTGCCCCCACACTGCCTCCCACACTGTCCCCCATGCACACACTACCCCCACACTGTTCCCTCCTGCACATTCTGCCTCCACACTGTTTCCTCCTGCACATACTATCCCCACACTGCCTCCCGCCTACACATACTGCCCCCTGCACATACTACCCCCACACTGGTCCCTCCTGCACATACGGCCCCCAAACTGTTCCCTCCTGCACATACTGCCCCCACACTGTTCCCGTTTGCAAATACTGCCCCCACACTGTTCCCTCCTGCACATACTGCCCCCAGACTACCCCTCCTGCAAAAACTGCACCCATACTGTTCCCTCCTGCACAAACTGCCCACACACTGTTCCCTCCTGCACATAATGCCCCTACACTTTTCCCTCCTGCACATACTGTTCCCTCCTGCACAAACTGCCCCCACACTGCCCCCACTGCACATACTGCCCCCTGCACATACTACCCCCACACTGTTCCCTACTGCACATACTGCCCCCAAACTGTTCCCTCCTGCACATACTGCCCCCACACTGTTCCCTCCTGCACATACTGCCCCCACACTGTTCCATCCTGCACATACTGCCCCCACACTGTCCCACCGGCACATACTGCCCCCACGCTGTCCCACCTGCACATACTCTCCCCAAGCTGTCCCCCCTGTACATACTGCCCCCACATTGTTCCCGCTGTATATATTGCCCCCACACTGTCCCCCCTGTACATACTGCCCCAACACTGTCCCCACTGCACATACTGCCCCCACACTGTCCTTCCTGCACATACTGCGCCCACACTGTGCCCTCCTGCAAATAGTGCCCCCCTTGCACATACTGCCCTCACACTGCCTCCCCCTGCACATACTGTCCCTACACTGCCTCCCCCCTGCAAATGCTGCCTCCACATTTTCCCCCCTGCACATACTACCCCACACTGTCCCCCATGCACATACTTCCCCCTGCACATACTGTCCCCACACTACCTCCCCTCTGCGCATACTACCCCCACACTGGTCCCTCCTGCATATACTGCTCCCACACTGTTCCCTCCTGCACATACTGTCCCCACACTGTTCCCTTTTGCACATACTGCCCCCACACTGTTCCCTCCTGCACACACTGCCCCCACACTGTTCCCTCCTGCACATACTGCCCCCACTCTCTTCCCTCCTGCAAATACTGCCCCCACAATGTTCCCTCCTGCACATACTGTCCCCAAACTACCTCCCCCCTGCACATACTACCCCCACACTGGTCCCTCCTGCATATACTGCTCCCACACTGTTCCCTCCTGCACATACTGTCCCCACACTGTTCCCTTTTGCACATACTGCCCCCACACTGTTCCCTCCTGCACACACTGCCCCCACACTGTTCCCTCCTGCACATACTGCCCCCACTCTCTTCCCTCCTGCAAATACTGCCCCCACACTGTTCCCTCCTGCACATACTGCCCCCACACTACCCCCACTGCACATACTGCCCCCTGCACATACTACCCCCACACTGTTCCCTCCTGCACATACTGCCCCCACACAGTTCCTTCCTGCACATACTGCCCCCACACCGTTCCCCCTGCACATACTGCCCCCACACCATTCCCTCCTGCACATACTTCCCCTACACCGTTCCCTCCTGCACATACTGCCCCCACACTGTTTCCCCTGCAAATACTTCCCCCCACACATTCCCCCAGCACATAATGCCCCCACACTGTCCCCCCAGCCATCACTGCCCCAGACCGTCCCCCATGCCCATACTACCCCCATACTATCCCCCCTGCCTATACTGCCCCACACCGTCCCCTGCCCATATTGCCCCCACACTGTCCCCCCTGCCCATACTGTCCCCATACCGTCCCCCCTGCCCATACTGCCCCCACACAATCCCCCTGCCCATACTGCCCCCACACTGTCCCCCCTGCCCATACTGCCCCCACAAAGTTCTCCCTGCACATAGTGCCCCCACATCGTTCCCTCCTGCACACACTGCCCCCACACGGTTCGCACCTGCCCATACTGCCCCCACACCGTCCTCCCTGCCCATACTGCCCCCACACCGTCCCCCTTGCCTTTACTGCCCCCACACCGTGTCCCCTGCCCTTAAAGCCCCCACACCGCCCCCCTGCTTATACTTCCCCCACACCGTCCCCCCTGAACATACTGCCCCCACACCGTTCCCTTCTGCACATACTGCCCCCACACCATTCTCTCCTGCACATACTGCCCCCACACCGCTCTCTCCTGCACATACTGCCCCCACACCATTCCCTCCTGCACATACAGTACTGCACCCACAACGTTCCCTCCTGCACATCCTGCCCCCACACCGTCCCCCTTGCCCTTTCTGCCCCCACACAGTCCCCCCTGCCCATACTTCCCCCACAACATCCCCCCTTCCCATACTGCCCCCACACCGTCCCCCTGCACATACTGCCCCCACACCATTATCTCCTGCACATACTGCCCCCACAATGCTCTATCATGCACATACTTCCCCCCCATCATTCCCTCCTGCAAATACTGCACCCACACCATTTCCTCTTGCACATACTGCCCCCACAACGTTCCCTCCTGCACATACTGCCCCCACACCGTCCCCGTGCACATACTGCCCCCACACTGTTCCCTCCTGCACAAACTGCCCCCACACTGTTCCCTCCTGCACAAACTGCCCCCACACTGTTCCCGCCTGCACAAACTGCCCCACACTATTCCCTCCTGCACAAACTGCCCCCACACTGTTCCCTCCTGCACATACTGCCCCCACACTGTTCCCTCCTGCACATACTGCCCCCACACTGTTCCCTCCTGCAAATACTGCCCCCACACTGTTCCCTCCTGCACATACTGCCCCCACACTGTTCCCTCCTGCACATACTGCCCCCACACTATTCCCTCTGCACATACTGCCACCACACTGCCCCCCTGGACATACTGTCCCCCCTGCAAATACTGCTCCCACACTGTCACCCCTGTACATATTGCCCTCACACTGTCCACCCTGACCTTACTGCCCTCACACTGCCCCACACTGTCTCCCATGCACAGACTACCCTCACACTGTTCCTCCTGCACATACTGCCCCACACGATTCCCCCTGCACTTAATGCGCCCACACCGTCCCCCCTGCCCATTCTGCCCCCATATCGTCCACCCTGCCCATACTGCCCCCCATACCGTCCACCCTGCCCATACTGCCCCCACACCATCTCCACTGCCCATACTGCCCCCACACCATCCCCCCTGCACATTCTGCCCCCACACCGTCCCCCCTGCACATACTGCCCCCACACCATTCTCTTGTGCACATACTGCCACCACACAGTTCCCCCTGCACATAATGCCCCCACACCGTCCCCCCTGCCCATACTGCCCCCATACCGTCCACCCTGCCCATACTGCCGCCATACCGTCCCCCCCCTGCCCATACTGCCCCCACACCATTCTCTCCTGCACATACTGCCCCCACACCGCTCTCACCTGCACATACTGCCCCCACACCTTTCCCTCCTGCACATACTGCCCGCACACCTTTCCCTCCTGCACATACTGCCCCGCACACCGTTCCCTCCTGCACATACTACCCCCACACTGTCCCACTGCACATTCTGCCCCCACACCGTTCCCTCCTGCACATACTGCCCCCACACCATTCTCTCCTGCACACACTGCCCCCACACCGTTCTCTCCTGCACACACTGCCCCCACACCGTTCTCTCCTGCACATACTGCCCCCACACTGTTCCCTCCTGCAAATACTGCCCCTTCACATTCCCCTTTGCACATACTGCCACCACACTGTGCCCCTTGGACATACTGTCCCCCCTGCACATACTGCCCCCACACTGTCACCCCTGCACATACTGCCCCCACACTGTCCCCAATGCACAAACTGCCACCACACTGTCCACCCTGCACATACTGCCCTCATACTACCTCCCACAATGTCCCCCATGCACATATTGCCCCCACACTGTCGCCTCCTGCACATGCTGTCCCCACAATGTCCCCCTTGCACATACTTCCCCCTGCACATACTGTCCCCACACTGCCTCCCCTCTGCACATACGGCCCCCACACCGTTCTCTCGTGCACATACTGCCACCACACAGTTCCCCCTGCACATAATGCCCCCACACCGTTCCCCCTGCCCATACTGCCCCCATACCGTCCACCCTGCCCATATAGCCCCCATACCGTCCCCCCTGCCCATACTGCCCCCACACCATTCTCTCCTGCACATACTGCCCCCACACCGCTCTCACCTGCCCATACTGCCACCACACCATTCCCTCCTGCACATACTGCCCCCACACCTTTCCCTCCTGCACAAACTGCCCCGCACACCGTTCCCTCCTGCACATACTGCCCCCACACTGTCCCGCTGCACATACTGCCCCCACACCGTTCCCTCCAGCACATACTGCCCCCACACCATTCTCTCCTGCACACACTGCCCCCACACCGTTCTCTCCTGCACACACTGCCCCCACACCGTTCTCTCCTGCACATACTGCCCCCACACTGTTCCCTCCTGCAAATACTGCCCCTTCACATTCCCCTTTGAACATTCTGCCACCACACTGTGCCCCTTGGACATACTGTCCCCCCTGCACATACTGCCCCCACACTGTCACCCCTGCACATACTGCCCCCACACTATCCCCACTGCACAAACTGCCACCACACTGTCCACCCTGCACATACTGCCCTCATACTGCCTCCCACAATGTCCCCCATGCACATACTGCCCCCACACTGTCGCCTCCTGCACATGCTGTCCCAACAATGTCCCCCCTGCACATACTTCCCCCTGCACATACTGTCCCCACACTGCCTCCCCCTGCACCCACTACCCCAACACTGTTCCCTCCTGCATATACTGCCCCCACAATGTTCCCTCTTGCACATATTGCCCCCACACTGTTCCCTTTTGCACATACTGTCCCCACACTGTTCCCTCCTGCACATATTGCCCCCACACTGTTCCCTCCTGCACATACTGCCCCCACACTGTTCCCTCCTGCAAATACTGCCCCCACACTGTTCCCTCCTGCACATACTGCCCCCACTGCACATACTGCCCCCTGCACATACTACCCCAACACTGTTCCCTCCTGCATATACTGCCCCCACAATGTTCCCTCTTGCACATATTGCCCCCACACTGTTCCCTTTTGCACATACTGCCCCCACACTATTCCCTCCTGCACATATTGCCCCCACACTGTTCCCTCCTGCACATACTGCCCCCACACTGTTCCCTCCTACAAATACTGCCACCACACTGTTCCCTCCTGCACATACTGCCCCCACACCGTTCCCCCTGCACATACTGCCCCCACACCGTTCACTCCTGCACATACTTCCCCCACACCGTTCCCTCCTGCACATACTGTCCTCACACTGCCTCCCACACTGTCCCCCATGTACATACTACCCCCACACTGTTCCCTCCTGCACATACTGCCACCACACTGTCACCCCTGCACATTCTGCCCCCGCACTGTCCCCACTGTACAAACTGCCCCCACACTGTCCACCCTGCATATACTGCCCTCACACTGCCCCCACACTGCCTCCCACACTGTCCCCCATGCACATTCTACCCCCACACTGTTCCCTCCTGCACATACTGCCTCCACACTGTTTCCTCCAGCACATACTGTCCCCACACTGCCTTCCCCCTACACATACTGCCAACTGCACATACTACCCCCACACTGTTCCCTCCTGCACATACTGCCCCCACACTGTCACCCCTGCACATTTTTCCCCCACACTGTCCCCACTGTACAAACTGTCCCCACACTGTCCCCCATGCACATACTACCCCCACACTGTTCACTACTGCACATACTGCCCCCACACTGTTCCCTCCTGCAAATACTGCCCCCACACTGTTCCCTCCTGCACATACTGCCCCCACACTGTCCCCCATGCACATACTGCCCCCACACTGTTCACTACTGCACATACTGCCCCCACACTGTTCCCTCCTGCAAATACTGCCCCCACACTGTTCCCTCCTGCACATACTGCCCCCACACTGCCCCCACTGCACATACTGCACCCTGCACATACTACCCCCACACTGTTACCTACTGCACATACTGCCCCCACACTGTTCCCTCCTACAAATACTGCCCCCACACTGGTACCTCCTGCAAATACTACCCCCACACTGTTCCCTCCTGCACATACTGCCACCACACTGTCACCCCTGCACATTCTGCCCCCGCACTGTCCCCACTGTACAAACTGCCCCCACACTGTCCACCCTGCATATACTGCCCTCACACTGCCCCCACACTGCCTCCCACACTGTCCCCCATGCACATTCTACCCCCACACTGTTCCCTCCTGCACATACTGCCTCCACACTGTTTCCTCCAGCACATACTGTCCCCACACTGCCTTCCCCCTACACATACTGCCAACTGCACATACTACCCCCACACTGTTCCCTCCTGCACATACTGCCCCCAAACTGTCACCCCTGCACATTTTTCCCCCACACTGTCCCCACTGTACAAACTGTCCCCACACTGTCCCCCATGCACATACTACCCCCACACTGTTCACTACTGCACATACTGCCCCAACACTGTTCCCTCCTGCAAATACTGCCCCCACACTATTCCCTCCTGCACATACTGCCCCCACACTGCCCCCACTGCACATACTGCCCCCTGCACATACTACCCCCACACTGTTACCTCCTGCACATACTGCCCCCACACTGTTTCCTCCTACAAATACTGCCCCCACACTGTTCCTTCCTGCAAATACTGCCCCCACACCGTTCCCCCTGCACATAAAGCCCCCACACCGTCCCCCCTGCCCATACTGCCCCCATACCGTCCACCCTGCCCATACTGCCCCCATACCGTCCCCCCCTGCCCATACTGCCCCCACACCGCTCTCACCTGCACATACTGCCCCCACACCTTTCCCTCCTGCACATACTGCCCGCAAACCTTTCCCTCCTGCACATACTGCCCCGCACACCGTTCCCTCCTGCACATACTGCCCCCACACTGTCCCGCTGCACATACTGCCCCCACACCATTCCCTCCTGCACATACTGCCCCCACACCATTCTCTCCTGCACACACTGCCCCCACACCGTTCTCCTCTGCACACACTGCCCCCACACCGTTCTCTCCTGCACATACTGCCCCCACACAGTTCCCTCCTGTAAATACTGCCCCTTCACATTCCCCTTTGCACATACTGCCACCACACTGTGCCCCCTGCACATACTGCCCCCACACTGTCACCCCTGCACATACTGCCCCCACACTGTCCCCACTGCACAAACTGCCACCACACTGTCCACCCTGCACATACTGCCCTCATACTGCCTCCCACAATGTCCCCCATGCACATACTGCCCCCACACTGTCGCCTCCTGCACATGCTGTCCCAGCAATGTCTCCCCTGCACATACTTCCCCCTGCACATACTGTCCCCACACTGCCTCCCCCCTGCACATACTACCCCAACACTTTTCCCTCCTGCATATACTGCCCCCACAATGTTCCCTCTTGCACATATTGCCCCCACACTGTTCCCTTTTGCACATACTGCCCCAACACTGTTCCCTCCTGCACATATTGCCCCCACACTGTTCCCTCCTGCACATACTGCCCCCACACTGTTCCCTCCTGCAAATACTACCCCAACACTGTTCCCTACTGCATATACTGCCCCCACACTGTTCCCTCCTACAAATACTGCCACCACACTGTTCCCTCCTGCACATACTGCCCCCACACCGTTCCCCCTGCACATACTGCCCCCACACCGTTCCCTCCTGCACATACTTCCCCCACATCATTCCCTCCTGCACATACTGCCCTCACACTGCCTCCAACACTGTCCCCCATGCACATACTACCCCCACACTGTTCCCTCCTGCACATACTGCCCCCACACTGTCACCCCTGCACATTTTTCCCCCACACTGTCCCCACTGTACAAACTGTCCCCACACTGTCCCCCATGCACATACTACCCCCACACTGTTCACTACTGCACATACTGCCCCCACACTGTTCCCTCCTGCACATACTGCCCCCACACTGCCCCCACTGCACATACTGCCCCCTGCAAATACTACCCCCACACTGTTACCTCCTGCACATACTGCCCCCACACTGTTCCCTCCTACAAATACTGCCCCCACACTGTTCCCTCCTGCAAATACTGCCCCCACACCGTTTCCTCCTGCACATACTGCCCCCACACTGTTCTCTCCTGTACATACTGCCCCCACACCACTTTCTTCTGCACATTCTGCCCCCACACCGTTCTCTCCTGCACATACTGCCCTCACACCGGTCCCCCTGCACATAATGCCCCCACACCGTCCCCCCTGCCCATACTGCCCCCATACCATCCCCCCTGCCCATACTTCCCCCATACCGTCCCCCCTGCCCATACTGCCCCCACACCGTATCCCCTGCCCATACTGCCCCCACACCGTCCCCCCTGACCATACTGCCCCCACACTGTTCCTCCTGCACATACTGCCCCCACACCTTTCCCTCCTGCACATACTGCCCCCACACCTTTCCCTCCTGCACATACTGCCCCTACACCTTTCTCTCCTGCACATACTGCCCCGCACACCATTCCCTCCTGCACATACTGCCCCCACACTGTCCCCCTGCACATACTGCCCCCACACCGTTAACTCCTGCACATATTGCCCCCACAACGCTCTCTCCTGCACACACTGCCCGCACAACGTTCTCTCCTGCACATACTGCCTCCACACTGTTCCCTCCTGCACATACTGCCTCTTCACAGTCCCCCCCTGCACATACTGCCACCACACTGTCCACCCTGGACATACTGTCCCCCCTGCACATACCGCCCCCACACTGTCACCCCTGCACATACTGCCCCCACTGCACAAACTGCCCCCACACTGTCCACCCTGCACAAACTGCCCCCACACTGTCCACCCTGCACATACTGCCCTCACACTGTTCCCTCCTGCACATACTGCCCCCACACTGTCCCCTCCTGCACATACTGCCCCCACACTGCCCCTCCTGCACAAACTGCCCCCACACTGTTCCCTCCTGCACAAACTGCCACCACACTGTTCCCTCCTGCACATACTGCCCTCACACTGTTCCCTCCTGCACATACTGCCCCCACACTGTTCCCTCCTGCACATACTGCCCCCACTGCACATAATGCCCCCTGCACATACTACCCCCACACTGTTCCCTCCTGCACATACTGCCCCCACACTGTTCCCTCCTACAAATACTGCCCCCACACTGTTCCCTCCTGCACATACTGCCCCCACACCGTTCCCTCCTGCACATACTGCCCCCACACCATTCCCTCCTGCACATACAGCCCCCACACTGTCCCCCTGCACATACTGCCCCCACACCGTTCCCTCCTGCACATATTGCCCCCACACCGCTCTCTCCTGCACACACTGCCCCCACAACGTTCTCTCCTGCACATACTGCCCCCACACTGTTCCCTCCTGCACATTCCGCCTCTTCACAGTCCCCCCTGCACATACTGCCACCACACTGTCCCCCCTGGACATACTGTCCCCCCTGCACATACCACCCCCACACTGTCACCCCTGCACATACTGCCCCCACAATGTCCCCACTGCACAAACTGCCCCCACACTGTCCACCCTGCACATACTGCCCCACACTGTCCACCCTGCACATACTGCCCTCACACTGTTCCCTCCTGCACATACTGCCCCCACACTGTCCCCTCCTGCACATACTGTCCCTACACTGTACCCCCTGCACATACTTCCCCCTGCACATACTGTCCCCACACTGCCTCCCCCCTGCACATACTACCCACACACTGGTCCCTCCTGCATATACTGCCCCCACACTGTCCTCTCCTGCACATACTGTCCCCACACTGTCCCCCCTGCACATACTTCCCCCTGCACATACTGTCCCCACACTGCCTCCCCCCTACGCATACTACCCCCACACTGGTCCCTCCTGCATATACTGCCCCCACACATTTCCCTCCTGCACATACTGCCGCCGCACTGTTCCCTCTTGCACTTACTGCCCCCATACTGTTCCCTTTTGCACATACTGCCCCCACACTGTTCCCTCCTGCACATACTGCCCCCACTCTGCCCCTCCTGCACAAACTGCCCCCACACTGTTCCCTCCTGCACAAACTGCCCCCATAGTGTTCCCTCATGCACATACTGCCCTCACAATGTTTCCTCCTGCACATACTGCCCCCACACTGTTCCCTCCTGCACATACTGCCCCCAGTGCACATAATGCCCCCTGCACATACTACCCCCACACTGTTACCTCCTGCACATACTGCCCCAACACTGTTCCCTCCTACAAATACTGCCCCCACACTGTTCCCTCCTGCACATACTGCCCCCACACCGTTCCCCCTGCACATACTGCCACCACACTGTCCCCACTGCCCATACTGCCCCCATACCGTCCCCCCTGCCTATACTGCCCCCACACCGTCCCCCTGCCCATAATGCCCCCACACTGTCCCCACTGCCCATACTGCCCACATACCATCCCCCCTGCCACCACACCGTCCCCCCTGCACATACTGCCCCCACACCGTTCCCTCCTGCACATACTGTCCCCACACCGTCCCCCTTGCCCTTACTGCCCCCACGCTGTGTCCCCTGCCCTTAAAGAACCCACACCATCCGCTCTGCTTATACTTCCCCCACAACGTCCCCGCTGCCCATACTGCCCCCATACCGTCCCCCCTGCCTATACTGCCCCCACACCGTCCCCCTGCCCATAATGCCCCCACACTGTCCTCACTGCCCATACTGCCCCCATACCATCCCCCCTGCCCCCACACTGTTCCCTCCTACAAATACTGCCCCCACACTGTTCCCTCCTGCACATACTGCCCCCACACCGTTCCCCCTGCACATACTGCCACCACACTGTCCCCACTGCCCATACTGCCCACATACCGTCCCCCCTGCCACCACACCGTCCCCCCTGCACATACTGCCCCCACACCGTTCCCTCCTGCACATACTGTCCCCACACCGTCCCCCTTGCCCTTACTGCCCCCACGCTGTGTCCCCTGCCCTTAAAGCCCCCACACCATCCGCTCTGCTTATACTTCCCCCACAACGTCCCCGCTGCCCATACTGCCCCCATACCGTCCCCCCTGCCTATACTGCCCCCCACCGTCCCCCTGCCCATAATGCCCCCACACTGTCCCCACTGCCCATACTGCCCACATACCGTCCCCCCTGCCACCACACCGTCCCCCCTGCACATACTGCCCCCACACCGTTCCCTCCTGCACATACTGTCCCCACACCGTCCCCCTTGCCCTTACTGCCCCCACGCTGTGTCCCCTGCCCTTAAAGCCCCCACACCATCCGCTCTGCTTATACTTCCCCCACAACGTCCCCGCTGCCCATACTGCCCCCATACCGTCCCCCCTGCCTATACTGCCCCCACACCGTCCCCCTGCCCATAATGCCCCCACACTGTCCTCACTGCCCATACTGCCCCCATACCATCCCCCCTGCCCACACACCGTTCCCTCCTGCACATACTGTCCCCACTCCATTCTCTCCTGCACATACTGCCCCCACATCGTTCCCTTCTGCACATACTGCACCCACACCGTTCGCTCCTGCACATACTGCCCCCACACCGGTCCCCCCTGCCCATACTGCCCCCACACCATCCCCCCTGCCCATACCGCCCCCACACCGTCCCCCTTACCCTTACTGCCCCCACACCGTGTCCCCTGCCCTTAAAGCCCCCACACCGTCCGCCCTGCTTATACTTCCCCCACAACGTCCCCCCTGCCCATACTGACCCCACACCGTCCCCCCGCACATACTGCCCCGACACCGTTCCCTCCTGCACATACTGTCCCCACACCGTTCTCTCCTGCACATACTGCCCCCACACCGCTCTCTCCTGCACATACGGCCCCCACACCGTTCCCTCCTGCACATACTGTCCCCACACTGGTCCCCCCTGCCCATACTGCCCCCACACCATCTCCCCTGCCCATACTGCCACCACACCGTCCGCCTTGCCCTTACTGCCCCCACACCGTGTCCCCTGCCCTTAAAGCCCCCACACCGCCCCCCCTGCTTATACTTCCCCCACAACGTCCCCCCTGCCCATACTGCCCCCACACCGTCCCCCTGCACATACTGCCCCCACACCGTTCCCTCCTGCACATACTGCCCCCACACCATTCTCTCCTGCACATACTGCCCCAACACCGCTCTCTCCTGCACATACTGCCCCCACACCGTTCCCTCCTGCGCATACTGCACCCACACCGTTCCCTCCTGCACATACTGCCCCCACACCGGTCCCCCCTGCCCATTCTGCCCCCACACCATCCCCCCTGCCCATACTACCCCCACACCGTCCCCCCTGCCCATACTTCCCCCACAACGTCCCCCCTTCCCATACTGCCCCCACACCGTCCCCCCTGCACATACTGCCCCCACACCGTTATCTCCTGCACATACTGCCCCCACAACGCTCCCTCATGTACATACTGCACCCACACCGTTCCCTCTTGCACATACTGCCCCCACACCGTTCCCTCCTGCACATACTGCCCCCACACCGTCCCCCTGCACATACTGCCCCCACACTGTTCCCTCCTGCACATACTGCCCCCACACCGTTCTCTCCTGCACACACTGCCCCCACACCGTTCTCTCCTGCACATTCTGCCCCCACACTGTCTCCTCCTGCACATACTGTCCCCACACTGTCCCCCCTGCACATACTTCCCCCTGCACATACTGTCCCCACACTGCCTCCCCCCTGCACATACTACCCCCACACTGGTCCCTCCTGCATATACTGCCCCCACACTGTCCTCTCCTGCACATACTGTCCCCACACTGTCCCCCCTGCACATACTTCCCCCTGCACATACTGTCCCCACACTGCCTCCCCCCTACACATACTACCCCCACACTGGTCTCTCCTGCATATACTGCCCCCACACATTTCCCTCCTGCACATACTGCCCCCACACTGTTCCCTCTTGCACATACTGCCCCCATACTGTTTCCTTTTGCACATACTGCCCCCACACTGTTCCCTCCTGCACATACTGCCCCCACTCTGCCCCTCCTGCACAAACTGCCCCCACACTGTTCCCTCCTGTACAAACTGCCCCCATACTGTTTCCTCATGCACATACTGCCCTCACACTGTTCCCTCCTGCACATACTGCCCACACACTGTTCCCTCCTGCACATACTGCCCCCAGTGCACATAATGCCCCCTGCACATACTACCCCCACAATGTTCCCTCCTGCACATACTGCCCCCACACTGTTCCCTCCTACAAATACTGCCCCACACTGTTCCCTCCTGCACATACTGCCCCCACACCATTCCCCCTGCACAGACTGCCCCCACAGCCCATACTGCCCCCATACCGTCCCCCCTGCCTATACTGCCCCCACACCGTCCCCCTGCGTATAATGCCCCCACACTGTCCCCACTGCCCATACTGTCCCCCATACCGTCCCCCCTGCCACCACACCGTCCCCCCTGCACATACTGCCCCCACACCATTCCATCCTGCACATACTGTCCCCACACCGTCCCCCTTGCCCTTACTGCCCCCACGCTGTGTCCCCTGCCCTTAAAGCCCCCACACCATCCGCTCTGCTTATACTTCCCCCACAACGTCTCCCCTGCCCATAATGCCCCCACACTGTCCTCCCTGCCTATACTGCCCCCACACCGTCCCCCTGCCCATAATGCCCCCACACTGTCCCCACTGCCCATACTGCCCCCATACCGTCCCCGCTGCCCACACACCGTTCCCTCCTGCACATACTGTCCCCACTCCATTCTCTCCTGCACATACTGCCCCCACATCGTTCCCTTCTGCACATACTGCACCCACACCGTTCTCTCCTGCACATACTGCCCCCACACCGGTCCCCCCTGCCCATACTGCCCCCACACCATCCCCCCTGCCCATACCGCCCCCACACCGTCCCCCTTACCATTACTGCCCCCACACCGTGTCCCCTGCCCTTAAAGCCCCCACACCGTCCCCCCTGCTTATACTTCCCCCTCAAAGTCCCCCCTGCCCACACTGCCCCCACACCGTCCCCCTGCACATACTGCCCCCACACCGTTCCCTCCTGCACATACTGCCCCCACACCATTCTCTCCTGCACATACTGCCCCAACACCGTTCCCTCCTGCGCATACTGCACCCACACCGTTCCCTCATGCATATACTGCCCCCTCACCGGTCCCCCCTGCCCATACTGCCCCCACACCATCCCCCCTGCCCATAATACCCCCACACCGTCCCCCCTGCCCATACTGCTCCAACACCGTTCCCCCTGCCCTTACTGCCCCCACACAGTCCCCCCTGCCCATACTTCCCCCAAAACGTCCCCCCTTCCCATACTGCCCCCACACCGTCCCCCCTGCACATACTGCCCCCACACCATTATCTCCTGCACATACTGCCCCCACAACGCTCTCTCATGCACATACTGCCCCCACACCGTTCCCTCCTGCACATACTGCACCCACACCGTTCCCTCTTGCACATACTGCCCCCACACCGTTCCCTCCTGCACATACTGCCCCCACACCGTCCCCCTGCACATACTGCCCCCACACTGTTCCCTCCTGCACATACTGCCCCCACACCGTTCTCTCCTGCACACACTGCCCCCACACCGTTCTCTCCTGCACATTCTGCCCCCACACTGTTCCCTCCTGCACATACTGCCCCTACACTGTTCCCTCCTGCACATACTGCCCCCCTGGACATACTGTATACCCTTCCCATACTGCCCCCACACCGTCCCCCCTGCACATACTGCCCCCACACCGTTATCTCCTGCACATATTCCCCCCACAACGCTCTCTCCTGCACATACTGCCCCCACACCGTTCCCTCCTGCACATACTGCCCCCACACCATCCCACTGCACATACTGCCCCCACACTGTTCCCTCCTGCACACACTGTCCCCACACCATTCTCTCCTGCACATTCTGCCCCCACACTGTTCCCTCTTGCACATACTGCCCCCACACTGTTCCCTCCTGCACATACTGCCCCCCTGGACATACTGTCCACTCTGCACATACTGCCCTCACACTGCCCCCCACACTGTCCCCCATACACATACTACCCCCACACTGTTCCCTCCTGCACATACTGCCCCCACACTGTTCCCTCCTGCACATACTGCCCCCACACTGTCACCCCTGCACATTCTGCCCCTACACTGTCCCCACTGTACAAACTGCCCCCACACTGTCCACCCTGCACATACTGCCCTCACACTGCCCCCACACTGCCTCCCACACTGTCCCCCATGCACATACTACCACCACACTGTTCCCTCCTGCACATTCTGTCTCCACACTGTTTCCTCCTGCACATACTGTCCCCACACTTCCTCCCCCTACACATACTGCCCCCTGCACATACTACCCCCACTCCCTCCTGCACATACTGCCCCCACACTGTTCCCTCCTGGACATACTACCCCCACACTGTTCCCGTTTGCATATACTGCCCCCACACTGTTCTCTCCTGCACATACTGCCCCCAGACTGCCCCTCCTGCACAAACTGCCCCCATACTGTTCCCTCCTGCACAAACTGCCCCCCACACTGTTCCCTCCTGCACATAATGCCACCACACTATTCCCTCCTGCACATACTGTTCCCTCCTGCACATACTGCCCCCACACTGCCCCCACTGCACATTCTGCCCCCTGCACATACTACCCCCACACTGTTCCCTACTGCACATACTGCCCCCAAACTGTTCCCTCCTGCACATATTGCCCCCACACTGTTCCCTCCTGCACATACTGCCCCCACACTTTTTCCTTCTGCACATACTGCCCCCACACTGTCCCACCGGCACATACTGCCCCCACGCTGTCCCACCTGCACATACTCTGCCCACGCTGTCACCCCTGTACCTACTGCCCCCACATTGTTCCCCCTGTACATATTGCCCCCACACTGTCCTCCCCATACATACTGCCCCCACACTGTCCCCACTGCACATACTGCCCCCACACTGTCCTTCCTGCACATGCTGCGCCCACACTGTTCCCTCCTGCAAATAGTGCCCCCCTTGCACATACTGCCCTCACACTGCCTCCCCCCTGCACATACTGTCCCTACACTGCCTCCCCCCTGCACATACTGCCTCCACATTGTCCCCCCTGCACATACTACCCCACACTGTCCCCCATGCACATACTTCCCCCTGCACATACTGTCCCCACACTGCCTCCCCCCTGCACATACTACCCCCACACTGGTCCCTCCTGCATATACTGCTGCCACACTGTTCCATCCTGCACATACTGCCCCCACACTGTTCCGTCCTGCACATACTGCCCCCACACTGTTCCCTCCTGCAAATACTGCCCCCACACTGTTCCCTCCTGCACTTACTGCCCCCAAACTGTTCCCTCCTGCACATACTGCCCCCACACTGTTCCCTCCTGCACATACTGCCCCCACACTGTTCCCTCCTGCACATACTGCCCCCACACTGCCCCCACTGCACATACTGCCCCCTGCACATACTACCCCCACACTGTTCCCTCCTGCACATACTGCCACCACACTGTTCCCTCCTACAAATACTGCCCCCACACTGTTCCCTCCTGCACATACTGCCCCCATACCGTTCCCCCTACACATACTGCTGCCACACCGTTCCCTCCTGCACATACTTCCCCCACGCCGTTCCCTCCTACACATACTGCCCCCACACTGTTCCCCCTGCACATACTTCCCCCCACACATTCCCCCTGCACATAATGCCCCCACACTGTCCCCCCAGCCATCACTGCCCCCATACCGTCCCCCTGCCCATACTGCCCCCACACCATCCCCCCTGCACATACTGCCATCACATCGTTCCCTCCTGCACATACTGTCCCCACACCATTCTCTCCTGCACATACTGCCCCCACATCGCTCTCTCCTGCACATACTGCACCCACACTGTTCCCTCCTGCACATACTGCCCCCACACCGGTCCCCCCTGCCCATACTGCCCCCACACCATCCCCCCTGCCCATACTGCCCCCACACCGCCCCCCTTGCCCTTACTGCTCCCACGGCGTGTCCCCTGCCCTTAAAGCCCCCACACAGTCCGCCCTGCTTATACTTCCCCCACAACGTCCCCCCTGCCTATACTGCCCCCACACCACCCCCCTGCACATACTGCCCCCACATCGTTCCCTCCTGCACATTATGGAGGTTATTCTGATCGGAGCGGCCAAACGTGCGTACGTTCCCTATTAACGTACGCTCTCCGTACGCGGCCGTTGGGGTCAAGTCCACCCACAAATCAGCCGCATACGTACGGCCAGAAACAACGTCGAAGGGGAGTGGCGTACAATTGAGAGTACGCCGACGTACACGGACGGACCAGCCCTTAGACTCCGACAACTGGCGTACAACAGAGCGTACGCCACCGTTTACGGACGTCTCTCGTCCGTCTTCCCGCCGACTTCTTGCGGCTATCTGAGCGTACGCCAGCTTGCACGGACGGGTCCCTATTGTTTTCAATAGAAAACTCAGCTTATGTCACCGCTCGTGAGAGTGAGCGTACGTCCGTGCACGCTGGCATACCCTTCACATATATGGACCTGCAAATCTTGCCTTTCAACTAGAATTCAGACAATTAATTAATTATTCTAATTGTTATTCAATTATTGTTTTCTTTTAACTCAATTGTCTACCTTAATAAAGACCCTAATAAAACAACATTTTAACCCTCATTACATGTATATTTGTTATGTTCTAATGTGGCATTTTAATCACTATCTATGTGTCCCCACATTGCTTTTACTTTTAATTAAATTTATGTTGGTGTTTGTGTGTATGTACTAAATTATGTCCCTAATTAGTTTGATCTGATTTTTTTAACATGTATACCTACCCTGATGTTATGTGTGATGTTTTCATCTAACAACAATAAAAAATCATGCCTTTTCACTATGTGTTATTTCACCCCAAAACACACACATTCACACATCATTCATTACCCCTCACCTCAAATTACCAATATAACTTACATGACACATCTGTCCCCACACTGTTCCCTCCTGCAAATACTGCCCCCACACTGTTCCCTCCTGCACATACTGCCCCCACACTGCCCCCACTGCACATACTGCCCCCTGCACATACTACCCCCACACTGTTACCTCCTGCACATACTGCCCCCACACTGTTTCCTCCTACAAATACTGCCCCCACACTGTTCCCTCCTGCAAATACTGCCCCCACACCGTTCCCCCTGCACATAATGCCCCCACACCGTCCCCCCTGCCCATACTGCCCCCATACCGTCCACCCTGCCCATACTGCCCCCATACCGTCCCCCCTGCCCATACTGCCCCCACACCGCTCTCACCTGCACATACTGCCCCCACACCTTTCCCTCCTGCACATACTGCCCGCACACCTTTCCCTCCTGCACATACTGCCCCGCACACCGTTCCCTCCTGCACATACTGCCCCCACACTGTCCCGCTGCACATACTGCCCCCACACCGTTCCCTCCTGCACATACTGCCCCCACACCATTCTCTCCTGCACACACTGCCCCCACACGGTTCTCTCCTGCACACACTGCCCCCACACCGTTCTCTCCTGCACATACTGCCCCCACACTGTTCCCTCCTGTAAATACTGCCCCTTCACATTCCCCTTTGCACATACTGCCACCACACTGTGCCGCTTGGACATACTGTCCCCCCTGCACATACTGCCCCCACACTGTCACCCCTGCACATACTGCCCCCACACTGTCCCCACTGCACAAACTGCCACCACACTGTCCACCCTGCACATACTGCCCTCATACTGCCTCCCACAATGTCCCCCATGCACATACTGCCCCCACACTGTCGCCTCCTGCACATGCTGTCCCAACAATGTCCCCCCTGCACATACTTCCCCCTGCACATACTGTCCCCACACTGCCTCCCCCCTGCACATACTACCCCAACACTGTTCCCTCCTGCATATACTGCCCCCACAATGTTCCCTCTTGCACATATTGCCCCCACACTGTTCACTTTTGCACATACTGCCCCCACACTGTTCCCTCCTGCACATATTGCCCCCACACTGTTCCCTCCTGCACATACTGCCCCCACACTGTTCCCTCCTGCAAATACTGCCCCCACACTGTTCCCTCCTGCACATACTGCCCCCACACTGCCCCCACTGCACATACTGCCCCCTGCACATACTACCCCAACACTGTTCCCTCCTGCATATACTGCCCCCACATTGTTCCCTCTTGCACATATTGCCCCCACACTGTTCCCTTTTGCACATACTGCTCCCACACTGTTCCCTCCTGCACATATTGCCCCCCCCACTGTTACCTCCTGCACATACTGCCCCCACACTGTTCCCTCCTACAAATACTGCCACCACACTGTTCCCTCCTGCACATACTGCCCCCACACCGTTCCCCCTGCACCAATGTTCCCTCTAATTATACGAGGGCTGTGTGCGGCAAAAGATTTTGGCTGTGCAACTTTGGAAGGAAATTTAAATTTTTGTGCGTCACTTATATATAACTGGAAAATGACGTTCAGCATTTGTGTTAACTTTACTTCAAAATGATATTAAACATTTAAACATTCAAAACAAAGCACACAATGTAGTTAATGGGTGAAACACACATTAATTGAGTCCACAACTGCAAAAAGGGACCACTGCTGCTTTGTGCGCTCTGTTTTAATGTCTGTGCGCACGCTTGTCGAGTTGTGTGCGCGCGCACGTGCGCACAGCTTAGAGGGAACACTGCCCTGCACATACTGCCCCCACACTGTCACCCCTGCACATACTGCCCCCACACTGTCCCCACTGCACAAACTGCCACCACACTGTCCACCCTGCACATACTGCCCTCATACTGCCTCCCACAATGTCCCCCATGCACATACTGCCCCCACACTGTCGCCTCCTGCACATGCTGTCCCAACAATGTCCCCCCTGCACATACTTCCCCCTGCACATACTGTCCCCACACTGCCTCCCCCCTGCACATACTACCCCAACACTGTTCCCTCCTGCATATACTGCCCCCACAATGTTCCCTCTTGCACATATTGCCCCCACACTGTTCCCTTTTGCACATACTGCCCCCACACTGTTCCCTCCTGCACATATTGCCCCCACACTGTTCCCTCCTGCACATACTGCCACCACACTGTTCCCTCCTGCAAATACTGCCTCCACACTGTTCCCTCCTGCACATACTGCCCCCACACTGCCCCCACTGCACATACTGCCCCCTGCACATACTACCCCAACACTGTTCCCTCCTGCATATACTGCCCCCACATTGTTCCCTCTTGCACATATTGCCCCCACACTGTTCCCTTTTGCACATACTGCTCCCACACTGTTCCCTCCTGCACATATTGCCCCCACACTGTTCCCTCCTGCACATACTGCCCCCACACTGTTCCCTCCTACAAATACTGCCACCACACTGTTCCCTCCTGCACATACTGCCCCCACACCGTTCCCCCTGCACCAATGTTCCCTCTAATTATACGAGGGCTGTGTGCGGCAAAAGATTTTGGCTGTGCAACTTTGGAAGGAAATTTAAATTTTTGTGCGTCACTTATATATAACTGGAAAATGACGTTCAGCATTTGTGTTAACTTTACTTCAAAATGATATTAAACATTTAAACATTCAAAACAAAGCACACAATGTAGTTAATGGGTGAAACACACATTAATTGAGTCCACAACTGCAAAAAGGGACCACTGCTGCTTTGTGCGCTCTGTTTTAATGTCTGTGCGCACGCTTGTCGAGTTGTGTGCGCGCGCACGTGCGCACAGCTTAGAGGGAACACTGCCCTGCACATACTGCCCCCACACTGTCACCCCTGCACATACTGCCCCCACACTGTCCCCACTGCACAAACTGCCACCACACTGTCCACCCTGCACATACTGCCCTCATACTGCCTCCCACAATGTCCCCCATGCACATACTGCCCCCACACTGTCGCCTCCTGCACATGCTGTCCCAACAATGTCCCCCCTGCACATACTTCCCCCTGCACATACTGTCCCCACACTGCCTCCCCCCTGCACATACTACCCCAACACTGTTCCCTCCTGCATATACTGCCCCCACAATGTTCCCTCTTGCACATATTGCCCCCACACTGTTCCCTTTTGCACATACTGCCCCCACACTGTTCCCTCCTGCACATATTGCCCCCACACTGTTCCCTCCTGCACATACTGCCCCCACACTGTTCCCTCCTGCAAATACTGCCTCCACACTGTTCCCTCCTGCACATACTGCCCCCACACTGCCCCCACTGCACATACTGCCCCCTGCACATACTACCCCAACACTGTTCCCTCCTGCATATACTGCCCCCACATTGTTCCCTCTTGCACATATTGCCCCCACACTGTTCCCTTTTGCACATACTGCTCCCACACTGTTCCCTCCTGCACATATTGCCCCCACACTGTTCCCTCCTGCACATACTGCCCCCACACTGTTCCCTCCTACAAATACTGCCACCACACTGTTCCCTCCTGCACATACTGAACCCACACCGTTCCCCCTGCACATACTGCCCCCACACCGTTCCCTCCTGCACATACTTCCCCCACAACGTTCCCTCCTGCACATACTGCCCTCACACTGCCTCCCACACTGTCCCCCATGCACATACTACCCCCACACTGTTCCCTCCTGCACATACTGCCCCCACACTGTCACCCCTGCACATTTTTCCCCCACACTGTCCCCACTGTACAAACTGTCCCCACACTGTCCCCCATGCACATACTACCCCCACACTGTTCACTACTGCACATACTGCCCCCACACTGTTCCCTCCTGCAAATACTGCCCCCACACTGTTCCCTCCTGCACATACTGCCCCCACACTGCCCCCACTGCACATACTGCCCCCTGCACATACTACCCCCACACTGTTACCTCCTGCACATACTGCCCCCACACTGTTCCCTCCTACAAATACTGCCCCCACACTGTTCCCTCCTGCAAATACTGCCCCCACACCGTTTCCTCCTGCACATACTGTCCCCACACTGTACCCCCTGCACATACTTCCCCCTGCACATACTGTCCCCACACTGCCTCCCCCCTGCACATACTACCCCCACACTGGTCCCTCCTGCATATACTGCCCCCACACTGTCCTCTCCTGCACATACTGTCCCCACACTGTCCCCCCTGCACACACTTCCCCCTGCACATACTGTCCCCACACTGCCTCCCCCCTACGCATACTACCCCCACACTGGTCCCTCCTGCATATACTGCCCCCACACATTTCCCTCCTGCACATACTGCCCCCGCACTGTTCCCTCTTGCACTTACTGCCCCCATACTGTTCCCTTTTGCACATACTGCCCCCACACTGTTCCCTCCTGCACATACTGCCCCCACTCTGCCCCTCCTGCACAAACTGCCCCCACATTGTTCCCTCCTGCACAAACTGCCCCCATACTGTTCCCTCATGCACATACTGCCCTCACAATGTTTCCTCCTGCACATACTGCCCCCACACTGTTCCCTCCTGCACATACTGCCCCCAGTGCACATAATGCCCCCTGCACATACTACCCCCACACTGTTCCCTCCTGCACATACTGCCCCCACACTGTTCCCTCCTACAAATACTGCCCCCACACTGTTCCCTCCTGCACATACTGCCCCCACACCGTTCCCCCTGCACATACTGCCACCACACTGTCCCCACTGCCCATACTGCCCCCATACCGTCCCCCCTGCCTATACTGCCCCCACACCGTCCCCCTGCCCATAATGCCCCCACACTGTCCCCACTGCCCATACTGCCCACATACTGTCCCCCCTGCCACCACACCGTCCCCCCTGCACATACTGCCCCCACACCGTTCCCTCCTGCACATACTGTCCCCACACCGTCCCCCTTGCCCTTACTGCCCCCACGCTGTGTCCCCTGCCCTTAAAGCCCCCACACCATCCGCTCTGCTTATACTTCCCCCACAACGTCCCCGCTGCCCATACTGCCCCCATACCGTCCCCCCTGCCTATACTGCCCCCACACCGTCCCCCTGCCCATAATGCCCCCACACTGTCCTCACTGCCCATACTGCCCCCATACCATCCCCCCTGCCCACACACCGTTCCCTCCTGCACATACTGTCCCCACTCCATTCTCTCCTGCACATACTGCCCCCACACCGCTCTCTCCTGCACATACTGCCCCACATCGTTCCCTTCTGCACATACTGCACCCACACCGTTCGCTCCTGCACATACTGCCCCCACACCGGTCCCCCCTGCCCATACTGCCCCCATACCATCCCCCCTGCCTATACTGCCCCCACACCGTCCCCCTGCCCATAATGCCCCCACACTGTCCCCACTGCCCATACTGCCCACATACTGTCCCCCCTACCACCACACCGTCCCCCCTGCACATACTGCCCCCACACCGTTCCCTCCTGCACATACTGTCCCCACACCGTCCCCCTTGCCCTTACTGCCCCCACGCTGTGTCCCCTGCCCTTAAAGCCCCCACACCATCCGCTCTGCTTATACTTCCCCCACAACGTCCCCGCTGCCCATACTGCCCCCATACCGTCCCCCCTGCCTATACTGCCCCCACACCGTCCCCCTGCCCATAATGCCCCCACACTGTCCTCACTGCCCATACTGCCCCCATACCATCCCCCCTGCCCACACACCGTTCCCTCCTGCACATACTGTCCCCACTCCATTCTCTCCTGCACATACTGCCCCCACACCGCTCTCTCCTGCACATACTGCCCCCACATCGTTCCCTTCTGCACATACTGCACCCACACCGTTCGCTCCTGCACATACTGACCCCACACCGGTCCCCCCTGCCCATACTGCCCCCACACCATCCCCCCTGCCCATACCGCCCCCACACCGTCCCCCTTACCCTTACTGCCCCCACACCGTGTCCCCTGCCCTTAAAGCCCCCACACCGTCCGCCCTGCTTATACTTCCCCCACAACGTCCCCCCTGTCCATACTGCCCCCACACCGTCCCCCCGCACATACTGCCCCCACACCGTTCCCTCCTGCACATACTGTCCCCACACCGTTCTCTCCTGCACATACTGCCCCCACACCGCTCTCTCCTGCACATACGGCCCCCACACCGTTCCCTCCTGCACATACTGTCCCCACACTGGTCCCCCCTGCCCATACTGCCCCCACACCATCTCCCCTGCCCATACTGCCCCCACACCGTCCCCCTTGCCCTTACTGCCCCCACACCGTGTCCCCTGCCCTTAAAGCCCCCACACCGCCCCCCCCTGCTTATACTTCCCCCACAACGTCCCCCCTGCCCATACTGCCCCCACACCGTCCCCCTGCACATACTGCCCCCACACCGTTCCCTCCTGCACATACTGCCCCCACACCATTCTCTCCTGCACATACTGCCCCAACACCGCTCTCTCCTGCACATACTGCCCCCACACCGTTCCCTCCTGCGCATACTGCACCCACACCGTTCCCTCCTGCACATACTGCCGCCACACCGGTCCCCCCTCCCCATACTGCCCCCACACCATCCCCCCTGCCCATACTACCCCCACACCGTCCCCCCTGCCCATACTGCTCCCACACCGTTCCCCCTGCCCTTACTGCCCCCACACAGTACCCCCTGCCCATACTTCCCCCACAACGTCCCCCCTTCCCATACTGCCCCCACACCGTCCCCCCTGCACATACTGCCCCCACACCGTTATCTCCTGCACATACTGCCCCCACAATGCTCCCTCATGTACATACTGCACCCACACCGTTCCCTCTTGCACATACTGCCCCCACACCGTTCCCTCCTGCACATACTGCCCCCACACCGTCCCCCTGCACATACTGCCCCCACACTGTTCCCTCCTGCACATACTGCCCCCACACCGTTCTCTCCTGCACACACTGCCCCCACACCGTTCTCTCCTGCACATTCTGCCCCCACACTGTCCCCTCCTGCACATACTGTCCCCACACTGTCCCCCCTGCACATACTTCCCCCTGCACATACTGTCCCCACACTGCCTCCCCCCTGCACATACTACCCCCACACTGGTCCCTCCTGCATATACTGCCCCCACACTGTCCTCTCCTGCACATACTGTCCCCACACTGTCCCCCCTGCACATACTTCCCCCTGCACATACTGTCCCCACACTGCCTCCCCCCTACACATACTACCCCCACACTGGTCTCTCCTGCATATACTGCCCCCACACATTTCCCTCCTGCACATACTGCCCCCACACTGTTCCCTCTTGCACATACTGCCCCCATACTGTTCCCTTTTGCACATACTGCCCCCACACTGTTCCCTCCTGCACATACTGCCCCAAGTGCACATAATGCCCCCTGCACATACTACCCCCACAATGTTCCCTCCTGCACATACTGCCCCCACACTGTTCCCTCCTACAAATACTGCCCCACACTGTTCCCTCCTGCACAAACTGCCCCCACACTGTTCCCTCCTGTACAAACTGCCCCCATACTGTTCCCTCATGCACATACTGCCCTCACACTGTTCCCTCCTGCACATACTGCCCCCACACTGTTCCCTCCTGCACATACTGCCCCAAGTGCACATAATGCCCCCTGCACATACTACCCCCACAATGTTCCCTCCTGCACATACTGCCCCCACACTGTTCCCTCCTACAAATACTGCCCCACACTGTTCCCTCCTGCACATACTGCCCCCACACCATTCCCCCTGCACACACTGCCCCACACTGTCCCCACTGCCCATACTGCCCCCATACCGTCCCCCCTGCCTATACTGCCCCCACACCGTCCCCCTGCGTATAATGCCCCCACACTGTCCCCACTGCCCATACTGTCCCCCATACCGTCCCCCCTGCCACCACACCGTCCCCCCTGCACATACTGCCCCCACACCATTCCATCCTGCACATACTGTCCCCACACAGTCCCCCTTGCCCTTACTGCCCCCACGCTGTGTCCCCTGCCCTTAAAGCCCCCACACCATCCACTCTGCTTATACTTCCCCCACAACGTCTCCCCTGCCCATAATGCCCCCACACTGTCCCCCCTGCCTATACTGCCCCCACACCGTCCCCCTGCCCATAATGCCCCCACACTGTCCCCACTGCCCATACTGCCCCCATACCGTCCCCCCTGCCCACACACCGTTCCCTCCTGCACATACTGTCCCCACTCCATTCTCTCCTGCACATACTGCCCCCACACCGCTCTCTCCTGCACATACTGCCCCCACATCGTTCCCTTCTGCACATACTGCACCCACACCGTTCTCTCCTGCACTTACTGCCCCCACACCGGTCCCCCCTGCCCATACTGCCCCCACACCATCCCCCCTGCCCATACCGCCCCCACACTGTCCCCCTTACCATTACTGCCCCCACACCGTGTCCCCTGCCCTTAAAGCCCCCACACCGTCCCCCCTGCTTATACTTCCCCCTCAAAGTCCCTCCTGCCCACACTGCCCCCACACCGTCCCCCTGCACATACTGCCCCCACACCGTTCCCTCCTGCACATACTGCCCCCACACCATTCTCTCCTGCACATACTGCCCCAACACCGTTCCCTCCTGCGCATACTGCACCCACACCGTTCCCTCCTGCATATACTGCCCCCACACCGGTCCCCCCTGCCCATACTGCCCCCACACCATCCCCCCTGCCCATAATACCCCCACACCGTCCCCCCTGCCCATACTGCTCCCACACCGTTCCCCCTGCCCTTACTGCCCCCACACAGTCCCCCCTGCCCATACTTCCCCCAAAACGTCCCCCCTTCCCATACTGCCCCCACACCGTCCCCCCTGCACATACTGCCCCCACACCATTATCTCCTGCACATACTGCCCCCACAACGCTCTCTCATGCACATACTGCCCCCACACCGTTCCCTCCTGCACATACTGCACCCACACCGTTCCCTCTTGCACATACTGCCCACACACCGTTCCCTCCTGCACATACTGCCCCCACACCGTTCCCTCCTGCACATACTGCCCCCACACTGTTCCCTCCTGCACATACTGCCCCCACACTGTTCCCTCCTGCACATACTGCCCCCACACCATTCTCTCCTGCACACACTGCCCCCACACCGTTCTCTCCTGCACATTCTGCCCCCACACTGTTCCCTCCTGCACATACTGCCCCTACACTGTTCCCTCCTGCACATACTGCCCCCCTGGACATACTGTATACCCTTCCCATACTGCCCCCACACCATCCCCCCTGCACATACTGCCCCCACACCGTTATCTCCTGCACATATTCCCCCCACAACGCTCTCTCCTGCACATACTGCCCCCACACCGTTGCCTCCTGCACATACTGCCCCCACACCATCCCACTGCACATACTGCCCCCACACTGTTCCCTCCTGCACACACTGTCCCCACACCGTTCTCTCCTGCACATACTGCCCCCACACTGTCCCCCCTGCCTATACTGCCCCCACACCGTCCCCCTGCCCATAATGCCCCCACACTGTCCCCACTGCCCATACTGCCCCCATACCGTCCCCCCTGCCCACACACCGTTCCCTCCTGCACATACTGTCCCCACTCCATTCTCTCCTGCACATACTGCCCCCACACCGCTCTCTCCTGCACATACTGCCCCCACATCGTTCCCTTCTGCACATACTGCACCCACACCGTTCTCTCCTGCACTTACTGCCCCCACACCGGTCCCCCCTGCCCATACTGCCCCCACACCATCCCCCCTGCCCATACCGCCCCCACACTGTCCCCCTTACCATTACTGCCCCCACACCGTGTCCCCTGCCCTTAAAGCCCCCACACCGTCCCCCCTGCTTATACTTCCCCCTCAAAGTCCCTCCTGCCCACACTGCCCCCACACCGTCCCCCTGCACATACTGCCCCCACACCGTTCCCTCCTGCACATACTGCCCCCACACCATTCTCTCCTGCACATACTGCCCCAACACCGTTCCCTCCTGCGCATACTGCACCCACACCGTTCCCTCCTGCATATACTGCCCCCACACCGGTCCCCCCTGCCCATACTGCCCCCACACCATCCCCCCTGCCCATAATACCCCCACACCGTCCCCCCTGCCCATACTGCTCCCACACCGTTCCCCCTGCCCTTACTGCCCCCACACAGTCCCCCCTGCCCATACTTCCCCCAAAACGTCCCCCCTTCCCATACTGCCCCCACACCGTCCCCCCTGCACATACTGCCCCCACACCATTATCTCCTGCACATACTGCCCCCACAACGCTCTCTCATGCACATACTGCCCCCACACCGTTCCCTCCTGCACATACTGCACCCACACCGTTCCCTCTTGCACATACTGCCCACACACCGTTCCCTCCTGCACATACTGCCCCCACACCGTTCCCTCCTGCACATACTGCCCCCACACTGTTCCCTCCTGCACATACTGCCCCCACACTGTTCCCTCCTGCACATACTGCCCCCACACCATTCTCTCCTGCACACACTGCCCCCACACCGTTCTCTCCTGCACATTCTGCCCCCACACTGTTCCCTCCTGCACATACTGCCCCTACACTGTTCCCTCCTGCACATACTGCCCCCCTGGACATACTGTATACCCTTCCCATACTGCCCCCACACCATCCCCCCTGCACATACTGCCCCCACACCGTTATCTCCTGCACATATTCCCCCCACAACGCTCTCTCCTGCACATACTGCCCCCACACCGTTGCCTCCTGCACATACTGCCCCCACACCATCCCACTGCACATACTGCCCCCACACTGTTCCCTCCTGCACACACTGTCCCCACACCGTTCTCTCCTGCACATACTGCCCCCACACTGTTCCCTCTTGCACATACTGCCCCCACACTGTTCCCTCCTGCACATACTGCCCCCCTGGACATACTGTCCACTCTGCACATACTGCCCTCACACTGCCCCCCACACTGTCCCCCATACACATACTACCCCCACACTGTTCCCTCCTGCACATACTGCCCCCACACTGTTCCCTCCTGCACATACTGCCCCCACACTGTCACCCCTGCACATTCTGCCCCTACACTGTCCCCACTGTACAAACTGCCCCCACACTGTCCACCCTGCACATACTGCCCTCACACTGCCCCCACACTGCCTCCCACACTGTCCCCCATGCACATACTACCCCCACACTGTTCCCTCCTGCACATTCTGTCTCCACACTGTTTCCTCCTGCACATACTGTCCCCACACTTCCTCCCCCTACACATACTGCCCCCTGCACATACTACCCCCACACTGGTCCCTCCTGCACATACTGCCCCCACACTGTTCCCTCCTGGACATACTACCCCCACACTGTTCCAGTTTGCATATACTGCCCCCACACTGTTCCCTCCTGCACATACTGCCCCCAGACTGCCCCTCCTGCACAAACTGCCCCCATACTGTTCCCTCCTGCACAAACTGCCCCCCACACTGTTCCCTCCTGCACATAATGCCACCACACTATTCCCCCCTGCACATACTGTTCCCTCCTGCACATTCTGCCCCCACACTGCCCCCACTGCACATACTGCCCCCTGCACATACTACCCCCACACTGTTCCCTACTGCACATACTGCCCCCAAACTGTTCCCTCCTGCACATATTGCCCCCACACTGTTCCCTCCTGCACATACTGCCCCCACACTTTTTCCTCCTGCACATACTGCCCCCACACTGTCCCACCGGCACATACTGCCCCCACGCTGTCCCACCTGCACATACTCTGCCCACGCTGTCACCCCTGTACATACTGCCCCCACATTGTTCCCCCTGTACATATTGCCCCCACACTGTCCTCCCCATACATACTGCCCCCACACTGTCCCCACTGCACATACTGCCCCCACACTGTCCTTCCTGCACATGCTGCGCCCACACTGTTCCCTCCTGCAAATAGTGCCCCCCTTGCACATACTGCCCTCACACTGCCTCCCCCTGCACATACTGTCCCTACACTGCCTCCCCCCTGCACATACTGCCTCCACATTGTCCCCCCTGCACATACTACCCCACACTGTCCCCCATGCACATACTTCCCCCTGCACATACTGTCCCCACACTGCCTCCCCCCTGCACATACTACCCCCACACTGGTCCCTCCTGCATATACTGCTGCCACACTGTTCCATCCTGCACATACTGCCCCCACACTGTTCCGTCCTGCACATACTGCCCCCACACTGTTCCCTCCTGCAAATACTGCCCCCACACTGTTCCCTCCTGCACATACTGCCCCCAAACTGTTCCCTCCTGCACATACTGCCCCCACACTGTTCCCTCCTGCACATACTGCCCCCACACTGTTCCCTCCTGCACATACTGCCCCCACACTGCCCCCACTGCACATACTGCCCCCTGCACATACTACCCCCACACTTTTCCCTCCTGCACATACTGCCACCACACTGTTCCCTCCTACAAATACTGCCCCCACACTGTTCCCTCCTGCACATACTGCCCCCATACCGTTCCCCCTACACATACTGCCCCCACACCGTTCCCTCCTGCACATACTTCCCCCACGCCGTTCCCTCCTACACATACTGCCCCCACACTGTTCCCCCTGCACATACTTCCCCCCACACATTCCCCCTGCACATAATGCCCCCACACTGTCCCCCCAGCCATCACTGCCCCCATACCGTCCCCCTGCCCATACTGCCCCCACACCATCCCCCCTGCACATACTGCCATCACATCGTTCCCTCCTGCACATACTGTCCCCACACCATTCTCTCCTGCACATACTGCCCCCACATCGCTCTCTCCTGCACATACTGCACCCACACCGTTCCCTCCTGCACATACTGCCCCCACACCGGTCCCCCCTGCCCATACTGCCCCCACACCATCCCCCCTGCCCATACTGCCCCCACACCGCCCCCCTTGCCCTTACTGCTCCCACGCCGTGTCCCCTGCCCTTAAAGCCCCCACACAGTCCGCCCTGCTTATACTTCCCCCACAACGTCCCCCCTGCCTATACTGCCCCCACACCACCCCCCTGCACATACTGCCCCCACATCGTTCCCTCCTGCACATTATGGAGGTTATTCTGATCGGAGCGGCCAAACGTGCGTACGTTCCCTATTAACGTACGCTCTCCGTATGCGGCCGTTGGGGTCAAGTCCACCCACAAATCAGCCGCATACGTACGGCCAGAAACAACGTCGAAGGGGAGTGGCGTACAATTGAGCGTACGCCGACGTACACGAACGGATCACCCCTTAGACTCCGACAACTGGCGTACAACAGAGCGTACGCCACCGTTTACGGACGTCTCTCGTCCGTCTTCCCGCCGACTTCTTGCGGCTATCTGAGCGTACGCCAGCTTGCACGGACGGGTCCCTATTGTTTTCAATAGAAAACTCAGCTTATGTCACCGCTCGTGAGAGTGAGCGTACGTCCGTGCACGCTGGCATACCCTTCACATATATGGACCTGCAAATCTTGCCTTTCAACTAGAATTCAGACAATTAATTAATTATTCTAATTGTTATTCAATTATTGTTTTCTATTAACTCAATTGTCTACCTTAATAAAGACCCTAATAAAACAATATATCATATACATAAATGTTTATTGCATTGTAACATAATATGAATTTGTGAGTTAAGTGTGAAGGCCACATACATTTTTCCACTACATTGAAGATGGGTATGCTGTAAACATGGTCCAAAATACTATTCAGTTGACACACACATACTGTACATATTACATAAAAAATATAAAAATTACTCCTTATTGGATGAATGTATGCTGTATCCCAATTGGTAGTTTGGTTTTGGGGGACTCACCACTAACCTCACAATTAGGCTGTGCTATTTAAGGGTTATGACATTGTTGCGGCTTACGCACTTCTTACTATTTTAAATTTAGGACATTGCGGTACAAATTATAGGCCTAAAGCTATGTTTGTAAAGCATGCATCTGCATGGCCTCACACACTATGAACAAAACAATCTATAAATTAATGTTGCACATCATGCTGGGAAGTGGAGTTACCCAACACCTGGACCCACATAACTACAACACCACTAATGTCGGATATCTCATTGGATGTACTGTTATGTCAATTATTCAAGGGGTGAGCCATGGCCACACTCCAAAAAACCACCAAGGGGACCCTTGTTCCTGGAGAAGGACAGGCCACACCTCATGGTCGCCCTGCAGTGATATGTTGCAACTAATGTTGATGTTGGATACACATATGTGGTTGTTGTGATTGTTTATGTGTAGAAATGTGTAGGTAAACATTAGACACATTATTTACTTACGGCTAGTTGAGCCATCCTGCTCGCCGCTGGTTGGGTGTCCGGTGGTTGGGGGGGTCAGGAGCAAGGGGGATGGGATAGGACTTGGGATACAGGTAGTGGGTTGGAGTGGGGATTGGAGAGGTTTGGGGGTGGGTGGTGGAGAGGTGTAGGGCGGTTGGAAATTGGGTGGGGAGGGGGTGGGGGTAGGAGAGGGGGTGGGGGTAGGGGAGGGGGTGGGGGTAGGAGAGGGGGTGGGGGTAGGGGAGGGGGTGGGGGGAAGGGGTGTGGGTGGGGGTAGGGGTGTGGGTGGGGGTAGGGGAGGAGGTGGGGGTAGGAGAGGGGGTGGGGGTAGGAGAGGGGGTGGGGGTAGGGGAGGGGGTGGGGGTAGGAGAGGGGGTGGGGGTAGGGGAGGGGGTGGGGGTAGGGGTGTGGGTGGGGGTAGGGGTGGGGGTGGGGGTATGGGTGGGGGTGTGGGTAGGGGAGGGGGTGGGGGTAGGGGAGTGGCTGGTGGAAGGGGATGTGGAAATGGGGTGGTCCCCAGCAGGACCCAATGTCTCCTCCTCCTCTTCCTCCTCCTCCTCTTCCTCCTCCTCTTCCTCCTCCTCTTCCTACTCCTGGGCTGCCTGCTCCTGGGCTGCCTGCTCCCGGGCTGCCTGCTCCCGGGCTGCCTCCTCCCGGGCTTCCATACGTGCCATTGCCCGTGCTGAAATGTTCATGTTGATGGCATAGAAATCGAAGATTGGGTTTCATAAAAATGGGGGAAAGAAAAATTCACATTAGTCATGCTCATAACCTTACAAATTATCATTGCTGTTATATTTCAGACATTTATCATGCAAACTAATTGATATGCTACACCCAAAAACTGAGCAACTACTTAAACCCCCCCTATACACCCCCTATACACCCCATATACACCCCCTATACACCCATATACACCCCATATACACCCCTTATACACCCCCTATACACCCCTTATACACCCCCTATACACCCATATACACCCCCTATACACCCCATATACACCCCCTATACACCCATATACACCCCCTATACACCCCATATACACCCCATATACACCCCTTATACACCCCTTATACACCCCCTATACACCCATATACACCCCCTATACACCCCCTATACACCCCCTATACACCCCCTATACACCCATATACACCCCCTATACACCCATATACACCCCTTATACACCCCTTATACACCCCCTATACACCCCCTATACACCCCCTATACACCCATATACACCCCCTATACACCCATATACACCCCTTATACACCCCCTATACACCCATATACACCCCCTATACACCCCATATACACCCCCTATACACCCATATACACCCCATATACACCCACATACTCATGAACATATTTATAAAAAGTACAGAAAACATTGCAAAAAAACGCAGACATACTAGTAAATAAAAACTTACATCGGGCAATATGGCGGCGAATTGAAGAAAGCATTACTGGCTGCCGCCGGCGCAGGTCAGACCAGCGGCGCTCAACCTGTGCCAGGCTTCTGTGGACGCCAGTCCGGGTGTAGATTAGGCGGCGGGCAGCATTATATGCCCGTCGCTTGTCCATGTTGGACACATATGGGCCCCTGGGCCCCAGGCGCCGGTCCATGACCTCAACCAAGGCTACCAGCTCCTGGGTAGAAAACGCGCTAGCCCTGGTTGAAGTCATCTTGGCAATGGCGCAGTTATTAATTGCAGGTACATATATCACTTTTGGTGCTTGCTGATTGGTCTAAAAAATTGTTTAGTATTAACTTTATTAATCCTTCTTACATTAACAAACTGGATGCGAATAGAAACTTACGCGGACCGTTCCGATATACACACACCATAACCAACAGCATACTTTCAATGTATAGAGAGACGAACTGTATATACAGTGTGCGGAAAATAATACAGGCAACCGTCTACTAATAAATACGCTGATAAAAGGGCACAATACACAGATTTTCATGGAGAGACGTACTGTATATACAGTGTGCGGAAAATAATACACGCAACCGTCTAATAATAAATACGCTGATAAAAAAGGCACAATGCAACATGTTGGTGTATGACAATTTCATACTCATTACATATGTAAGGAAAGCATTATAACGTGATGTTTTGAAATGTGACTCAGAAAGCATACACGAACTCCAACAGATACCAGCTGACAACACTCATCATTGGAATGACAGGTGCACACATTTCACCATGTAGCACACAAAGCTCCACAACCTGTGTATGTGCATATAGGTGATTGATCAGGTGCGTTGAGACCTGCGTAATTTAAGCGGGAATTATCGGCGGGAAATATCGGCGTAAACTAGCAATTACATTGCGGGGAAAAATATACGCCCCCTTGTTCATGGCGGGAGATTACCATATAAATATTCAGTCAGATGCAGGCCAGAATTGCTGCAAACATGTCTAGCTCAGACGATTCCGCAGCTGAGGACGCTCTACAGAGAGCTACAGCAGAATCCCTGCTTGAAGCTTTGCAGAAGAGGGAACAGGAGCAGAGAAGGAGGGCACAAGAGAGAAGTAGCCTGCAAGCCCAAGCGGGCCCCTCACTAACAGGCCCTGTTCAACCTCCACCAGCTCCACAAGGGCCAAGCAACCAGCCAGAACAAGAGGTTGCATCTCTCCAAACAGGTGTGACCCAGCAGGTGCATGGTGAGAGAACTGGGGCCACCAGAAAACGAGCTGCAACATCTAGGGTGAGGACTGAGCAGGATACCACCACCAAAAAGAGAAACCCTGCATTTGTAGAGGCAGAATTAAGAATTTTAGTGCCCAGAGCAAACTGCCCCCATACTGTTCCCTCATGCACATACTGCCCTCACACTGTTCCCTCCTGCACATACTGCCCCCACACTGTTCCCTCCTGCACATACTGCCCCCAGTGCACATAATGCCCCCTGCACATACTACCCCCACACTGTTCCCTCCTGCACATACTGCCCCCACACTGTTCCCTCCTACAAATACTGCCCCCACACTGTTCCCTCCTGCACATACTGCCCCCACACCGTTCCCCCTGCACATACTGCCCACACACTGTCCCCACTGCCCATACTGCCCCCATACCGTACCCCCTGCCTATACTGCCCCCACACCGTCCCCCTGCCCATAATGCCCCCACACTGTCCCCACTGCCCATACTGCCCCCATACCGTCCCCCTGCCACCACACCGTCCCCCCTGCACATACTGCCCCCGCACCGTTCCCTCCTGCACATACTGTCCCCACACCGTCCCCCTTGCCCTTACTGCCCCCACGCTGTGTCCCCTGCCCTTAAAGCCCCCACACCATCCGCTCTGCTTATACTTCCCCCACAACGTCCCCCCTGCCCATACTGCCCCCATACCGTCCCCCTGCCTATACTGCCCCCACACCGTCCCCCTGCCCATAATGCCCCCACACTGTCCCCACTGCCCATACTGCCCCCATACCATCCCCCCTGCCCACACACCATTCCCTCCTGCACATACTGTCCCCACTCCATTCTCTCCTGCACATACTGCCCCCACACCGCTCTCTCCTGCACATACTGCCCCCACATCGTTCCCTTCTGCACATACTGCACCCACACCGTTCTCTCCTGCACATACTGCCCCCACACCGGTCCCCCCTGCCCATACTGCCCCCACACCATCCCCCCTGCCCATACCGCCCCCACACCGTCCCCCTTACCCTTACTACCCCCAAACCGTGTCCCCTGCCCTTAAAGACCCCACACAGTCCACCCTGCTTATACTTCCCCCACAACGTCCCCCCTGCCCATACTGCCCCCACACTGTCCCCCCGCACATACTGCCCCCACACCGTTCCCTCCTGCACATACTGTCCCCACACCGTTCTCTCCTGCACATACTGCCCACACACCGCTCTCTCCTGCACATACGGCCCCTGCACCGTTCCCTCCTGCACATACTGTCCCCACACTGGTCCCCCCTGCCCATACTGCCCCCACACCATCCCCCCTGCCCATACTGCCCCCACACCGTCCCCCTTGTCCTTACTGCCCCCACACCGTGTCCCCTGCCCTAAAAGCCCCCACACCGTCCCCCCTGCTTATACTTCCCCCACAACGTCCCCCCTGCCCACACTGCCCCCACACCGTCCCCCTGCACATACTGCCCCCACACCGTTCCCTCCTGCACATACTGCCCCCACACCATTCTCTCCTGCACATACTGCCCCAACACCGCTCTCTCCTGTACATACTGCCCCCACACCGTTCCCTCCTGCGCATACTGCACCCACACCGTTCCCTCCTGCACATACTGCCCCCACACCGGTCCCCCCTGCCCATACTGCCCCCTCACCATCCCCCCTGCCCATACTACCCCCACACCGTCCCCCCTGCCCATACTGCTCCCACACCGTTCCCCCTGCCCTTACTGCCCCCACACAGTCCCCCCTTCCCATACTTCCCCCACAACGTCCCCCCTTCCCATACTGCCCCCACACCGTCCCCCCTGCACATACTGCCCCCACACCGTTATCTCCTGCACATACTGCCCCCACAACGCTCTCTCATGCACATACTGCCCCCACACCGTTCCCTCCTGCACATACTGCCCCCACACCTTTCCCTCCTGCACATACTGCCCCCATACCGTCGCCCTGCACATACTGCCCCCACACTGTTCCCTCCTGCACATACTGCCCCCACACCGTTCTCTCCTGCACACACTGCCCCCACACCGTTCTCTCCTGCACATTCTGCCCCCACACTGTCCCCTCCTGCACATACTGTCCCCACACTGTCCCCCCTGCACATACTTCCCCCTGCACATACTGTCCCCACACTGCCTCCCCCCTGCACATACTACCCCCACACTGGTCCCTCCTGCATATACTGCCCCCACACTGTCCTCTCCTGCACATACTGTCCCCACACTGTCCCCCCTGCACATACTTCCCCCTGCAATACTGTCCCCACACTACCTCCCCCCTACACATACTACCTCCACACTGGTCCCTCCTGCATATACTGCCCCCACACATTTCCCTCCTGCACATACTGCCCCCACACTGTTCCCTCTTGCACATACTGCCCCCATACTGTTCCCTTTTGCACATACTGCCCCCACACTGTTCCCTCCTGCACATACTGCCCCCACTCTGCCCCTCCTGCACAAACTGCCCCCAAAATGTTCCCTCCTGTACAAACTGCCCCCATACTGTTCCCTCCTGCACATACTGCCCCCACACTGTTCCCTCCTGCACATACTGCCCCCACACTGTTCCCTCCTGCACATACTGCCCCCAGTGCACATAATGCCCCCTGCACATACTACCCCCACACTGTTCCCTCCTGCACATACTGCCCCCACACTGTTCCCTCCTACAAATACTGCCCCCACACTGTTCCCTCCTGCACTTACTGCCCCCACACCATTCCCCCTGCACATACTGCCCCCACACTGTCCCCACTGCCCATACTGCCCCCATACCGTCCCCCCTGCCTATACTGCCCCCACACTGTTCCCTCCTGCACATACTGTCCCCACACCGTCCCCCTTGCCCTTACTGCCCCCACGCTGTGTCCCCTGCCCTTAAAGCCCCCACACCATCCGCTCTGCTTATACTTCCCCCACAACGTCCCCCCTGCCCATACTGCCCCATACCGTCCCCCCTGCCTATACTGCCCCACACCGTCCCCCTGCCCATAATGCCCCCACACTGTCCCCACTGCCCATACTGCCCCCATACCGTACCCCCTGCCCACACACCGTTACCTCCTGCACATACTGTCCCCACTCGATTCTCTCCTGCACATACTGCCCCCACACCGCTCTCTCCTGCACATACTGCCCCCACATCGTTCCCTTCTGCACATACTGCACCCACACCGTTCTCTCCTGCACATACTGCCCCCACACCGGTCCCCCCTGCCCATAGTGCCCCCACACCATCCCCCTGCCCATACCGCCCCCACACCGTCCCCCTTACCCTTACTGCCCCCACACCGTGTCCCTGCGCTTAAAGCCCCCACACCGTCCGCCCTGCTTATACTTCCCCCACAACGTCCCCCCTGCCCATACTGCCCCCACACTGTCCCCCGCACATACTGCCCCCACACCGTTCCCTCCTGCACATACTGTCCACACACCGTTCTCTCCTGCACATACTGCCCCCACACCGCTCTCTCCTGCACATACGGCCCCCACACCGTTCCCTCCTGCACATACTGCCCCCACACTGGTCCCCCCTGCCCATACTGCCCCCACACCATCCCCCCTGCCCATACTGCCCCCACACCGTCCCCCTTGCCCTTACTGCCCCCACACCGTGTCCCCTGCCCTTAAAGCCCCCACACCGTCCCCCCTGCTTATACTTCCCCCACAACGTCCCCCCTGCCCACACTGCCCCCACACCGTCCCCCTGCACATACTGCCCCCACACCGTTCCCTCCTGCACATACTGCCCCCACACCATTCTCTCCTGCACATACTGCCCCAACACCGCTCTCTCCTGCACATACTGCCCCCACACCGTTCCCTCCTGCGCATACTGCACCCACACCGTTCCCTCCTGCATATACTGCCCCCACACCGGTCCCCCCTGCCCATACTGCCCCCACACCATCCCCCCTGCCCATACTACCCCCACACTGTCCCCCCTGCCCATACTGCTCCCACACCGTTCCCCCTGCCCTTACTGCCCCCACACAGTCCCCCCTGCCCATACTTCCCCCACAACGTCCCCCCTTCCCATACTGCCCCCACACCGTCCCCCCTGCACATACTGCCCCCACACCGTTATCTCCTGCACATACTGCCCCCACAACGCTCTCTCATGCACATACTGCCCCCACACCGTTCCCTCCTGCACATACTGCACCCACACCGTTCCCTCTTGCACATACTGCCCCCACACCGTTCCCTCCTGCACATACTGCCCCCACACCGTCCCCCTGCACATACTGCCCCCACACTGTTCCCTCCTGCACATACTGCCCCCCACACCATTCTCTCCTGCACACACTGCCCCCACACAATTCTCTCCTGCACATTCTGCCCCCACACTGTTCCCTCCTGCACATACTGCCCCTACACTGTTCCCTCCTGCACATACTGCCCCCCTGGACATACTGTATACCCTTCCCATACTGCCCCCACACCGTCCCCCCTGCACATACTGCCCCCACACCGTTATCTCCTGCACATATTCCCCCCACAACGCTCTCTCCTGCAAATACTGCCCCCACACCGTTCCCTCCTGCACATACTGCCCCCACACCATCCCACTGCACATACTGCCCCCACACTGTTCCCTCCTGCACACACTGTCCCCACACCGTTCTCTCCTGCACATTCTGCCCCCACACTGTTCCCTCTTGCACATACTGCCCCCACACTGTTCCCTCCTGCACATACTGCCCCCCTGGACATACTGTCCACTCTGCACATACTGCCCTCACACTGCCCCCCACACTGTCCCCCATACACATACTACCCCCACACTGTTCCCTTCTGCACATACTGCCCCCACACTGTTCCCTCCTGCACATACTGCCCCCACACTGTCACCCCTGCACATTCTGCCCCTACACTGTCCCCACTTTACAAACTGCCCCCACACTGTCCACCCTGCACATACTGCCCTCACACTGCCCCCACACTTCCTCCCACACTGTCCCCCATGCACATACTACCCCCACACTGTTCCCTCCTGCACATTCTGCCTCCACACTGTTTCTTTCTGCACATACTGTCCCCACACTGCCTCCCCCTACACATACTGCCCCCTGCACATACTACCCCCACACTGGTCCCTCCTGCACATACTGCCCCCACACTGTTCCCTCCTGGACATACTTCCCCCACACTGTTCCCGCTTCCACATACTGCCCCCACACTGTTCCCTCCTGCACATACTGCCCCCAGACTGCCCCTCCTGCACAAACTGCCCCCATACTGTTCCCTCCTGCACAAACTGCCCCCACACTGTTCCCTCCTGCACATAATGCCACCACACTATTCCCTCCTGCACATACTGTTCCCTCCTGCACATACTGCCCCCACACTGCCCCCACTGCACAAACTGCCCCCTGCGCATACTACCCCCACACTGTTCCCTACTGCACATTCTGCCCCCATACCGTCCCCATGCCCATACTGCCCCCACACCATCCCCCCTGCACATACTGCCCCCACATCGTTCCCTCCTGCACATACTGTCCCCACACCATTCTCTCCTGCACATACTGCCCCCACATCGCTCTCTCCTGCACATACTGCCCCCACATCGTCCCCCTTGCCCTTACTGCTCCCACGCCGTGTCCCCTGCCCTTAAAGCCCCCACACAGTCCGCCCTGCTTATACTTCCCCCACAACATCCCCCCTGCCCATACTGCCCCCACACCATCCCCCCTGCACATACTGCCCCCACACCGTTCCCTCCTCTACATACTGCTCCCACACCGGTCCCCCCTGCCCATACTGCCCCCACACCATCTCCCCTGCCTATACTGCCCCACACCATCCCCCATGCCCTTACTGCCCCCACGCCGTGTCCCCTGCCCTTAAAGCCCCCACACCGTCCCCCCTGCTTATACTTCCCCCACAACGTCCCCGCTGCCCATACTGCCCACACACCGTCCCCCTGCACATACTGCCCCCACACTGTCCCCCCGCACATACTGCCCCCACACCGTCCCCCTGCACATACTGCCCCCACACCATTCCCTCCTGCACATACTGCCCCCACACCATTCTCTCCTGCACATACTGTCACAACACAACTCTCTTCTGCACATACTGCCCCCACACCGTTACCTCCTGCGCATACTGCACCCACACTGTTCCCTCCTGCACATACTGTCCCCACACCATTCTCTCCTGCACATACTGCCCCCACACCGCTCTCTCCTGCACATACTGCCCCCACACTGTTCCCTCCTGCACATACTGCTCCGACACCGGTGCCCCCTGCCCATACTGCCCCCACACCACCCCCCCTGCCCATACTGCCCCCACACCATCCCCCTTGCCCTTACTGCCCCCACGCTGTGTCCCCTGCCCTTAAAGCCCCCACACCGTGTCCCCTGCTTATACTTCCCCCACAACGTCCCCGCTGCCCATACTGCCCCCACACCGTCCCCTCCTGCACATACTGCCCCCACACCATTCTCTCCTGCACATACTGCCCCAATACCGCTCTCTCCTGCACATACTGCCCCCACACCGTTCCCTCCTGCGCATACTGCACCCACACCGTTCCCTCCTGCACATACTGCCCCCACACCGGTCCCTCCTGCGCATACTGCACCCACACCGTTCCCTCCTGCCCATACTGCTCCCACACCGTCTCCCCTGCCCTTACTGCCCCCACACAGTCCCCCCTGCCCATACTTCTCCCACAACGTCCCCCCTTCCCATACTGCCCCCACACCGTCCCCCCTGCACATACTGCCCCCACACCTTTATCTCCTGCACATACTGCCCCCACAACGCTCTCTCCTGCACATACTGCCCCCACACCGTTCCCTCTTGCACATACTGCCCCAACACCGTTCCCTCCTGCACATACTGCCCCCAAACCGTCCCCCTGCACATACTGCCCCCACACTGTCCCCTCCTGCACATACTGCCCCCACACCGTTCTCTCATGCACACACTGCCCCCACACCGTTCTCTCCTGCACAATCTGCCCCCACACTGTTCCCTCCTGCACATACTGCCCCCACACTGTTCCCTCCTGCACATACTGCCGCCCTGGACATACTGTCCCCCCTTCCCATACTGCCCCCACACCGTCCCCCCTGCATATACTGCCCCCACACCGTTATCTCCTGCACATACTGCCCCCACACCGTTCCCTCCTGCACATACTGCCCCCACACCATCCCACTGCACATACTGCCCCCACACTGTTCCCTACTGCACACACTGCCCCCACACCGTTCTCTCCTGCACATTCTGCCCCACACTGTTCCCTCTTGCACATACTGCCCCCACACTGTTCCCTCCTGCACATACTGCCCCCCTGGACATACTGTCCACTCTGCACATACTGCCCTCACACTGCCCCCCACACTGTCCCCCATACACATACTACCCCCACACTGTTCCCTCCTGCACATACTGCCCCCACAACACTCTCTCCTGCACATACTACCCCCACACCGCTCCCTCCTGCACATACTGCACCCACACCGTTCCCTCCTGCACATACTGCACCCACACCGTTCCCTCTTGCACATACTGCCCCCACACCATTCCCTCCTGCACATACTGCCCCCACACCGTCCCCCTGCACATACTGCCCCAACACTGTTTCCTCCTGCACATACTGCTGCCACACCGTTCTCTTCTGCACACACTGCCCCCACACCGTTCTCTCCTGCACATTCTGCCCCCACACTGTTCCCACCTGCACATACTGCCCCCACACTGTTCCCTCCTGCACATACTGCCGCCCTGGACATACTGTCCCCCCTTCCCATACTGCCCCCACACCGTCCCCCTGCACATACTGCCCCCACACCGTTATCTCCTGCACATACTGCCCCCACAACGCTCTATCCTGCACATACTGCCCCCACACCGTTCCCTCCTGCACACACTGCCCCACACCGTTCTCTCCTGCACATTCTGCCCCCACACTGTTCCCTCTTGCACATACTGCCCACACACTGTTCCCTCCTGCACATACTGCCCCCCTGGACATACTGTCCACTCTGCACATACTGGCCTCACACTGCCCCCCACACTGTACCCCATACACATACTACCCCCACACTTTTCCCTCCTGCACATACTGCCCCCACACTGTTCCCTCCTGCACAAACTGCCCTCACACTGTCACCCCTGCACATTATGCCCCTACAATGTCCCCACTTTACAAACTGCCCCCACACTTTCCACCCTGCCCATACTGCCCTCACACTGCCCCCACACTGCCTCCCACACTGTCCCCCATGCACATACTACCTCCACACTGTTCCCTCCTGCACATTCTGCCTCCACACTGTTTCCTTCTGCACATACTATCCCCACACTGCCTCCCGCCTACACATACTGCCCCCTGCACATACTACCCTCACACTGTTCCCTCCTGCACATACTACAACCACACTGTTCCCGTTTGCAAATACTGCCCCCACACTGTTCCCTCCTGCACATACTGCCCTCAGACTGCCCCTCCTGCACAAACTGCACCCATACTGTTCCCGTATAGGGGTTGTTGGGAATTCTGCACACACACATATATTAACACCCTATAATTGTGGGGTGGTATTCCACTGAATGTTTGTGGGCATCAGTGGGGGTGCTATCCCAAATATGTTAGGATCAAGGACAAAAAAAAAAGAGAAAGAATTTGTGTTGGATGCACTCCTTGAATTCAATAAAGAAATTTATGGTTTAATTCCTTTTCTTGTGTTTTTATATAAAATGAGTGGGAGCTCCTTTTATCTTTATTATTCCAAAAAAGTGGGATAAGGAGACAGCCACTAGTAGCGAAATTAAGGGGTTAAAATTGACAACAACATAAACACATACATACAGTGAAATTAAAGATAAGAAATTGTGATTTTGACAGTTTTAAAATGTAGGTAGGGGTGACTGTTGGTTATTGGTGTGTTTGAGGGTATATTCCCCACCAGTGTTTTTTTAAATGTCTAGTATTCCACAAATTGTGTGTATATTTGTTCGTGTTTACACTTCTGAGGAAATATACAATTTCATACCACAATGGGTTTATTCCTCAAGTGTAGTAGTTGCTTAGCCACAGAGGGTTATAGTGGGTCTTTCAGTAGTGATATGATGTTATTATTTCATATCAAATTGTTCACATTCACTCAAATCTGGCGTACTGCCCAGGATTAATTGTATCCGACTTTTTATCCAGAGTCTAATAGGATAGAGTAGCTGCACCTTCTATTAACCACTAGGATCGGTGGTATGTCACAATAACTCACAGTGGTCTCAGACTGATTTCGATAGTCCCTGTTAATTTCTACCACTCAATCTGTGGTTTTAAACAAACACCATTAAGGAGATATTAAATACTGGTATGATATTGGTATATGACAGAAAATGCTTAACTGCCTATATATAAGGATATAATTCCCACCAGTTTCCTCAGGTGCTTGACAGATTAAGTTATGTTTTACACTTTATTCAAGAAAAGAAGGGGGGGGATATGAATATACACCTCAATGGGTCTGTTTTCACATGTAATGATTATTTAACCACACAGAATTGCGTTGGTTTTGTGAATGTGAAGAAAAAGTTACTGTTTCATGCTTTATACATTAATTTGTATCCATTCACTCCAGATCTGGCATTTTGCCCAGAGCTGGGGAGATCCAGCTCCTTGTATAAGTATTAGGAGCCTGGAAAGAATGGAGCAACAGCACCATCTACTGGCCACTTATATTAATGGTACATTTAGGTATATAATATTATACCCCACATTGGTATTATTGATTAGGCGGTCCCAGGTTCGCCTGAGTGGTCTTAGCCACTATTATAGCCTTCTCTGTGGTCTAATAGAGCAACATTTAAAGAGACATCAACACTGGTATAATAATGTTATATGTGAAAAATCAATTTTTCTATGCTAACACCAAACAGTCATTTTCCCTATCTCTACAATCAACAGGACACGTGTTTCGCTATATGCTTCTTCAAGCTGACCACCAGAGTGTGGTAATGCCGAGATATTTATCAAAAAGCACCCAGCCAATCGCGGGGTCCAAATTGGGCATGTGGTATGATTGCGCCTATCAGCGGGCGCTTCTACTTCCGCCCTCAGCTGATTCTCCGGCCAGGTCTTCATTTGAGTGACGTCATCGCGTCAGTCACGTGACGCGAGCGTCGCGTCACGTGGTTATCGACAACCAATCACGCGGCTTATGATTGCCGGACCAGGAAGTGAAGGAGAGTGGAGCGCTGCCCTGGAATCTGCATATTACATAATATACAGTAAAAAAGGGTAGCGTTCCCTTGTTTATTTTTCATCTGCAGTTATGCCATTCACTGTATTTAGGCTCCGTTGTATGGAGTTTCGATATTCTTATTCGCTGGGGGTTGTTGTGTTTGCATGTAAATCATATTGCCCCATGATTTATATTATGCATAGTCCCCGATGGGGCCCTGCCATATGTATGCCACATAAGGTTAACTGACCATATTGATGGGGTGTTATAACTAATACTAACTCCTTTATTATATATCAAAAAAGTTTAAAGATGTGATATTGTTGTTCTAAATTATATACACCACTCTGCTATTATTATCTATGTACAAATTAGTATGTTATTCACATGTATATTCTGATTGTTGCAGATATTGGGTATTGTATATTGAATATGAGCAGAAAAAAAGAGAGTGAGAGATATTAGAAGATTTTTATACTCCATGGGTTTGACTGGATCACCCATTAAGATATATGTACTTTGATCTTCTTATATTGAAAAAATAAAAAATAAAAAGTTATTGTGGGAACTGTTTTGTCTATTTTCTTTTATTATAAATAAATTGTACAGTGATGTACATCTATGTTGGTTATATGGGTGGAAGGGGTGTGATCAAAATTGTGAGAGAGTGTATAACAAAAGGGTGGAAAAAGTGTGCAAAAAAAAGGTGCTCATAATAAATAAATTGGTGAGGGGAGTCATTGGTTGTGTCAGTGGTTGCTGGTCATAAGGATAAGGAGTGTACTTATGGCTATCATAAGTGATTGAATATTGAAGGGCATATTTATGCCAGGGTGAGAGGTATCATGGTGAAAAGCTATAATAAGGAAAATTGGGGAGGGTGGTGTGTGTACACCGAGCATATTGGGGTGACGAGGTGTGAGGTTCCACATCATACATTGGTGGGATCTGTCATACTCAACAGTGATCTCTGTTGCCATTGGTATTGTTCTCCCATGGTCTTTGTTGATATAAAATAGCAGATAGCTATTGGGGGAGCGATTTCCCTATATTTAATGGTTGTTCCGTCGTGGTACAGTTTGTGGCCGCAGGTGTCGATGGTTCCTGATATGGTAAGTATAGTCATGGGGTAAGTATAGGTAATATATGATCTACTAAAGTACTTTTGACTTTTTTACAGGAATGGTAAGTAACTGTTGTATTCGTTGAGACCTTTGGGTTGTAATGAATCCATTAAGAATATCATTTTGGTCTCTATTTTCAAAAGTTCTCTGTCCAGGTCTCCTCCTCTGATCCCCAGTTGGACATGTCTCATTCCAAAAATCTTGAGGTCGGTGGGGTCATTGTTGTGGAATCGCATGAAATGTCTTGCTACTGGGGTGAGTTTTTTGAAATTCGCTGAGTCTTTCCTCGCATTTCTAATGGACCCTATGTGTTCTAACACCCGTACTTTGAGGGGTCGCTTGGTTTTACCAATGTAGACCTTACCACAGGGGCATTGTAGTTGGTAAATTACCCCTATGGTTGTACACGTGATGAGTGTTTGGATCTTCCAAGTTTTTTGGAATTTATCCACAAAAGTTTTGGTGGGAATCATGTAGGTGCATGCTTTGCACCGCCCACATTTTTCAGATCCCACTTTTTTGGGGGCATTTTTCAAAGGTTCTGCCAGGTGACTCTGCACTAGTTGATCTTTTAAATTCCTGGCTCTCCGCCAGCTGGTCTGTACCCTTGCCGGGAGAGCCTGGTTTAAATCTTCATCAGTTTGCAGAATATGCCAGTGTCGTTGTAAAATGTTGTTAATATTCCTCCAGTTCTTGTTGAAGGTACCAATGAAGCGTACTGGTTCTTCCTTCTTGGTAGCTCTTATTTTGGGTGATAGCAGAGTCTCTCTTGGAATTTGTTTAACTTCATTACGAGATCTTTTGATTAGGGTCTGACTGTACCCTCTCTCATAGAGTCTTGCAGACAGTTCTTGCTCTCTTTTTTCATATACCTTGGAGTTCGAACAGTTCCGTTTGATCCTAATCATTTCACCCTTGGGTATGGCTCTGATGGTGCTTGGAAGATGTGCACTAGTGGCATGTAGTACGCTATTCGTAGCGGTTTCTTTTCTGAATAGATCAGTGCAGATATTACCATTGTCATCTATGTTGATGGTTAAATCCAGAAAGTGGATCTTTTGTTGACTCGCTTCATATGATAATTTAAGATTTAAATTATTATCATTTAGCACATTAATCATCTCCTCCAATTCACTTTTCTCTCCATCCCACAACATCAGGATGTCATCTATATAACGCAGATACAATGGTATCTTATCTGTGTATCTTGAGTTGGCATCCTGAAAGACTACCTCTCTCTCCCACCACCCCAGGTACAGATTGGCATATGTCGGGGCACAGGCTGTCCCCATAGCTGTGCCCCGCACCTGGAGGTAGTGGGAGCCCTGGCAGACAAAATAGTTTTTAGTTAGAATGAATCTGATTGCTTCAGTGAGGAAGTGGTTGAATTCATAATTGGCGTCCATCTGAAGAAAATATTGGACAGCTTCAATTCCTCTTTCATGGTTTATACTTGTATAAAGACTTTCGACGTCTAATGATACAAGCCATGTATTGGTGTTTACTGACAGATTCTCTAACTTATTTAAAACGTCCATCGTGTCACGGAGGTATGATGGTAATGCAGTAACGTGTTTTCGTAGAAATTGGTCCACGTATATGCTCAACTTCTCTGTTAGACTGCCTTTACCTGACACGATGGGTCTGCCAGGGGGTGTCTTGGAGTTTTTGTGTATCTTTGGGAGGAGGTACAATGTCGGGGTTTTGGGGTTGTCTACCCGTAGGAAGTTAAAATCGCTATTGGAGATGATTTTATTATCATGTGCTTTCTTGATGAAGCTCTGGTATTGTCTTAAAAAATCTGCACTGGGACTGAAGATTAGTTTTGAATAACATTTTTTGTCACAGAGTTGTTTCTGTAACTCCTGGACATAGAGGTCCCGTGGCCAAAGGACCACGTTCCCCCCCTTGTCCGAAGGTTTAACTATTGTGTCATGCCATTCAGATATCTCTTTTAGTGCATTTTTTTCCCCTATGTTGATGTTATGTGGGTTGGAGGATTGGTTGATGAGCAACTGATCCAAATCTCTTGACACCAGCGTTTGATAAACCTGGACTTGTGGGCAGATTTTATTGTCCGGAAAGAATGTTGATTTCTTCTTTATTTTTGATTGATCCAGTGGTTCTGGTGCTGGGATTAGTGTTGTGGTCAGGTTGGTCTGGGAGTTGTCATCGATATTTGTTGACAATTCATATAGCATTTGTATTGCTGCATGGTCTTCATCATCCAGTTCATTATTAGGATCTTGCGAGTCTCTTAGGGGGTCTGGGGGGATTACAGTACATTCTGTGTTTTCTTTGTGTGATTTTGAATGATTCACAAAGAACTTTTTGAGGAGAATTTTGCGTGTAAAGAGGTTGAGATCTTTCTCTATGTCAAATCTATCGGCAGGTGCAGCCGGTGAAAACGAGAGCCCTCGTTTCAAAATAGATTCCTGATCATTTGTTAAATCTCGATCGGTGAGGTTGACAATTTTAAGGTGGGTTGTGGTGGGAGGTATCACGCTGGGGTTCAATTGGTCCAATCCCTGTGTCTCCTCCTCTCCCTGGTATCCCCTCTCCAATCTACAGCCTCTCTCTTTCTCCTTCTTCCCCCCCTGGCCCCGCCTGGTCTTCCTCCAGGGTCTCTGTCTGTTCGGCCTGCCCCTAAAAAATTAAGGTGGGACAGTCTCGTATCGGCCGAATCTGTGTCGGATGAGTCTAATTCTGATGAAGTAAAATTTAAAGAGTTCCTGTCCCCTCTGTTCTGTGTATATTGTGGTCTGGTGGGTCTTGAGTTCCACTTAAAAATTTTATTGTTTTGGAAGTCCATTCTATCTCTTTGGAATTTTCTTTTTTTGCGGTCTATTATTTCCAATTCATAGCTCTCTATCTCTTTTTTGTATTTGTCATACCGGGTCTGGAAAAGTTCTAGTGTCTCATGGTTTTTCAACCTCTCCCCTAGTGTTGTTATCTCCAATGACAGTTGAGTCAATAGTATTTCATCATGTTTAATAAGAATTTTCATTAGCTCCTTGGAGCATTGTAGCAGGGTTTTTTCCCATTCCAGTTTTAATTCATTGTTGGCTAGGTCAAATGCCGGAAAAATTTTTGGTCGTAGACCCCTTGGAACTAGATTGCTCTTGATATAGTTGTCGAAAGTGGTACGGTTCCACACTGTTTTGCTTTGCTTCATAAGAGCCAATTTTAAAGCGTGTAAGTCTTCGGACCAGCTGGGTGCGGGACCACTTGATCTATCAGGATTGTCCAGGAATATGGAATCCATATCACTCCTGAGCTTGTCCCTTCTAGTTTCTAGGTCCTTTGCTAGGCTGAAAGATGCCATAGTAAAAACACCTCTGGGGTTTTTTGAAACTTATATTTATGATGGAAAAATTCCTCGTTATCACTTGAGTGGTGCTAGAGTTCAGAAATCCGCAATTAAGCAGATAGAGTAATAGTACAGGTATAGGGGTTGTTGGGAATTCTGCACACACACATATATTAACACCCTATAATTGTGGGGTGGTATTCCACTGAATGTTTGTGGGCATCAGTGGGGGTGCTATCCCAAATATGTTAGGATCAAGGACAAAAAAGAAGAGAAAGAATTTGTGTTGGATGCACTCCTTGAATTCAATAAAGAAATTTATGGTTTAATTCCTTTTCTTGTGTTTTTATATAAAATGAGTGGGAGCTCCTTTTATCTTTATTATTCCAAAAAAGTGGGATAAGGAGACAGCCACTAGTAGCGAAATTAAGGGGTTAAAATTGACAACAACATAAACACATACATACAGTGAAATTAAAGATAAGAAATTGTGATTTTGACAGTTTTAAAATGTAGGTAGGGGTGACTGTTGGTTATTGGTGTGTTTGAGGGTATATTCCCCACCAGTGTTTTTTTAAATGTCTAGTATTCCACAAATTGTGTGTATATTTGTTCGTGTTTACACTTCTGAGGAAATATACAATTTCATACCACAATGGGTTTATTCCTCAAGTGTAGTAGTTGCTTAGCCACAGAGGGTTATAGTGGGTCTTTCAGTAGTGATATGATGTTATTATTTCATATCAAATTGTTCACATTCACTCAAATCTGGCGTACTGCCCAGGATTAATTGTATCCGACTTTTTATCCAGAGTCTAATAGGATAGAGTAGCTGCACCTTCTATTAACCACTAGGATCGGTGGTATGTCACAATAACTCACAGTGGTCTCAGACTGATTTCGATAGTCCCTGTTAATTTCTACCACTCAATCTGTGGTTTTAAACAAACACCATTAAGGAGATATTAAATACTGGTATGATATTGGTATATGACAGAGAATGCTTAACTGCCTATATATAAGGATATAATTCCCACCAGTTTCCTCAGGTGCTTGACAGATTAAGTTATGTTTTACACTTTATTCAAGAAAAGAAGGGGGGGGATATGAATATACACCTCAATGGGTCTGTTTTCACATGTAATGATTATTTAACCACACAGAATTGCGTTGGTTTTGTGAATGTGAAGAAAAAGTTACTGTTTCATGCTTTATACATTAATTTGTATCCATTCACTCCAGATCTGGCATTTTGCCCAGAGCTGGGGAGATCCAGCTCCTTGTATAAGTATTAGGAGCCTGGAAAGAATGGAGCAACAGCACCATCTACTGGCCACTTATATTAATGGTACATTTAGGTATATAATATTATACCCCACATTGGTATTATTGATTAGGCGGTCCCAGGTTCGCCTGAGTGGTCTTAGCCACTATTATAGCCTTCTCTGTGGTCTAATAGAGCAACATTTAAAGAGACATCAACACTGGTATAATAATGTTATATGTGAAAAATCAATTTTTCTATGCTAACACCAAACAGTCATTTTCCCTATCTCTACAATCAACAGGACACGTGTTTCGCTATATGCTTCTTCAAGCTGACCACCAGAGTGTGGTAATGCCGAGATATTTATCAAAAAGCACCCAGCCAATCGCGGGGTCCAAATTGGGCATGTGGTATGATTGCGCCTATCAGCGGGCGCTTCTACTTCCGCCCTCAGCTGATTCTCCGGCCAGGTCTTCATTTGAGTGACGTCATCGCGTCAGTCACGTGACGCGAGCGTCGCGTCACGTGGTTATCGACAACCAATCACGCGGCTTATGATTGCCGGACCAGGAAGTGAAGGAGAGTGGAGCGCTGCCCTGGAATCTGCATATTACATAATATACAGTAAAAAAGGGTAGCGTTCCCTTGTTTATTTTTCATCTGCAGTTATGCCATTCACTGTATTTAGGCTCCGTTGTATGGAGTTTCGATATTCTTATTCGCTGGGGGTTGTTGTGTTTGCATGTAAATCATATTGCCCCATGATTTATATTATGCATAGTCCCCGATGGGGCCCTGCCATATGTATGCCACATAAGGTTAACTGACCATATTGATGGGGTGTTATAACTAATACTAACTCCTTTATTATATATCAAAAAAGTTTAAAGATGTGATATTGTTGTTCTAAATTATATACACCACTCTGCTATTATTATCTATGTACAAATTAGTATGTTATTCACATGTATATTCTGATTGTTGCAGATATTGGGTATTGTATATTGAATATGAGCAGAAAAAAAGAGAGTGAGAGATATTAGAAGATTTTTATACTCCATGGGTTTGACTGGATCACCCATTAAGATATATGTACTTTGATCTTCTTATATTGAAAAAATAAAAAATAAAAAGTTATTGTGGGAACTGTTTTGTCTATTTTCTTTTATTATAAATAAATTGTACAGTGATGTACATCTATGTTGGTTATATGGGTGGAAGGGGTGTGATCAAAATTGTGAGAGAGTGTATAACAAAAGGGTGGAAAAAGTGTGCAAAAAAAAGGTGCTCATAATAAATAAATTGGTGAGGGGAGTCATTGGTTGTGTCAGTGGTTGCTGGTCATAAGGATAAGGAGTGTACTTATGGCTATCATAAGTGATTGAATATTGAAGGGCATATTTATGCCAGGGTGAGAGGTATCATGGTGAAAAGCTATAATAAGGAAAATTGGGGAGGGTGGTGTGTGTACACCGAGCATATTGGGGTGACGAGGTGTGAGGTTCCACATCATACATTGGTGGGATCTGTCATACTCAACAGTGATCTCTGTTGCCCATTGGTATTGTTCTCCCATGGTCTTTGTTGATATAAAATAGCAGATAGCTATTGGGGGAGCGATTTCCCTATATTTAATGGTTGTTCCGTCGTGGTACAGTTTGTGGCCGCAGGTGTCGATGGTTCCTGATATGGTAAGTATAGTCATGGGGTAAGTATAGGTAATATATGATCTACTAAAGTACTTTTGACTTTTTTACAGGAATGGTAAGTAACTGTTGTATTCGTTGAGACCTTTGGGTTGTAATGAATCCATTAAGAATATCATTTTGGTCTCTATTTTCAAAAGTTCTCTGTCCAGGTCTCCTCCTCTGATCCCCAGTTGGACATGTCTCATTCCAAAAATCTTGAGGTCGGTGGGGTCATTGTTGTGGAATCGCATGAAATGTCTTGCTACTGGGGTGAGTTTTTTGAAATTCGCTGAGTCTTTCCTCGCATTTCTAATGGACCCTATGTGTTCTAACACCCGTACTTTGAGGGGTCGCTTGGTTTTACCAATGTAGACCTTACCACAGGGGCATTGTAGTTGGTAAATTACCCCTATGGTTGTACACGTGATGAGTGTTTGGATCTTCCAAGTTTTTTGGAATTTATCCACAAAAGTTTTGGTGGGAATCATGTAGGTGCATGCTTTGCACCGCCCACATTTTTCAGATCCCACTTTTTTGGGGGCATTTTTCAAAGGTTCTGCCAGGTGACTCTGCACTAGTTGATCTTTTAAATTCCTGGCTCTCCGCCAGCTGGTCTGTACCCTTGCCGGGAGAGCCTGGTTTAAATCTTCATCAGTTTGCAGAATATGCCAGTGTCGTTGTAAAATGTTGTTAATATTCCTCCAGTTCTTGTTGAAGGTACCAATGAAGCATACTGGTTCTTCCTTCTTGGTAGCTCTTATTTTGGGTGATAGCAGAGTCTCTCTTGGAATTTGTTTAACTTCATTACGAGATCTTTTGATTAGGGTCTGACTGTACCCTCTCTCATAGAGTCTTGCAGACAGTTCTTGCTCTCTTTTTTCATATACCTTGGAGTTCGAACAGTTCCGTTTGATCCTAATCATTTCACCCTTGGGTATGGCTCTGATGGTGCTTGGAAGATGTGCACTAGTGGCATGTAGTACGCTATTCGTAGCGGTTTCTTTTCTGAATAGATCAGTGCAGATATTACCATTGTCATCTATGTTGATGGTTAAATCCAGAAAGTGGATCTTTTGTTGACTCGCTTCATATGATAATTTAAGATTTAAATTATTATCATTTAGCACATTAATCATCTCCTCCAATTCACTTTTCTCTCCATCCCACAACATCAGGATGTCATCTATATAACGCAGATACAATGGTATCTTAACTGTGTATCTTGAGTTGGCATCCTGAAAGACTACCTCTCTCTCCCACCACCCCAGGTACAGATTGGCATATGTCGGGGCACAGGCTGTCCCCATAGCTGTGCCCCGCACCTGGAGGTAGTGGGAGCCCTGGCAGACAAAATAGTTTTTAGTTAGAATGAATCTGATTGCTTCAGTGAGGAAGTGGTTGAATTCATAATTGGCGTCCATCTGAAGAAAATATTGGACAGCTTCAATTCCTCTTTCATGGTTTATACTTGTATAAAGACTTTCGACGTCTAATGATACAAGCCATGTATTGGTGTTTACTGACAGATTCTCTAACTTATTTAAAACGTCCATCGTGTCACGGAGGTATGATGGTAATGCAGTAACGTGTTTTCGTAGAAATTGGTCCACGTATATGCTCAACTTCTCTGTTAGACTGCCTTTACCTGACACGATGGGTCTGCCAGGGGGTGTCTTGGAGTTTTTGTGTATCTTTGGGAGGAGGTACAATGTCGGGGTTTTGGGGTTGTCTACCCGTAGGAAGTTAAAATCGCTATTGGAGATGATTTTATTATCATGTGCTTTCTTGATGAAGCTCTGGTATTGTCTTAAAAAATCTGCACTGGGACTGAAGATTAGTTTTGAATAACATTTTTTGTCACAGAGTTGTTTCTGTAACTCCTGGACATAGAGGTCCCGTGGCCAAAGGACCACGTTCCCCCCCTTGTCCGAAGGTTTAACTATTGTGTCATGCCATTCAGATATCTCTTTTAGTGCATTTTTTTCCCCTATGTTGATGTTATGTGGGTTGGAGGATTGGTTGATGAGCAACTGATCCAAATCTCTTGACACCAGCGTTTGATAAACCTGGACTTGTGGGCAGATTTTATTGTCCGGAAAGAATGTTGATTTCTTCTTTATTTTTGATTGATCCAGTGGTTCTGGTGCTGGGATTAGTGTTGTGGTCAGGTTGGTCTGGGAGTTGTCATCGATATTTGTTGACAATTCATATAGCATTTGTATTGCTGCATGGTCTTCATCATCCAGTTCATTATTAGGATCTTGCGAGTCTCTTAGGGGGTCTGGGGGGATTACAGTACATTCTGTGTTTTCTTTGTGTGATTTTGAATGATTCACAAAGAACTTTTTGAGGAGAATTTTGCGTGTAAAGAGGTTGAGATCTTTCTCTATGTCAAATCTATCGGCAGGTGCAGCCGGTGAAAACGAGAGCCCTCGTTTCAAAATAGATTCCTGATCATTTGTTAAATCTCGATCGGTGAGGTTGACAATTTTAAGGTGGGTTGTGGTGGGAGGTATCACGCTGGGGTTCAATTGGTCCAATCCCTGTGTCTCCTCCTCTCCCTGGTATCCCCTCTCCAATCTACAGCCTCTCTCTTTCTCCTTCTTCCCCCCCTGGCCCCGCCTGGTCTTCCTCCAGGGTCTCTGTCTGTTCGGCCTGCCCCTAAAAAATTAAGGTGGGACAGTCTCGTATCGGCCGAATCTGTGTCGGATGAGTCTAATTCTGATGAAGTAAAATTTAAAGAGTTCCTGTCCCCTCTGTTCTGTGTATATTGTGGTCTGGTGGGTCTTGAGTTCCACTTAAAAATTTTATTGTTTTGGAAGTCCATTCTATCTCTTTGGAATTTTCTTTTTTTGCGGTCTATTATTTCCAATTCATAGCTCTCTATCTCTTTTTTGTATTTGTCATACCGGGTCTGGAAAAGTTCTAGTGTCTCATGGTTTTTCAACCTCTCCCCTAGTGTTGTTATCTCCAATGACAGTTGAGTCAATAGTATTTCATCATGTTTAATAAGAATTTTCATTAGCTCCTTGGAGCATTGTAGCAGGGTTTTTTCCCATTCCAGTTTTAATTCATTGTTGGCTAGGTCAAATGCCGGAAAAATTTTTGGTCGTAGACCCCTTGGAACTAGATTGCTCTTGATATAGTTGTCGAAAGTGGTACGGTTCCACACTGTTTTGCTTTGCTTCATAAGAGCCAATTTTAAAGCGTGTAAGTCTTCGGACCAGCTGGGTGCGGGACCACTTGATCTATCAGGATTGTCCAGGAATATGGAATCCATATCACTCCTGAGCTTGTCCCTTCTAGTTTCTAGGTCCTTTGCTAGGCTGAAAGATGCCATAGTAAAAACACCTCTGGGGTTTTTTGAAACTTATATTTATGATGGAAAAATTCCTCGTTATCACTTGAGTGGTGCTAGAGTTCAGAAATCCGCAATTAAGCAGATAGAGTAATAGTACAGGTATAGGGGTTGTTGGGAATTCTGCACACACACATATATTAACACCCTATAATTGTGGGGTGGTATTCCACTGAATGTTTGTGGGCATCAGTGGGGGTGCTATCCCAAATATGTTAGGATCAAGGACAAAAAAGAAGAGAAAGAATTTGTGTTGGATGCACTCCTTGAATTCAATAAAGAAATTTATGGTTTAATTCCTTTTCTTGTGTTTTTATATAAAATGAGTGGGAGCTCCTTTTATCTTTATTATTCCAAAAAAGTGGGATAAGGAGACAGCCACTAGTAGCGAAATTAAGGGGTTAAAATTGACAACAACATAAACACATACATACAGTGAAATTAAAGATAAGAAATTGTGATTTTGACAGTTTTAAAATGTAGGTAGGGGTGACTGTTGGTTATTGGTGTGTTTGAGGGTATATTCCCCACCAGTGTTTTTTTAAATGTCTAGTATTCCACAAATTGTGTGTATATTTGTTCGTGTTTACACTTCTGAGGAAATATACAATTTCATACCACAATGGGTTTATTCCTCAAGTGTAGTAGTTGCTTAGCCACAGAGGGTTATAGTGGGTCTTTCAGTAGTGATATGATGTTATTATTTCATATCAAATTGTTCACATTCACTCAAATCTGGCGTACTGCCCAGGATTAATTGTATCCGACTTTTTATCCAGAGTCTAATAGGATAGAGTAGCTGCACCTTCTATTAACCACTAGGATCGGTGGTATGTCACAATAACTCACAGTGGTCTCAGACTGATTTCGATAGTCCCTGTTAATTTCTACCACTCAATCTGTGGTTTTAAACAAACACCATTAAGGAGATATTAAATACTGGTATGATATTGGTATATGACAGAGAATGCTTAACTGCCTATATATAAGGATATAATTCCCACCAGTTTCCTCAGGTGCTTGACAGATTAAGTTATGTTTTACACTTTATTCAAGAAAAGAAGGGGGGGATATGAATATACACCTCAATGGGTCTGTTTTCACATGTAATGATTATTTAACCACACAGAATTGCGTTGGTTTTGTGAATGTGAAGAAAAAGTTACTGTTTCATGCTTTATACATTAATTTGTATCCATTCACTCCAGATCTGGCATTTTGCCCAGAGCTGGGGAGATCCAGCTCCTTGTATAAGTATTAGGAGCCTGGAAAGAATGGAGCAACAGCACCATCTACTGGCCACTTATATTAATGGTACATTTAGGTATATAATATTATACCCCACATTGGTATTATTGATTAGGCGGTCCCAGGTTCGCCTGAGTGGTCTTAGCCACTATTATAGCCTTCTCTGTGGTCTAATAGAGCAACATTTAAAGAGACATCAACACTGGTATAATAATGTTATATGTGAAAAATCAATTTTTCTATGCTAACACCAAACAGTCATTTTCCCTATCTCTACAATCAACAGGACACGTGTTTCGCTATATGCTTCTTCAAGCTGACCACCAGAGTGTGGTAATGCCGAGATATTTATCAAAAAGCACCCAGCCAATCGCGGGGTCCAAATTGGGCATGTGGTATGATTGCGCCTATCAGCGGGCGCTTCTACTTCCGCCCTCAGCTGATTCTCCGGCCAGGTCTTCATTTGAGTGACGTCATCGCGTCAGTCACGTGACGCGAGCGTCGCGTCACGTGGTTATCGACAACCAATCACGCGGCTTATGATTGCCGGACCAGGAAGTGAAGGAGAGTGGAGCGCTGCCCTGGAATCTGCATATTACATAATATACAGTAAAAAAGGGTAGCGTTCCCTTGTTTATTTTTCATCTGCAGTTATGCCATTCACTGTATTTAGGCTCCGTTGTATGGAGTTTCGATATTCTTATTCGCTGGGGGTTGTTGTGTTTGCATGTAAATCATATTGCCCCATGATTTATATTATGCATAGTCCCCGATGGGGCCCTGCCATATGTATGCCACATAAGGTTAACTGACCGTATTGATGGGGTGTTATAACTAATACTAACTCCTTTATTATATATCAAAAAAGTTTAAAGATGTGATATTGTTGTTCTAAATTATATACACCACTCTGCTATTATTATCTATGTACAAATTAGTATGTTATTCACATGTATATTCTGATTGTTGCAGATATTGGGTATTGTATATTGAATATGAGCAGAAAAAAAGAGAGTGAGAGATATTAGAAGATTTTTATACTCCATGGGTTTGACTGGATCACCCATTAAGATATATGTACTTTGATCTTCTTATATTGAAAAAATAAAAAATAAAAAGTTATTGTGGGAACTGTTTTGTCTATTTTCTTTTATTATAAATAAATTGTACAGTGATGTACATCTATGTTGGTTATATGGGTGGAAGGGGTGTGATCAAAATTGTGAGAGAGTGTATAACAAAAGGGTGGAAAAAGTGTGCAAAAAAAAGGTGCTCATAATAAATAAATTGGTGAGGGGAGTCATTGGTTGTGTCAGTGGTTGCTGGTCATAAGGATAAGGAGTGTACTTATGGCTATCATAAGTGATTGAATATTGAAGGGCATATTTATGCCAGGGTGAGAGGTATCATGGTGAAAAGCTATAATAAGGAAAATTGGGGAGGGTGGTGTGTGTACACCGAGCATATTGGGGTGACGAGGTGTGAGGTTCCACATCATACATTGGTGGGATCTGTCATACTCAACAGTGATCTCTGTTGCCATTGGTATTGTTCTCCCATGGTCTTTGTTGATATAAAATAGCAGATAGCTATTGGGGGAGCGATTTCCCTATATTTAATGGTTGTTCCGTCGTGGTACAGTTTGTGGCCGCAGGTGTCGATGGTTCCTGATATGGTAAGTATAGTCATGGGGTAAGTATAGGTAATATATGATCTACTAAAGTACTTTTGACTTTTTTACAGGAATGGTAAGTAACTGTTGTATTCGTTGAGACCTTTGGGTTGTAATGAATCCATTAAGAATATCATTTTGGTCTCTATTTTCAAAAGTTCTCTGTCCAGGTCTCCTCCTCTGATCCCCAGTTGGACATGTCTCATTCCAAAAATCTTGAGGTCGGTGGGGTCATTGTTGTGGAATCGCATGAAATGTCTTGCTACTGGGGTGAGTTTTTTGAAATTCGCTGAGTCTTTCCTCGCATTTCTAATGGACCCTATGTGTTCTAACACCCGTACTTTGAGGGGTCGCTTGGTTTTACCAATGTAGACCTTACCACAGGGGCATTGTAGTTGGTAAATTACCCCTATGGTTGTACACGTGATGAGTGTTTGGATCTTCCAAGTTTTTTGGAATTTATCCACAAAAGTTTTGGTGGGAATCATGTAGGTGCATGCTTTGCACCGCCCACATTTTTCAGATCCCACTTTTTTGGGGGCATTTTTCAAAGGTTCTGCCAGGTGACTCTGCACTAGTTGATCTTTTAAATTCCTGGCTCTCCGCCAGCTGGTCTGTACCCTTGCCGGGAGAGCCTGGTTTAAATCTTCATCAGTTTGCAGAATATGCCAGTGTCGTTGTAAAATGTTGTTAATATTCCTCCAGTTCTTGTTGAAGGTACCAATGAAGCGTACTGGTTCTTCCTTCTTGGTAGCTCTTATTTTGGGTGATAGCAGAGTCTCTCTTGGAATTTGTTTAACTTCATTACGAGATCTTTTGATTAGGGTCTGACTGTACCCTCTCTCATAGAGTCTTGCAGACAGTTCTTGCTCTCTTTTTTCATATACCTTGGAGTTCGAACAGTTCCGTTTGATCCTAATCATTTCACCCTTGGGTATGGCTCTGATGGTGCTTGGAAGATGTGCACTAGTGGCATGTAGTACGCTATTCGTAGCGGTTTCTTTTCTGAATAGATCAGTGCAGATATTACCATTGTCATCTATGTTGATGGTTAAATCCAGAAAGTGGATCTTTTGTTGACTCGCTTCATATGATAATTTAAGATTTAAATTATTATCATTTAGCACATTAATCATCTCCTCCAATTCACTTTTCTCTCCCTCCCACAACATCAGGATGTCATCTATATAACGCAGATACAATGGTATCTTAACTGTGTATCTTGAGTTGGCATCCTGAAAGACTACCTCTCTCTCCCACCACCCCAGGTACAGATTGGCATATGTCGGGGCACAGGCTGTCCCCATAGCTGTGCCCCGCACCTGGAGGTAGTGGGAGCCCTGGCAGACAAAATAGTTTTTAGTTAGAATGAATCTGATTGCTTCAGTGAGGAAGTGGTTGAATTCATAATTGGCGTCCATCTGAAGAAAATATTGGACAGCTTCAATTCCTCTTTCATGGTTTATACTTGTATAAAGACTTTCGACGTCTAATGATACAAGCCATGTATTGGTGTTTACTGACAGATTCTCTAACTTATTTAAAACGTCCATCGTGTCACGGAGGTATGATGGTAATGCAGTAACGTGTTTTCGTAGAAATTGGTCCACGTATATGCTCAACTTCTCTGTTAGACTGCCTTTACCTGACACGATGGGTCTGCCAGGGGGTGTCTTGGAGTTTTTGTGTATCTTTGGGAGGAGGTACAATGTCGGGGTTTTGGGGTTGTCTACCCGTAGGAAGTTAAAATCGCTATTGGAGATGATTTTATTATCATGTGCTTTCTTGATGAAGCTCTGGTATTGTCTTAAAAAATCTGCACTGGGACTGAAGATTAGTTTTGAATAACATTTTTTGTCACAGAGTTGTTTCTGTAACTCCTGGACATAGAGGTCCCGTGGCCAAAGGACCACATTCCCCCCCTTGTCCGAAGGTTTAACTATTGTGTCATGCCATTCAGATATCTCTTTTAGTGCATTTTTTTCCCCTATGTTGATGTTATGTGGGTTGGAGGATTGGTTGATGAGCAACTGATCCAAATCTCTTGACACCAGCGTTTGATAAACCTGGACTTGTGGGCAGATTTTATTGTCCGGAAAGAATGTTGATTTCTTCTTTATTTTTGATTGATCCAGTGGTTCTGGTGCTGGGATTAGTGTTGTGGTCAGGTTGGTCTGGGAGTTGTCATCGATATTTGTTGACAATTCATATAGCATTTGTATTGCTGCATGGTCTTCATCATCCAGTTCATTATTAGGATCTTGCGAGTCTCTTAGGGGGTCTGGGGGGATTACAGTACATTCTGTGTTTTCTTTGTGTGATTTTGAATGATTCACAAAGAACTTTTTGAGGAGAGTTTTGCGTGTAAAGAGGTTGAGATCTTTCTCTATGTCAAATCTATCGGCAGGTGCAGCCGGTGAAAACGAGAGCCCTCGTTTCAAAATAGATTCCTGATCATTTGTTAAATCTCGATCGGTGAGGTTGACAATTTTAAGGTGGGTTGTGGTGGGAGGTATCACGCTGGGGTTCAATTGGTCCAATCCCTGTGTCTCCTCCTCTCCCTGGTATCCCCTCTCCAATCTACAGCCTCTCTCTTTCTCCTTCTTCCCCCCCTGGCCCCGCCTGGTCTTCCTCCAGGGTCTCTGTCTGTTCGGCCTGCCCCTAAAAAATTAAGGTGGGACAGTCTCGTATCGGCCGAATCTGTGTCGGATGAGTCTAATTCTGATGAAGTAAAATTTAAAGAGTTCCTGTCCCCTCTGTTCTGTGTATATTGTGGTCTGGTGGGTCTTGAGTTCCACTTAAAAATTTTATTGTTTTGGAAGTCCATTCTATCTCTTTGGAATTTTCTTTTTTTGCGGTCTATTATTTCCAATTCATAGCTCTCTATCTCTTTTTTGTATTTGTCATACCGGGTCTGGAAAAGTTCTAGTGTCTCATGGTTTTTCAACCTCTCCCCTAGTGTTGTTATCTCCAATGACAGTTGAGTCAATAGTATTTCATCATGTTTAATAAGAATTTTCATTAGCTCCTTGGAGCATTGTAGCAGGGTTTTTTCCCATTCCAGTTTTAATTCATTGTTGGCTAGGTCAAATGCCGGAAAAATTTTTGGTCGTAGACCCCTTGGAACTAGATTGCTCTTGATATAGTTGTCGAAAGTGGTACGGTTCCACACTGTTTTGCTTTGCTTCATAAGAGCCAATTTTAAAGCGTGTAAGTCTTCGGACCAGCTGGGTGCGGGACCACTTGATCTATCAGGATTGTCCAGGAATATGGAATCCATATCACTCCTGAGCTTGTCCCTTCTAGTTTCTAGGTCCTTTGCTAGGCTGAAAGATGCCATAGTAAAAACACCTCTGGGGTTTTTTGAAACTTATATTTATGATGGAAAAATTCCTCGTTATCACTTGAGTGGTGCTAGAGTTCAGAAATCCGCAATTAAGCAGATAGAGTAATAGTACAGGTATAGGGGTTGTTGGGAATTCTGCACACACACATATATTAACACCCTATAATTGTGGGGTGGTATTCCACTGAATGTTTGTGGGCATCAGTGGGGGTGCTATCCCAAATATGTTAGGATCAAGGACAAAAAAGAAGAGAAAGAATTTGTGTTGGATGCACTCCTTGAATTCAATAAAGAAATTTATGGTTTAATTCCTTTTCTTGTGTTTTTATATAAAATGAGTGGGAGCTCCTTTTATCTTTATTATTCCAAAAAAGTGGGATAAGGAGACAGCCACTAGTAGCGAAATTAAGGGGTTAAAATTGACAACAACATAAACACATACATACAGTGAAATTAAAGATAAGAAATTGTGATTTTGACAGTTTTAAAAGGTAGGTAGGGGTGACTGTTGGTTATTGGTGTGTTTGAGGGTATATTCCCCACCAGTGTTTTTTTAAATGTCTAGTATTCCACAAATTGTGTGTATATTTGTTCGTGTTTACACTTCTGAGGAAATATACAATTTCATACCACAATGGGTTTATTCCTCAAGTGTAGTAGTTGCTTAGCCACAGAGGGTTATAGTGGGTCTTTCAGTAGTGATATGATGTTATTATTTCATATCAAATTGTTCACATTCACTCAAATCTGGCGTACTGCCCAGGATTAATTGTATCCGACTTTTTATCCAGAGTCTAATAGGATAGAGTAGCTGCACCTTCTATTAACCACTAGGATCGGTGGTATGTCACAATAACTCACAGTGGTCTCAGACTGATTTCGATAGTCCCTGTTAATTTCTACCACTCAATCTGTGGTTTTAAACAAACACCATTAAGGAGATATTAAATACTGGTATGATATTGGTATATGACAGAGAATGCTTAACTGCCTATATATAAGGATATAATTCCCACCAGTTTCCTCAGGTGCTTGACAGATTAAGTTATGTTTTACACTTTATTCAAGAAAAGAAGGGGGGGGATATGAATATACACCTCAATGGGTCTGTTTTCACATGTAATGATTATTTAACCACACAGAATTGCGTTGGTTTTGTGAATGTGAAGAAAAAGTTACTGTTTCATGCTTTATACATTAATTTGTATCCATTCACTCCAGATCTGGCATTTTGCCCAGAGCTGGGGAGATCCAGCTCCTTGTATAAGTATTAGGAGCCTGGAAAGAATGGAGCAACAGCACCATCTACTGGCCACTTATATTAATGGTACATTTAGGTATATAATATTATACCCCACATTGGTATTATTGATTAGGCGGTCCCAGGTTCGCCTGAGTGGTCTTAGCCACTATTATAGCCTTCTCTGTGGTCTAATAGAGCAACATTTAAAGAGACATCAACACTGGTATAATAATGTTATATGTGAAAAATCAATTTTTCTATGCTAACACCAAACAGTCATTTTCCCTATCTCTACAATCAACAGGACACGTGTTTCGCTATATGCTTCTTCAAGCTGACCACCAGAGTGTGGTAATGCCGAGATATTTATCAAAAAGCACCCAGCCAATCGCGGGGTCCAAATTGGGCATGTGGTATGATTGCGCCTATCAGCGGGCGCTTCTACTTCCGCCCTCAGCTGATTCTCCGGCCAGGTCTTCATTTGAGTGACGTCATCGCGTCAGTCACGTGACGCGAGCGTCGCGTCACGTGGTTATCGACAACCAATCACGCGGCTTATGATTGCCGGACCAGGAAGTGAAGGAGAGTGGAGCGCTGCCCTGGAATCTGCATATTACATAATATACAGTAAAAAAGGGTAGCGTTCCCTTGTTTATTTTTCATCTGCAGTTATGCCATTCACTGTATTTAGGCTCCGTTGTATGGAGTTTCGATATTCTTATTCGCTGGGGGTTGTTGTGTTTGCATGTAAATCATATTGCCCCATGATTTATATTATGCATAGTCCCCGATGGGGCCCTGCCATATGTATGCCACATAAGGTTAACTGACCATATTGATGGGGTGTTATAACTAATACTAACTCCTTTATTATATATCAAAAAAGTTTAAAGATGTGATATTGTTGTTCTAAATTATATACACCACTCTGCTATTATTATCTATGTACAAATTAGTATGTTATTCACATGTATATTCTGATTGTTGCAGATATTGGGTATTGTATATTGAATATGAGCAGAAAAAAAGAGAGTGAGAGATATTAGAAGATTTTTTATACTCCATGGGTTTGACTGGATCACCCATTAAGATATATGTACTTTGATCTTCTTATATTGAAAAAATAAAAAATAAAAAGTTATTGTGGGAACTGTTTTGTCTATTTTCTTTTATTATAAATAAATTGTACAGTGATGTACATCTATGTTGGTTATATGGGTGGAAGGGGTGTGATCAAAATTGTGAGAGAGTGTATAACAAAAGGGTGGAAAAAGTGTGCAAAAAAAAGGTGCTCATAATAAATAAATTGGTGAGGGGAGTCATTGGTTGTGTCAGTGGTTGCTGGTCATAAGGATAAGGAGTGTACTTATGGCTATCATAAGTGATTGAATATTGAAGGGCATATTTATGCCAGGGTGAGAGGTATCATGGTGAAAAGCTATAATAAGGAAAATTGGGGAGGGTGGTGTGTGTACACCGAGCATATTGGGGTGACGAGGTGTGAGGTTCCACATCATACATTGGTGGGATCTGTCATACTCAACAGTGATCTCTGTTGCCATTGGTATTGTTCTCCCATGGTCTTTGTTGATATAAAATAGCAGATAGCTATTGGGGGAGCGATTTCCCTATATTTAATGGTTGTTCCGTCGTGGTACAGTTTGTGGCCGCAGGTGTCGATGGTTCCTGATATGGTAAGTATAGTCATGGGGTAAGTATAGGTAATATATGATCTACTAAAGTACTTTTGACTTTTTTACAGGAATGGTAAGTAACTGTTGTATTCGTTGAGACCTTTGGGTTGTAATGAATCCATTAAGAATATCATTTTGGTCTCTATTTTCAAAAGTTCTCTGTCCAGGTCTCCTCCTCTGATCCCCAGTTGGACATGTCTCATTCCAAAAATCTTGAGGTCGGTGGGGTCATTGTTGTGGAATCGCATGAAATGTCTTGCTACTGGGGTGAGTTTTTTTAAATTCGCTGAGTCTTTCCTCGCATTTCTAATGGACCCTATGTGTTCTAACACCCGTACTTTGAGGGGTCGCTTGGTTTTACCAATGTAGACCTTACCACAGGGGCATTGTAGTTGGTAAATTACCCCTATGGTTGTACACGTGATGAGTGTTTGGATCTTCCAAGTTTTTTGGAATTTATCCACAAAAGTTTTGGTGGGAATCATGTAGGTGCATGCTTTGCACCGCCCACATTTTTCAGATCCCACTTTTTTGGGGGCATTTTTCAAAGGTTCTGCCAGGTGACTCTGCACTAGTTGATCTTTTAAATTCCTGGCTCTCCGCCAGCTGGTCTGTACCCTTGCCGGGAGAGCCTGGTTTAAATCTTCATCAGTTTGCAGAATATGCCAGTGTCGTTGTAAAATGTTGTTAATATTCCTCCAGTTCTTGTTGAAGGTACCAATGAAGCGTACTGGTTCTTCCTTCTTGGTAGCTCTTATTTTGGGTGATAGCAGAGTCTCTCTTGGAATTTGTTTAACTTCATTACGAGATCTTTTGATTAGGGTCTGACTGTACCCTCTCTCATAGAGTCTTGCAGACAGTTCTTGCTCTCTTTTTTCATATACCTTGGAGTTCGAACAGTTCCGTTTGATCCTAATCATTTCACCCTTGGGTATGGCTCTGATGGTGCTTGGAAGATGTGCACTAGTGGCATGTAGTACGCTATTCGTAGCGGTTTCTTTTCTGAATAGATCAGTGCAGATATTACCATTGTCATCTATGTTGATGGTTAAATCCAGAAAGTGGATCTTTTGTTGACTCGCTTCATATGATAATTTAAGATTTAAATTATTATCATTTAGCACATTAATCATCTCCTCCAATTCACTTTTCTCTCCATCCCACAACATCAGGATGTCATCTATATAACGCAGATACAATGGTATCTTATCTGTGTATCTTGAGTTGGCATCCTGAAAGACTACCTCTCTCTCCCACCACCCCAGGTACAGATTGGCATATGTCGGGGCACAGGCTGTCCCCATAGCTGTGCCCCGCACCTGGAGGTAGTGGGAGCCCTGGCAGACAAAATAGTTTTTAGTTAGAATGAATCTGATTGCTTCAGTGAGGAAGTGGTTGAATTCATAATTGGCGTCCATCTGAAGAAAATATTGGACAGCTTCAATTCCTCTTTCATGGTTTATACTTGTATAAAGACTTTCGACGTCTAATGATACAAGCCATGTATTGGTGTTTACTGACAGATTCTCTAACTTATTTAAAACGTCCATCGTGTCACGGAGGTATGATGGTAATGCAGTAACGTGTTTTCGTAGAAATTGGTCCACGTATATGCTCAACTTCTCTGTTAGACTGCCTTTACCTGACACGATGGGTCTGCCAGGGGGTGTCTTGGAGTTTTTGTGTATCTTTGGGAGGAGGTACAATGTCGGGGTTTTGGGGTTGTCTACCCGTAGGAAGTTAAAATCGCTATTGGAGATGATTTTATTATCATGTGCTTTCTTGATGAAGCTCTGGTATTGTCTTAAAAAATCTGCACTGGGACTGAAGATTAGTTTTGAATAACATTTTTTGTCACAGAGTTGTTTCTGTAACTCCTGGACATAGAGGTCCCGTGGCCAAAGGACCACGTTCCCCCCCTTGTCCGAAGGTTTAACTATTGTGTCATGCCATTCAGATATCTCTTTTAGTGCATTTTTTTCCCCTATGTTGATGTTATGTGGGTTGGAGGATTGGTTGATGAGCAACTGATCCAAATCTCTTGACACCAGCGTTTGATAAACCTGGACTTGTGGGCAGATTTTATTGTCCGGAAAGAATGTTGATTTCTTCTTTATTTTTGATTGATCCAGTGGTTCTGGTGCTGGGATTAGTGTTGTGGTCAGGTTGGTCTGGGAGTTGTCATCGATATTTGTTGACAATTCATATAGCATTTGTATTGCTGCATGGTCTTCATCATCCAGTTCATTATTAGGATCTTGCGAGTCTCTTAGGGGGTCTGGGGGGATTACAGTACATTCTGTGTTTTCTTTGTGTGATTTTGAATGATTCACAAAGAACTTTTTGAGGAGAATTTTGCGTGTAAAGAGGTTGAGATCTTTCTCTATGTCAAATCTATCGGCAGGTGCAGCCGGTGAAAACGAGAGCCCTCGTTTCAAAATAGATTCCTGATCATTTGTTAAATCTCGATCGGTGAGGTTGACAATTTTAAGGTGGGTTGTGGTGGGAGGTATCACGCTGGGGTTCAATTGGTCCAATCCCTGTGTCTCCTCCTCTCCCTGGTATCCCCTCTCCAATCTACAGCCTCTCTCTTTCTCCTTCTTCCCCCCCTGGCCCCGCCTGGTCTTCCTCCAGGGTCTCTGTCTGTTCGGCCTGCCCCTAAAAAATTAAGGTGGGACAGTCTCGTATCGGCCGAATCTGTGTCGGATGAGTCTAATTCTGATGAAGTAAAATTTAAAGAGTTCCTGTCCCCTCTGTTCTGTGTATATTGTGGTCTGGTGGGTCTTGAGTTCCACTTAAAAATTTTATTGTTTTGGAAGTCCATTCTATCTCTTTGGAATTTTCTTTTTTTGCGGTCTATTATTTCCAATTCATAGCTCTCTATCTCTTTTTTGTATTTGTCATACCGGGTCTGGAAAAGTTCTAGTGTCTCATGGTTTTTCAACCTCTCCCCTAGTGTTGTTATCTCCAATGACAGTTGAGTCAATAGTATTTCATCATGTTTAATAAGAATTTTCATTAGCTCCTTGGAGCATTGTAGCAGGGTTTTTTCCCATTCCAGTTTTAATTCATTGTTGGCTAGGTCAAATGCCGGAAAAATTTTTGGTCGTAGACCCCTTGGAACTAGATTGCTCTTGATATAGTTGTCGAAAGTGGTACGGTTCCACACTGTTTTGCTTTGCTTCATAAGAGCCAATTTTAAAGCGTGTAAGTCTTCGGACCAGCTGGGTGCGGGACCACTTGATCTATCAGGATTGTCCAGGAATATGGAATCCATATCACTCCTGAGCTTGTCCCTTCTAGTTTCTAGGTCCTTTGCTAGGCTGAAAGATGCCATAGTAAAAACACCTCTGGGTTTTTTTGAAACTTATATTTATGATGGAAAAATTCCTCGTTATCACTTGAGTGGTGCTAGAGTTCAGAAATCCGCAATTAAGCAGATAGAGTAATAGTACAGGTATAGGGGTTGTTGGGAATTCTGCACACACACATATATTAACACCCTATAATTGTGGGGTGGTATTCCACTGAATGTTTGTGGGCATCAGTGGGGGTGCTATCCCAAATATGTTAGGATCAAGGACAAAAAAGAAGAGAAAGAATTTGTGTTGGATGCACTCCTTGAATTCAATAAAGAAATTTATGGTTTAATTCCTTTTCTTGTGTTTTTATATAAAATGAGTGGGAGCTCCTTTTATCTTTATTATTCCAAAAAAGTGGGATAAGGAGACAGCCACTAGTAGCGAAATTAAGGGGTTAAAATTGACAACAACATAAACACATACATACAGTGAAATTAAAGATAAGAAATTGTGATTTTGACAGTTTTAAAATGTAGGTAGGGGTGACTGTTGGTTATTGGTGTGTTTGAGGGTATATTCCCCACCAGTGTTTTTTTAAATGTCTAGTATTCCACAAATTGTGTGTATATTTGTTCGTGTTTACACTTCTGAGGAAATATACAATTTCATACCACAATGGGTTTATTCCTCAAGTGTAGTAGTTGCTTAGCCACAGAGGGTTATAGTGGGTCTTTCAGTAGTGATATGATGTTATTATTTCATATCAAATTGTTCACATTCACTCAAATCTGGCGTACTGCCCAGGATTAATTGTATCCGACTTTTTATCCAGAGTCTAATAGGATAGAGTAGCTGCACCTTCTATTAACCACTAGGATCGGTGGTATGTCACAATAACTCACAGTGGTCTCAGACTGATTTCGATAGTCCCTGTTAATTTCTACCACTCAATCTGTGGTTTTAAACAAACACCATTAAGGAGATATTAAATACTGGTATGATATTGGTATATGACAGAGAATGCTTAACTGCCTATATATAAGGATATAATTCCCACCAGTTTCCTCAGGTGCTTGACAGATTAAGTTATGTTTTACACTTTATTCAAGAAAAGAAGGGGGGGGATATGAATATACACCTCAATGGGTCTGTTTTCACATGTAATGATTATTTAACCACACAGAATTGCGTTGGTTTTGTGAATGTGAAGAAAAAGTTACTGTTTCATGCTTTATACATTAATTTGTATCCATTCACTCCAGATCTGGCATTTTGCCCAGAGCTGGGGAGATCCAGCTCCTTGTATAAGTATTAGGAGCCTGGAAAGAATGGAGCAACAGCACCATCTACTGGCCACTTATATTAATGGTACATTTAGGTATATAATATTATACCCCACATTGGTATTATTGATTAGGCGGTCCCAGGTTCGCCTGAGTGGTCTTAGCCACTATTATAGCCTTCTCTGTGGTCTAATAGAGCAACATTTAAAGAGACATCAACACTGGTATAATAATGTTATATGTGAAAAATCAATTTTTCTATGCTAACACCAAACAGTCATTTTCCCTATCTCTACAATCAACAGGACACGTGTTTCGCTATATGCTTCTTCAAGCTGACCACCAGAGTGTGGTAATGCCGAGATATTTATCAAAAAGCACCCAGCCAATCGCGGGGTCCAAATTGGGCATGTGGTATGATTGCGCCTATCAGCGGGCGCTTCTACTTCCGCCCTCAGCTGATTCTCCGGCCAGGTCTTCATTTGAGTGACGTCATCGCGTCAGTCACGTGACGCGAGCGTCGCGTCACGTGGTTATCGACAACCAATCACGCGGCTTATGATTGCCGGACCAGGAAGTGAAGGAGAGTGGAGCGCTGCCCTGGAATCTGCATATTACATAATATACAGTAAAAAAGGGTAGCGTTCCCTTGTTTATTTTTCATCTGCAGTTATGCCATTCACTGTATTTAGGCTCCGTTGTATGGAGTTTCGATATTCTTATTCGCTGGGGGTTGTTGTGTTTGCATGTAAATCATATTGCCCCATGATTTATATTATGCATAGTCCCCGATGGGGCCCTGCCATATGTATGCCACATAAGGTTAACTGACCATATTGATGGGGTGTTATAACTAATACTAACTCCTTTATTATATATCAAAAAAGTTTAAAGATGTGATATTGTTGTTCTAAATTATATACACCACTCTGCTATTATTATCTATGTACAAATTAGTATGTTATTCACATGTATATTCTGATTGTTGCAGATATTGGGTATTGTATATTGAATATGAGCAGAAAAAAAGAGAGTGAGAGATATTAGAAGATTTTTATACTCCATGGGTTTGACTGGATCACCCATTAAGATATATGTACTTTGATCTTCTTATATTGAAAAAATAAAAAATAAAAAGTTATTGTGGGAACTGTTTTGTCTATTTTCTTTTATTATAAATAAATTGTACAGTGATGTACATCTATGTTGGTTATATGGGTGGAAGGGGTGTGATCAAAATTGTGAGAGAGTGTATAACAAAAGGGTGGAAAAAGTGTGCAAAAAAAAGGTGCTCATAATAAATAAATTGGTGAGGGGAGTCATTGGTTGTGTCAGTGGTTGCTGGTCATAAGGATAAGGAGTGTACTTATGGCTATCATAAGTGATTGAATATTGAAGGGCATATTTATGCCAGGGTGAGAGGTATCATGGTGAAAAGCTATAATAAGGAAAATTGGGGAGGGTGGTGTGTGTACACCGAGCATATTGGGGTGACGAGGTGTGAGGTTCCACATCATACATTGGTGGGATCTGTCATACTCAACAGTGATCTCTGTTGCCATTGGTATTGTTCTCCCATGGTCTTTGTTGATATAAAATAGCAGATAGCTATTGGGGGAGCGATTTCCCTATATTTAATGGTTGTTCCGTCGTGGTACAGTTTGTGGCCGCAGGTGTCGATGGTTCCTGATATGGTAAGTATAGTCATGGGGTAAGTATAGGTAATATATGATCTACTAAAGTACTTTTGACTTTTTTACAGGAATGGTAAGTAACTGTTGTATTCGTTGAGACCTTTGGGTTGTAATGAATCCATTAAGAATATCATTTTGGTCTCTATTTTCAAAAGTTCTCTGTCCAGGTCTCCTCCTCTGATCCCCAGTTGGACATGTCTCATTCCAAAAATCTTGAGGTCGGTGGGGTCATTGTTGTGGAATCGCATGAAATGTCTTGCTACTGGGGTGAGTTTTTTTAAATTCGCTGAGTCTTTCCTCGCATTTCTAATGGACCCTATGTGTTCTAACACCCGTACTTTGAGGGGTCGCTTGGTTTTACCAATGTAGACCTTACCACAGGGGCATTGTAGTTGGTAAATTACCCCTATGGTTGTACACGTGATGAGTGTTTGGATCTTCCAAGTTTTTTGGAATTTATCCACAAAAGTTTTGGTGGGAATCATGTAGGTGCATGCTTTGCACCGCCCACATTTTTCAGATCCCACTTTTTTGGGGGCATTTTTCAAAGGTTCTGCCAGGTGACTCTGCACTAGTTGATCTTTTAAATTCCTGGCTCTCCGCCAGCTGGTCTGTACCCTTGCCGGGAGAGCCTGGTTTAAATCTTCATCAGTTTGCAGAATATGCCAGTGTCGTTGTAAAATGTTGTTAATATTCCTCCAGTTCTTGTTGAAGGTACCAATGAAGCGTACTGGTTCTTCCTTCTTGGTAGCTCTTATTTTGGGTGATAGCAGAGTCTCTCTTGGAATTTGTTTAACTTCATTACGAGATCTTTTGATTAGGGTCTGACTGTACCCTCTCTCATAGAGTCTTGCAGACAGTTCTTGCTCTCTTTTTTCATATACCTTGGAGTTCGAACAGTTCCGTTTGATCCTAATCATTTCACCCTTGGGTATGGCTCTGATGGTGCTTGGAAGATGTGCACTAGTGGCATGTAGTACGCTATTCGTAGCGGTTTCTTTTCTGAATAGATCAGTGCAGATATTACCATTGTCATCTATGTTGATGGTTAAATCCAGAAAGTGGATCTTTTGTTGACTCGCTTCATATGATAATTTAAGATTTAAATTATTATCATTTAGCACATTAATCATCTCCTCCAATTCACTTTTCTCTCCATCCCACAACATCAGGATGTCATCTATATAACGCAGATACAATGGTATCTTATCTGTGTATCTTGAGTTGGCATCCTGAAAGACTACCTCTCTCTCCCACCACCCCAGGTACAGATTGGCATATGTCGGGGCACAGGCTGTCCCCATAGCTGTGCCCCGCACCTGGAGGTAGTGGGAGCCCTGGCAGACAAAATAGTTTTTAGTTAGAATGAATCTGATTGCTTCAGTGAGGAAGTGGTTGAATTCATAATTGGCGTCCATCTGAAGAAAATATTGGACAGCTTCAATTCCTCTTTCATGGTTTATACTTGTATAAAGACTTTCGACGTCTAATGATACAAGCCATGTATTGGTGTTTACTGACAGATTCTCTAACTTATTTAAAACGTCCATCGTGTCACGGAGGTATGATGGTAATGCAGTAACGTGTTTTCGTAGAAATTGGTCCACGTATATGCTCAACTTCTCTGTTAGACTGCCTTTACCTGACACGATGGGTCTGCCAGGGGGTGTCTTGGAGTTTTTGTGTATCTTTGGGAGGAGGTACAATGTCGGGGTTTTGGGGTTGTCTACCCGTAGGAAGTTAAAATCGCTATTGGAGATGATTTTATTATCATGTGCTTTCTTGATGAAGCTCTGGTATTGTCTTAAAAAATCTGCACTGGGACTGAAGATTAGTTTTGAATAACATTTTTTGTCACAGAGTTGTTTCTGTAACTCCTGGACATAGAGGTCCCGTGGCCAAAGGACCACGTTCCCCCCCTTGTCCGAAGGTTTAACTATTGTGTCATGCCATTCAGATATCTCTTTTAGTGCATTTTTTTCCCCTATGTTGATGTTATGTGGGTTGGAGGATTGGTTGATGAGCAACTGATCCAAATCTCTTGACACCAGCGTTTGATAAACCTGGACTTGTGGGCAGATTTTATTGTCCGGAAAGAATGTTGATTTCTTCTTTATTTTTGATTGATCCAGTGGTTCTGGTGCTGGGATTAGTGTTGTGGTCAGGTTGGTCTGGGAGTTGTCATCGATATTTGTTGACAATTCATATAGCATTTGTATTGCTGCATGGTCTTCATCATCCAGTTCATTATTAGGATCTTGCGAGTCTCTTAGGGGGTCTGGGGGGATTACAGTACATTCTGTGTTTTCTTTGTGTGATTTTGAATGATTCACAAAGAACTTTTTGAGGAGAATTTTGCGTGTAAAGAGGTTGAGATCTTTCTCTATGTCAAATCTATCGGCAGGTGCAGCCGGTGAAAACGAGAGCCCTCGTTTCAAAATAGATTCCTGATCATTTGTTAAATCTCGATCGGTGAGGTTGACAATTTTAAGGTGGGTTGTGGTGGGAGGTATCACGCTGGGGTTCAATTGGTCCAATCCCTGTGTCTCCTCCTCTCCCTGGTATCCCCTCTCCAATCTACAGCCTCTCTCTTTCTCCTTCTTCCCCCCCTGGCCCCGCCTGGTCTTCCTCCAGGGTCTCTGTCTGTTCGGCCTGCCCCTAAAAAATTAAGGTGGGACAGTCTCGTATCGGCCGAATCTGTGTCGGATGAGTCTAATTCTGATGTAGTAAAATTTAAAGAGTTCCTGTCCCCTCTGTTCTGTGTATATTGTGGTCTGGTGGGTCTTGAGTTCCACTTAAAAATTTTATTGTTTTGGAAGTCCATTCTATCTCTTTGGAATTTTCTTTTTTTGCGGTCTATTATTTCCAATTCATAGCTCTCTATCTCTTTTTTGTATTTGTCATACCGGGTCTGGAAAAGTTCTAGTGTCTCATGGTTTTTCAACCTCTCCCCTAGTGTTGTTATCTCCAATGACAGTTGAGTCAATAGTATTTCATCATGTTTAATAAGAATTTTCATTAGCTCCTTGGAGCATTGTAGCAGGGTTTTTTCCCATTCCAGTTTTAATTCATTGTTGGCTAGGTCAAATGCCGGAAAAATTTTTGGTCGTAGACCCCTTGGAACTAGATTGCTCTTGATATAGTTGTCGAAAGTGGTACGGTTCCACACTGTTTTGCTTTGCTTCATAAGAGCCAATTTTAAAGCGTGTAAGTCTTCGGACCAGCTGGGTGCGGGACCACTTGATCTATCAGGATTGTCCAGGAATATGGAATCCATATCACTCCTGAGCTTGTCCCTTCTAGTTTCTAGGTCCTTTGCTAGGCTGAAAGATGCCATAGTAAAAACACCTCTGGGGTTTTTTGAAACTTATATTTATGATGGAAAAATTCCTCGTTATCACTTGAGTGGTGCTAGAGTTCAGAAATCCGCAATTAAGCAGATAGAGTAATAGTACAGGTATAGGGGTTGTTGGGAATTCTGCACACACACATATATTAACACCCTATAATTGTGGGGTGGTATTCCACTGAATGTTTGTGGGCATCAGTGGGGGTGCTATCCCAAATATGTTAGGATCAAGGACAAAAAAGAAGAGAAAGAATTTGTGTTGGATGCACTCCTTGAATTCAATAAAGAAATTTATGGTTTAATTCCTTTTCTTGTGTTTTTATATAAAATGAGTGGGAGCTCCTTTTATCTTTATTATTCCAAAAAAGTGGGATAAGGAGACAGCCACTAGTAGCGAAATTAAGGGGTTAAAATTGACAACAACATAAACACATACATACAGTGAAATTAAAGATAAGAAATTGTGATTTTGACAGTTTTAAAATGTAGGTAGGGGTGACTGTTGGTTATTGGTGTGTTTGAGGGTATATTCCCCACCAGTGTTTTTTTAAATGTCTAGTATTCCACAAATTGTGTGTATATTTGTTCGTGTTTACACTTCTGAGGAAATATACAATTTCATACCACAATGGGTTTATTCCTCAAGTGTAGTAGTTGCTTAGCCACAGAGGGTTATAGTGGGTCTTTCAGTAGTGATATGATGTTATTATTTCATATCAAATTGTTCACATTCACTCAAATCTGGCGTACTGCCCAGGATTAATTGTATCCGACTTTTTATCCAGAGTCTAATAGGATAGAGTAGCTGCACCTTCTATTAACCACTAGGATCGGTGGTATGTCACAATAACTCACAGTGGTCTCAGACTGATTTCGATAGTCCCTGTTAATTTCTACCACTCAATCTGTGGTTTTAAACAAACACCATTAAGGAGATATTAAATACTGGTATGATATTGGTATATGACAGAGAATGCTTAACTGCCTATATATAAGGATATAATTCCCACCAGTTTCCTCAGGTGCTTGACAGATTAAGTTATGTTTTACACTTTATTCAAGAAAAGAAGGGGGGGGATATGAATATACACCTCAATGGGTCTGTTTTCACATGTAATGATTATTTAACCACACAGAATTGCGTTGGTTTTGTGAATGTGAAGAAAAAGTTACTGTTTCATGCTTTATACATTAATTTGTATCCATTCACTCCAGATCTGGCATTTTGCCCAGAGCTGGGGAGATCCAGCTCCTTGTATAAGTATTAGGAGCCTGGAAAGAATGGAGCAACAGCACCATCTACTGGCCACTTATATTAATGGTACATTTAGGTATATAATATTATACCCCACATTGGTATTATTGATTAGGCGGTCCCAGGTTCGCCTGAGTGGTCTTAGCCACTATTATAGCCTTCTCTGTGGTCTAATAGAGCAACATTTAAAGAGACATCAACACTGGTATAATAATGTTATATGTGAAAAATCAATTTTTCTATGCTAACACCAAACAGTCATTTTCCCTATCTCTACAATCAACAGGACACGTGTTTCGCTATATGCTTCTTCAAGCTGACCACCAGAGTGTGGTAATGCCGAGATATTTATCAAAAAGCACCCAGCCAATCGCGGGGTCCAAATTGGGCATGTGGTATGATTGCGCCTATCAGCGGGCGCTTCTACTTCCGCCCTCAGCTGATTCTCCGGCCAGGTCTTCATTTGAGTGACGTCATCGCGTCAGTCACGTGACGCGAGCGTCGCGTCACGTGGTTATCGACAACCAATCACGCGGCTTATGATTGCCGGACCAGGAAGTGAAGGAGAGTGGAGCGCTGCCCTGGAATCTGCATATTACATAATATACAGTAAAAAAGGGTAGCGTTCCCTTGTTTATTTTTCATCTGCAGTTATGCCATTCACTGTATTTAGGCTCCGTTGTATGGAGTTTCGATATTCTTATTCGCTGGGGGTTGTTGTGTTTGCATGTAAATCATATTGCCCCATGATTTATATTATGCATAGTCCCCGATGGGGCCCTGCCATATGTATGCCACATAAGGTTAACTGACCATATTGATGGGGTGTTATAACTAATACTAACTCCTTTATTATATATCAAAAAAGTTTAAAGATGTGATATTGTTGTTCTAAATTATATACACCACTCTGCTATTATTATCTATGTACAAATTAGTATGTTATTCACATGTATATTCTGATTGTTGCAGATATTGGGTATTGTATATTGAATATGAGCAGAAAAAAAGTGAGTGAGAGATATTAGAAGATTTTTATACTCCATGGGTTTGACTGGATCACCCATTAAGATATATGTACTTTGATCTTCTTATATTGAAAAAATAAAAAATAAAAAGTTATTGTGGGAACTGTTTTGTCTATTTTCTTTTATTATAAATAAATTGTACAGTGATGTACATCTATGTTGGTTATATGGGTGGAAGGGGTGTGATCAAAATTGTGAGAGAGTGTATAACAAAAGGGTGGAAAAAGTGTGCAAAAAAAAGGTGCTCATAATAAATAAATTGGTGAGGGGAGTCATTGGTTGTGTCAGTGGTTGCTGGTCATAAGGATAAGGAGTGTACTTATGGCTATCATAAGTGATTGAATATTGAAGGGCATATTTATGCCAGGGTGAGAGGTATCATGGTGAAAAGCTATAATGAGGAAAATTGGGGAGGGTGGTGTGTGTACACCGAGCATATTGGGGTGACGAGGTGTGAGGTTCCACATCATACATTGGTGGGATCTGTCATACTCAACAGTGATCTCTGTTGCCATTGGTATTGTTCTCCCATGGTCTTTGTTGATATAAAATAGCAGATAGCTATTGGGGGAGCGATTTCCCTATATTTAATGGTTGTTCCGTCGTGGTACAGTTTGTGGCCGCAGGTGTCGATGGTTCCTGATATGGTAAGTATAGTCATGGGGTAAGTATAGGTAATATATGATCTACTAAAGTACTTTTGACTTTTTTACAGGAATGGTAAGTAACTGTTGTATTCGTTGAGACCTTTGGGTTGTAATGAATCCATTAAGAATATCATTTTGGTCTCTATTTTCAAAAGTTCTCTGTCCAGGTCTCCTCCTCTGATCCCCAGTTGGACATGTCTCATTCCAAAAATCTTGAGGTCGGTGGGGTCATTGTTGTGGAATCGCATGAAATGTCTTGCTACTGGGGTGAGTTTTTTGAAATTCGCTGAGTCTTTCCTCGCATTTCTAATGGACCCTATGTGTTCTAACACCCGTACTTTGAGGGGTCGCTTGGTTTTACCAATGTAGACCTTACCACAGGGGCATTGTAGTTGGTAAATTACCCCTATGGTTGTACACGTGATGAGTGTTTGGATCTTCCAAGTTTTTTGGAATTTATCCACAAAAGTTTTGGTGGGAATCATGTAGGTGCATGCTTTGCACCGCCCACATTTTTCAGATCCCACTTTTTTGGGGGCATTTTTCAAAGGTTCTGCCAGGTGACTCTGCACTAGTTGATCTTTTAAATTCCTGGCTCTCCGCCAGCTGGTCTGTACCCTTGCCGGGAGAGCCTGGTTTAAATCTTCATCAGTTTGCAGAATATGCCAGTGTCGTTGTAAAATGTTGTTAATATTCCTCCAGTTCTTGTTGAAGGTACCAATGAAGCGTACTGGTTCTTCCTTCTTGGTAGCTCTTATTTTGGGTGATAGCAGAGTCTCTCTTGGAATTTGTTTAACTTCATTACGAGATCTTTTGATTAGGGTCTGACTGTACCCTCTCTCATAGAGTCTTGCAGACAGTTCTTGCTCTCTTTTTTCATATACCTTGGAGTTCGAACAGTTCCGTTTGATCCTAATCATTTCACCCTTGGGTATGGCTCTGATGGTGCTTGGAAGATGTGCACTAGTGGCATGTAGTACGCTATTCGTAGCGGTTTCTTTTCTGAATAGATCAGTGCAGATATTACCATTGTCATCTATGTTGATGGTTAAATCCAGAAAGTGGATCTTTTGTTGACTCGCTTCATATGATAATTTAAGATTTAAATTATTATCATTTAGCACATTAATCATCTCCTCCAATTCACTTTTCTCTCCATCCCACAACATCAGGATGTCATCTATATAACGCAGATACAATGGTATCTTATCTGTGTATCTTGAGTTGGCATCCTGAAAGACTACCTCTCTCTCCCACCACCCCAGGTACAGATTGGCATATGTCGGGGCACAGGCTGTCCCCATAGCTGTGCCCCGCACCTGGAGGTAGTGGGAGCCCTGGCAGACAAAATAGTTTTTAGTTAGAATGAATCTGATTGCTTCAGTGAGGAAGTGGTTGAATTCATAATTGGCGTCCATCTGAAGAAAATATTGGACAGCTTCAATTCCTCTTTCATGGTTTATACTTGTATAAAGACTTTCGACGTCTAATGATACAAGCCATGTATTGGTGTTTACTGACAGATTCTCTAACTTATTTAAAACGTCCATCGTGTCACGGAGGTATGATGGTAATGCAGTAACGTGTTTTCGTAGAAATTGGTCCACGTATATGCTCAACTTCTCTGTTAGACTGCCTTTACCTGACACGATGGGTCTGCCAGGGGGTGTCTTGGAGTTTTTGTGTATCTTTGGGAGGAGGTACAATGTCGGGGTTTTGGGGTTGTCTACCCGTAGGAAGTTAAAATCGCTATTGGAGATGATTTTATTATCATGTGCTTTCTTGATGAAGCTCTGGTATTGTCTTAAAAAATCTGCACTGGGACTGAAGATTAGTTTTGAATAAAAATTTTTGTCACAGAGTTGTTTCTGTAACTCCTGGACATAGAGGTCCCGTGGCCAAAGGACCACGTTCCCCCCCTTGTCCGAAGGTTTAACTATTGTGTCATGCCATTCAGATATCTCTTTTAGTGCATTTTTTTCCCCTATGTTGATGTTATGTGGGTTGGAGGATTGGTTGATGAGCAACTGATCCAAATCTCTTGACACCAGCGTTTGATAAACCTGGACTTGTGGGCAGATTTTATTGTCCGGAAAGAATGTTGATTTCTTCTTTATTTTTGATTGATCCAGTGGTTCTGGTGCTGGGATTAGTGTTGTGGTCAGGTTGGTCTGGGAGTTGTCATCGATATTTGTTGACAATTCATATAGCATTTGTATTGCTGCATGGTCTTCATCATCCAGTTCATTATTAGGATCTTGCGAGTCTCTTAGGGGGTCTGGGGGGATTACAGTACATTCTGTGTTTTCTTTGTGTGATTTTGAATGATTCACAAAGAACTTTTTGAGGAGAATTTTGCGTGTAAAGAGGTTGAGATCTTTCTCTATGTCAAATCTATCGGCAGGTGCAGCCGGTGAAAACGAGAGCCCTCGTTTCAAAATAGATTCCTGATCATTTGTTAAATCTCGATCGGTGAGGTTGACAATTTTAAGGTGGGTTGTGGTGGGAGGTATCACGCTGGGGTTCAATTGGTCCAATCCCTGTGTCTCCTCCTCTCCCTGGTATCCCCTCTCCAATCTACAGCCTCTCTCTTTCTCCTTCTTCCCCCCCTGGCCCCGCCTGGTCTTCCTCCAGGGTCTCTGTCTGTTCGGCCTGCCCCTAAAAAATTAAGGTGGGACAGTCTCGTATCGGCCGAATCTGTGTCGGATGAGTCTAATTCTGATGAAGTAAAATTTAAAGAGTTCCTGTCCCCTCTGTTCTGTGTATATTGTGGTCTGGTGGGTCTTGAGTTCCACTTAAAAATTTTATTGTTTTGGAAGTCCATTCTATCTCTTTGGAATTTTCTTTTTTTGCGGTCTATTATTTCCAATTCATAGCTCTCTATCTCTTTTTTGTATTTGTCATACCGGGTCTGGAAAAGTTCTAGTGTCTCATGGTTTTTCAACCTCTCCCCTAGTGTTGTTATCTCCAATGACAGTTGAGTCAATAGTATTTCATCATGTTTAATAAGAATTTTCATTAGCTCCTTGGAGCATTGTAGCAGGGTTTTTTCCCATTCCAGTTTTAATTCATTGTTGGCTAGGTCAAATGCCGGAAAAATTTTTGGTCGTAGACCCCTTGGAACTAGATTGCTCTTGATATAGTTGTCGAAAGTGGTACGGTTCCACACTGTTTTGCTTTGCTTCATAAGAGCCAATTTTAAAGCGTGTAAGTCTTCGGACCAGCTGGGTGCGGGACCACTTGATCTATCAGGATTGTCCAGGAATATGGAATCCATATCACTCCTGAGCTTGTCCCTTCTAGTTTCTAGGTCCTTTGCTAGGCTGAAAGATGCCATAGTAAAAACACCTCTGGGGTTTTTTGAAACTTATATTTATGATGGAAAAATTCCTCGTTATCACTTGAGTGGTGCTAGAGTTCAGAAATCCGCAATTAAGCAGATAGAGTAATAGTACAGGTATAGGGGTTGTTGGGAATTCTGCACACACACATATATTAACACCCTATAATTGTGGGGTGGTATTCCACTGAATGTTTGTGGGCATCAGTGGGGGTGCTATCCCAAATATGTTAGGATCAAGGACAAAAAAGAAGAGAAAGAATTTGTGTTGGATGCACTCCTTGAATTCAATAAAGAAATTTATGGTTTAATTCCTTTTCTTGTGTTTTTATATAAAATGAGTGGGAGCTCCTTTTATCTTTATTATTCCAAAAAAGTGGGATAAGGAGACAGCCACTAGTAGCGAAATTAAGGGGTTAAAATTGACAACAACATAAACACATACATACAGTGAAATTAAAGATAAGAAATTGTGATTTTGACAGTTTTAAAATGTAGGTAGGGGTGACTGTTGGTTGGTTTTTTCAATATAAGAAGATCAAAGTACATATATCTTAATGGGTGATCCAGTCAAACCCATGGAGTATAAAAATCTTCTAATATCTCTCACTCTCTTTTTTTCTGCTCATATTCAATATACAATACCCAATATCTGCAACAATCAGAATATACATGTGAATAACATACTAATTTGTACATAGATAATAATAGCAGAGTGGTGTATATAATTTAGAACAACAATATCACATCTTTAAACTTTTTTGATATATAATAAAGGAGTTAGTATTAGTTATAACACCCCATCAATATGGTCAGTTAACCTTATGTGGCATACATATGGCAGGGCCCCATCGGGGACTATGCATAATATAAATCATGGGGCAATATGATTTACATGCAAACACAACAACCCCCAGCGAATAAGAATATCGAAACTCCATACAACGGAGCCTAAATACAGTGAATGGCATAACTGCAGATGAAAAATAAACAAGGGAACGCTACCCTTTTTTACTGTATATTATGTAATATGCAGATTCCAGGGCAGCGCTCCACTCTCCTTCACTTCCTGGTCCGGCAATCATAAGCCGCGTGATTGGTTGTCGATAACCACGTGACGCGACGCTCGCGTCACGTGACTGACGCGATGACGTCACTCAAATGAAGACCTGGCCGGAGAATCAGCTGAGGGCGGAAGTAGAAGCGCCCGCTGATAGGCGCAATCATACCACATGCCCAATTTGGACCCCGCGATTGGCTGGGTGCTTTTTGATAAATATCTCGGCATTACCACACTCTGGTGGTCAGCTTGAAGAAGCATATAGCGAAACACGTGTCCTGTTGATTGTAGAGATAGGGAAAATGACTGTTTGGTGTTAGCATAGAAAAATTGATTTTTCACATATAACATTATTATACCAGTGTTGATGTCTCTTTAAATGTTGCTCTATTAGACCACAGAGAAGGCTATAATAGTGGCTAAGACCACTCAGGCGAACCTGGGACCGCCTAATCAATAATACCAATGTGGGGTATAATATTATATACCTAAATGTACCATTAATATAAGTGGCCAGTAGATGGTGCTGTTGCTCCATTCTTTCCAGGCTCCTAATACTTATACAAGGAGCTGGATCTCCCCAGCTCTGGGCAAAATGCCAGATCTGGAGTGAATGGATACAAATTAATGTATAAAGCATGAAACAGTAACTTTTTCTTCACATTCACAAAACCAACGCAATTCTGTGTGGTTAAATAATCATTACATGTGAAAACAGACCCATTGAGGTGTATATTCATATCCCCCCCCTTCTTTTCTTGAATAAAGTGTAAAACATAACTTAATCTGTCAAGCACCTGAGGAAACTGGTGGGAATTATATCCTTATATATAGGCAGTTAAGCATTCTCTGTCATATACCAATATCATACCAGTATTTAATATCTCCTTAATGGTGTTTGTTTAAAACCACAGATTGAGTGGTAGAAATTAACAGGGACTATCGAAATCAGTCTGAGACCACTGTGAGTTATTGTGACATACCACCGATCCTAGTGGTTAATAGAAGGTGCAGCTACTCTATCCTATTAGACTCTGGATAAAAAGTCGGATACAATTAATCCTGGGCAGTACGCCAGATTTGAGTGAATGTGAACAATTTGATATGAAATAATAACATCATATCACTACTGAAAGACCCACTATAACCCTCTGTGGCTAAGCAACTACTACACTTGAGGAATAAACCCATTGTGGTATGAAATTGTATATTTCCTCAGAAGTGTAAACACGAACAAATATACACACAATTTGTGGAATACTAGACATTTAAAAAAACACTGGTGGGGAATATACCCTCAAACACACCAATAACCAACAGTCACCCCTACCTACATTTTAAAACTGTCAAAATCACAATTTCTTATCTTTAATTTCACTGTATGTATGTGTTTATGTTGTTGTCAATTTTAACCCCTTAATTTCGCTACTAGTGGCTGTCTCCTTATCCCACTTTTTTGGAATAATAAAGATAAAAGGAGCTCCCACTCATTTTATATAAAAACACAAGAAAAGGAATTAAACCATAAATTTCTTTATTGAATTCAAGGAGTGCATCCAACACAAATTCTTTCTCTTCTTTTTTGTCCTTGATCCTAACATATTTGGGATAGCACCCCCACTGATGCCCACAAACATTCAGTGGAATACCACCCCACAATTATAGGGTGTTAATATATGTGTGTGTGCAGAATTCCCAACAACCCCTATACCTGTACTATTACTCTATCTGCTTAATTGCGGATTTCTGAACTCTAGCACCACTCAAGTGATAACGAGGAATTTTTCCATCATAAATATAAGTTTCAAAAAACCCCAGAGGTGTTTTTACTATGGCATCTTTCAGCCTAGCAAAGGACCTAGAAACTAGAAGGGACAAGCTCAGGAGTGATATGGATTCCATATTCCTGGACAATCCTGATAGATCAAGTGGTCCCGCACCCAGCTGGTCCGAAGACTTACACGCTTTAAAATTGGCTCTTATGAAGCAAAGCAAAACAGTGTGGAACCGTACCACTTTCGACAACTATATCAAGAGCAATCTAGTTCCAAGGGGTCTACGACCAAAAATTTTTCCGGCATTTGACCTAGCCAACAATGAATTAAAACTGGAATGGGAAAAAACCCTGCTACAATGCTCCAAGGAGCTAATGAAAATTCTTATTAAACATGATGAAATACTATTGACTCAACTGTCATTGGAGATAACAACACTAGGGGAGAGGTTGAAAAACCATGAGACACTAGAACTTTTCCAGACCCGGTATGACAAATACAAAAAAGAGATAGAGAGCTATGAATTGGAAATAATAGACCGCAAAAAAAGAAAATTCCAAAGAGATAGAATGGACTTCCAAAACAATAAAATTTTTAAGTGGAACTCAAGACCCACCAGACCACAATATACACAGAACAGAGGGGACAGGAACTCTTTAAATTTTACTTCATCAGAATTAGACTCATCCGACACAGATTCGGCCGATACGAGACTGTCCCACCTTAATTTTTTAGGGGCAGGCCGAACAGACAGAGACCCTGGAGGAAGACCAGGCGGGGCCAGGGGGGGAAGAAGGAGAAAGAGAGAGGCTGTAGATTGGAGAGGGGATACCAGGGAGAGGAGGAGACACAGGGATTGGACCAATTGAACCCCAGCGTGATACCTCCCACCACAACCCACCTTAAAATTGTCAACCTCACCGATCGAGATTTAACAAATGATCAGGAATCTATTTTGAAACGAGGGCTCTCGTTTTCACCGGCTGCACCTGCCGATAGATTTGACATAGAGAAAGATCTCAACCTCTTTACACGCAAAATTCTCCTCAAAAAGTTCTTTGTGAATCATTCAAAATCACACAAAGAAAACACAGAATGTACTGTAATCCCCCCAGACCCCCTAAGAGACTCGCAAGATCCTAATAATGAACTGGATGATGAAGACCATGCAGCAATACAAATGCTATATGAATTGTCAACAAATATCGATGACAACTCCCAGACCAACCTGACCACAACACTAATCCCAGCACCAGAACCACTGGATCAATCAAAAATAAAGAAGAAATCAACATTCTTTCCGGACAATAAAATCTGCCCACAAGTCCAGGTTTATCAAACGCTGGTGTCAAGAGATTTGGATCAGTTGCTCATCAACCAATCCTCCAACCCACATAACATCAACATAGGGGAAAAAAATGCACTAAAAGAGATATCTGAATGGCATGACACAATAGTTAAACCTTCGGACAAGGGGGGGAACGTGGTCCTTTGGCCACGGGACCTCTATGTCCAGGAGTTACAGAAACAACTCTGTGACAAAAAATGTTATTCAAAACTAATCTTCAGTCCCAGTGCAGATTTTTTAAGACAATACCAGAGCTTCATCAAGAAAGCACATGATAATAAAATCATCTCCAATAGCGATTTTAACTTCCTACGGGTAGACAACCCCAAAACCCCGACATTGTACCTCCTCCCAAAGATACACAAAAACTCCAAGACACCCCCTGGCAGACCCATCGTGTCAGGTAAAGGCAGTCTAACAGAGAAGTTGAGCATATACGTGGACCAATTTCTACGAAAACACGTTACTGCATTACCATCATACCTCCGTGACACGATGGACGTTTTAAATAAGTTAGAGAATCTGTCAGTAAACACCAATACATGGCTTGTATCATTAGACGTCGAAAGTCTTTATACAAGTATAAACCATGAAAGAGGAATTGAAGCTGTCCAATATTTTCTTCAGATGGACGCCAATTATGAATTCAACCACTTCCTCACTGAAGCAATCAGATTCATTCTAACTAAAAACTATTTTGTCTGCCAGGGCTCCCACTACCTCCAGGTGCGGGGCACAGCTATGGGGACAGCCTGTGCCCCGACATATGCCAATCTGTACCTGGGGTGGTGGGAGAGAGAGGTAGTCTTTCAGGATGCCAACTCAAGATACACAGATAAGATACCATTGTATCTGCATTATATAGATGACATCCTGATGTTGTGGGATGGAGAGAAAAGTGAATTGGAGGAGATGATTAATGTGCTAAATGATAATAATTTAAATCTTAAATTATCATATGAAGCGAGTCAACAAAAGATCCACTTTCTGGATTTAACCATCAACATAGATGACAATGGTAATATCTGCACTGATCTATTCAGAAAAGAAACCGCTACGAATAGCGTACTACATGCCACTAGTGCACATCTTCCAAGCACCATCAGAGCCATACCCAAGGGTGAAATGATTAGGATCAAACGGAACTGTTCGAACTCCAAGGTATATGAAAAAAGAGAGCAAGAACTGTCTGCAAGACTCTATGAGAGAGGGTACAGTCAGACCCTAATCAAAAGATCTCGTAATGAAGTTAAACAAATTCCAAGAGAGACTCTGCTATCACCCAAAATAAGAGCTACCAAGAAGGAAGAACCAGTACGCTTCATTGGTACCTTCAACAAGAACTGGAGGAATATTAACAACATTTTACAACGACACTGGCATATTCTGCAAACTGATGAAGATTTAAACCAGGCTCTCCCGGCAAGGGTACAGACCAGCTGGCGGAGAGCCAGGAATTTAAAAGATCAACTAGTGCAGAGTCACCTGGCAGAACCTTTGAAAAATGCCCCCAAAAAAGTGGGATCTGAAAAATGTGGGCGGTGCAAAGCATGCACCTACATGATTCCCACCAAAACTTTTGTGGATAAATTCCAAAAAACTTGGAAGATCCAAACACTCATCACGTGTACAACCATAGGGGTAATTTACCAACTACAATGCCCCTGTGGTAAGGTCTACATTGGTAAAACCAAGCGACCCCTCAAAGTACGGGTGTTAGAACACATAGGGTCCATTAGAAATGCGAGGAAAGACTCAGCGAATTTCAAAAAACTCACCCCAGTAGCAAGACATTTCATGCGATTCCACAACAATGACCCCACCGACCTCAAGATTTTTGGAATGAGACATGTCCAACTGGGGATCAGAGGAGGAGACCTGGACAGAGAACTTTTGAAAATAGAGACCAAAATGATATTCTTAATGGATTCATTACAACCCAAAGGTCTCAACGAATACAACAGTTACTTACCATTCCTGTAAAAAAGTCAAAAGTACTTTAGTAGATCATATATTACCTATACTTACCCCATGACTATACTTACCATATCAGGAACCATCGACACCTGCGGCCACAAACTGTACCACGACGGAACAACCATTAAATATAGGGAAATCGCTCCCCCAATAGCTATCTGCTATTTTATATCAACAAAGACCATGGGAGAACAATACCAATGGCAACAGAGATCACTGTTGAGTATGACAGATCCCACCAATGTATGATGTGGAACCTCACACCTCGTCACCCCAATATGCTCGGTGTACACACACCACCCTCCCCAATTTTCCTTATTATAGCTTTTCACCATGATACCTCTCACCCTGGCATAAATATGCCCTTCAATATTCAATCACTTATGATAGCCATAAGTACACTCCTTATCCTTATGACCAGCAACCACTGACACAACCAATGACTCCCCTCACCAATTTATTTATTATGAGCACCTTTTTTTTGCACACTTTTTCCACCCTTTTGTTATACACTCTCTCACAATTTTGATCACACCCCTTCCACCCATATAACCAACATAGATGTACATCACTGTACAATTTATTTATAATATACATGTGAATAACATACTAATTTGTACATAGATAATAATAGCAGAGTGGTGTATATAATTTAGAACAACAATATCACATCTTTAAACTTTTTTGATATATAATAAAGGAGTTAGTATTAGTTATAACACCCCATCAATATGGTCAGTTAACCTTATGTGGCATACATATGGCAGGGCCCCATCGGGGACTATGCATAATATAAATCATGGGGCAATATGATTTACATGCAAACACAACAACCCCCAGCGAATAAGAATATCGAAACTCCATACAACGGAGCCTAAATACAGTGAATGGCATAACTGCAGATGAAAAATAAACAAGGGAACGCTACCCTTTTTTACTGTATATTATGTAATATGCAGATTCCAGGGCAGCGCTCCACTCTCCTTCACTTCCTGGTCCGGCAATCATAAGCCGCGTGATTGGTTGTCGATAACCACGTGACGCGACGCTCGCGTCACGTGACTGACGCGATGACGTCACTCAAATGAAGACCTGGCCGGAGAATCAGCTAAGGGCGGAAGTAGAAGCGCCCGCTGATAGGCGCAATCATACCACATGCCCAATTTGGACCCCGCGATTGGCTGGGTGCTTTTTGATAAATATCTCGGCATTACCACACTCTGGTGGTCAGCTTGAAGAAGCATATAGCGAAACACGTGTCCTGTTGATTGTAGAGATAGGGAAAATGACTGTTTGGTGTTAGCATAGAAAAATTGATTTTTCACATATAACATTATTATACCAGTGTTGATGTCTCTTTAAATGTTGCTCTATTAGACCACAGAGAAGGCTATAATAGTGGCTAAGACCACTCAGGCGAACCTGGGACCGCCTAATCAATAATACCAATGTGGGGTATAATATTATATACCTAAATGTACCATTAATATAAGTGGCCAGTAGATGGTGCTGTTGCTCCATTCTTTCCAGGCTCCTAATACTTATACAAGGAGCTGGATCTCCCCAGCTCTGGGCAAAATGCCAGATCTGGAGTGAATGGATACAAATTAATGTATAAAGCATGAAACAGTAACTTTTTCTTCACATTCACAAAACCAACGCAATTCTGTGTGGTTAAATAATCATTACATGTGAAAACAGACCCATTGAGGTGTATATTCATATCCCCCCCCTTCTTTTCTTGAATAAAGTGTAAAACATAACTTAATCTGTCAAGCACCTGAGGAAACTGGTGGGAATTATATCCTTATATATAGGCAGTTAAGCATTCTCTGTCATATACCAATATCATACCAGTATTTAATATCTCCTTAATGGTGTTTGTTTAAAACTACAGATTGAGTGGTAGAAATTAACAGGGACTATCGAAATCAGTCTGAGACCACTGTGAGTTATTGTGACATACCACCGATCCTAGTGGTTAATAGAAGGTGCAGCTACTCTATCCTATTAGACTCTGGATAAAAAGTCGGATACAATTAATCCTGGGCAGTACGCCAGATTTGAGTGAATGTGAACAATTTGATATGAAATAATAACATCATATCACTACTGAAAGACCCACTATAACCCTCTGTGGCTAAGCAACTACTACACTTGAGGAATAAACCCATTGTGGTATGAAATTGTATATTTCCTCAGAAGTGTAAACACGAACAAATATACACACAATTTGTGGAATACTAGACATTTAAAAAAACACTGGTGGGGAATATACCCTCAAACACACCAATAACCAACAGTCACCCCTACCTACATTTTAAAACTGTCAAAATCACAATTTCTTATCTTTAATTTCACTGTATGTATGTGTTTATGTTGTTGTCAATTTTAACCCCTTAATTTCGCTACTAGTGGCTGTCTCCTTATCCCACTTTTTTGGAATAATAAAGATAAAAGGAGCTCCCAATCATTTTATATAAAAACACAAGAAAAGGAATTAAACCATAAATTTCTTTATTGAATTCAAGGAGTGCATCCAACACAAATTCTTTCTCTTCTTTTTTGTCCTTGATCCTAACATATTTGGGATAGCACCCCCACTGATGCCCACAAACATTCAGTGGAATACCACCCCACAATTATAGGGTGTTAATATATGTGTGTGTGCAGAATTCCCAACAACCCCTATACCTGTACTATTACTCTATCTGCTTAATTGCGGATTTCTGAACTCTAGCACCACTCAAGTGATAACGAGGAATTTTTCCATCATAAATATAAGTTTCAAAAAACCCCAGAGGTGTTTTTACTATGGCATCTTTCAGCCTAGCAAAGGACCTAGAAACTAGAAGGGACAAGCTCAGGAGTGATATGGATTCCATATTCCTGGACAATCCTGATAGATCAAGTGGTCCCGCACCCAGCTGGTCCGAAGACTTACACGCTTTAAAATTGGCTCTTATGAAGCAAAGCAAAACAGTGTGGAACCGTACCACTTTCGACAACTATATCAAGAGCAATCTAGTTCCAAGGGGTCTACGACCAAAAATTTTTCCGGCATTTGACCTAGCCAACAATGAATTAAAACTGGAATGGGAAAAAACCCTGCTACAATGCTCCAAGGAGCTAATGAAAATTCTTATTAAACATGATGAAATACTATTGACTCAACTGTCATTGGAGATAACAACACTAGGGGAGAGGTTGAAAAACCATGAGACACTAGAACTTTTCCAGACCCGGTATGACAAATACAAAAAAGAGATAGAGAGCTATGAATTGGAAATAATAGACCGCAAAAAAAGAAAATTCCAAAGAGATAGAATGGACTTCCAAAACAATAAAATTTTTAAGTGGAACTCAAGACCCACCAGACCACAATATACACAGAACAGAGGGGACAGGAACTCTTTAAATTTTACTTCATCAGAATTAGACTCATCCGACACAGATTCGGCCGATACGAGACTGTCCCACCTTAATTTTTTAGGGGCAGGCCGAACAGACAGAGACCCTGGAGGAAGACCAGGCGGGGCCAGGGGGGGAAGAAGGAGAAAGAGAGAGGCTGTAGATTGGAGAGGGGATACCAGGGAGAGGAGGAGACACAGGGATTGGACCAATTGAACCCCAGCGTGATACCTCCCACCACAACCCACCTTAAAATTGTCAACCTCACCGATCGAGATTTAACAAATGATCAGGAATCTATTTTGAAACGAGGGCTCTCGTTTTCACCGGCTGCACCTGCCGATAGATTTGACATAGAGAAAGATCTCAACCTCTTTACACGCAAAATTCTCCTCAAAAAGTTCTTTGTGAATCATTCAAAATCACACAAAGAAAACACAGAATGTACTGTAATCCCCCCAGACCCCCTAAGAGACTCGCAAGATCCTAATAATGAACTGGATGATGAAGACCATGCAGCAATACAAATGCTATATGAATTGTCAACAAATATCGATGACAACTCCCAGACCAACCTGACCACAACACTAATCCCAGCACCAGAACCACTGGATCAATCAAAAATAAAGAAGAAATCAACATTCTTTCCGGACAATAAAATCTGCCCACAAGTCCAGGTTTATCAAACGCTGGTGTCAAGAGATTTGGATCAGTTGCTCATCAACCAATCCTCCAACCCACATAACATCAACATAGGGGAAAAAAATGCACTAAAAGAGATATCTGAATGGCATGACACAATAGTTAAACCTTCGGACAAGGGGGGGAACGTGGTCCTTTGGCCACGGGACCTCTATGTCCAGGAGTTACAGAAACAACTCTGTGACAAAAAATGTTATTCAAAACTAATCTTCAGTCCCAGTGCAGATTTTTTAAGACAATACCAGAGCTTCATCAAGAAAGCACATGATAATAAAATCATCTCCAATAGCGATTTTAACTTCCTACGGGTAGACAACCCCAAAACCCCGACATTGTACCTCCTCCCAAAGATACACAAAAACTCCAAGACACCCCCTGGCAGACCCATCGTGTCAGGTAAAGGCAGTCTAACAGAGAAGTTGAGCATATACGTGGACCAATTTCTACGAAAACACGTTACTGCATTACCATCATACCTCCGTGACACGATGGACGTTTTAAATAAGTTAGAGAATCTGTCAGTAAACACCAATACATGGCTTGTATCATTAGACGTCGAAAGTCTTTATACAAGTATAAACCATGAAAGAGGAATTGAAGCTGTCCAATATTTTCTTCAGATGGACGCCAATTATGAATTCAACCACTTCCTCACTGAAGCAATCAGATTCATTCTAACTAAAAACTATTTTGTCTGCCAGGGCTCCCACTACCTCCAGGTGCGGGGCACAGCTATGGGGACAGCCTGTGCCCCGACATATGCCAATCTGTACCTGGGGTGGTGGGAGAGAGAGGTAGTCTTTCAGGATGCCAACTCAAGATACACAGATAAGATACCATTGTATCTGCGTTATATAGATGACATCCTGATGTTGTGGGATGGAGAGAAAAGTGAATTGGAGGAGATGATTAATGTGCTAAATGATAATAATTTAAATCTTAAATTATCATATGAAGCGAGTCAACAAAAGATCCACTTTCTGGATTTAACCATCAACATAGATGACAATGGTAATATCTGCACTGATCTATTCAGAAAAGAAACCGCTACGAATAGCGTACTACATGCCACTAGTGCACATCTTCCAAGCACCATCAGAGCCATACCCAAGGGTGAAATGATTAGGATCAAACGGAACTGTTCGAACTCCAAGGTATATGAAAAAAGAGAGCAAGAACTGTCTGCAAGACTCTATGAGAGAGGGTACAGTCAGACCCTAATCAAAAGATCTCGTAATGAAGTTAAACAAATTCCAAGAGAGACTCTGCTATCACCCAAAATAAGAGCTACCAAGAAGGAAGAACCAGTACGCTTCATTGGTACCTTCAACAAGAACTGGAGGAATATTAACAACATTTTACAACGACACTGGCATATTCTGCAAACTGATGAAGATTTAAACCAGGCTCTCCCGGCAAGGGTACAGACCAGCTGGCGGAGAGCCAGGAATTTAAAAGATCAACTAGTGCAGAGTCACCTGGCAGAACCTTTGAAAAATGCCCCCAAAAAAGTGGGATCTGAAAAATGTGGGCGGTGCAAAGCATGCACCTACATGATTCCCACCAAAACTTTTGTGGATAAATTCCAAAAAACTTGGAAGATCCAAACACTCATCACGTGTACAACCATAGGGGTAATTTACCAACTACAATGCCCCTGTGGTAAGGTCTACATTGGTAAAACCAAGCGACCCCTCAAAGTACGGGTGTTAGAACACATAGGGTCCATTAGAAATGCGAGGAAAGACTCAGCGAATTTAAAAAAACTCACCCCAGTAGCAAGACATTTCATGCGATTCCACAACAATGACCCCACCGACCTCAAGATTTTTGGAATGAGACATGTCCAACTGGGGATCAGAGGAGGAGACCTGGACAGAGAACTTTTGAAAATAGAGACCAAAATGATATTCTTAATGGATTCATTACAACCCAAAGGTCTCAACGAATACAACAGTTACTTACCATTCCTGTAAAAAAGTCAAAAGTACTTTAGTAGATCATATATTACCTATACTTACCCCATGACTATACTTACCATATCAGGAACCATCGACACCTGCGGCCACAAACTGTACCACGACGGAACAACCATTAAATATAGGGAAATCGCTCCCCCAATAGCTATCTGCTATTTTATATCAACAAAGACCATGGGAGAACAATACCAATGGCAACAGAGATCACTGTTGAGTATGACAGATCCCACCAATGTATGATGTGGAACCTCACACCTCGTCACCCCAATATGCTCGGTGTACACACACCACCCTCCCCAATTTTCCTTATTATAGCTTTTCACCATGATACCTCTCACCCTGGCATAAATATGCCCTTCAATATTCAATCACTTATGATAGCCATAAGTACACTCCTTATCCTTATGACCAGCAACCACTGACACAACCAATGACTCCCCTCACCAATTTATTTATTATGAGCACCTTTTTTTTGCACACTTTTTCCACCCTTTTGTTATACACTCTCTCACAATTTTGATCACACCCCTTCCACCCATATAACCAACATAGATGTACATCACTGTACAATTTATTTATAATAAAAGAAAATAGACAAAACAGTTCCCACAATAACTTTTTATTTTTTATTTTTTCAATATAAGAAGATCAAAGTACATATATCTTAATGGGTGATCCAGTCAAACCCATGGAGTATAAAAATCTTCTAATATCTCTCACTCTCTTTTTTTCTGCTCATATTCAATATACAATACCCAATATCTGCAACAATCAGAATATACATGTGAATAACATACTAATTTGTACATAGATAATAATAGCAGAGTGGTGTATATAATTTAGAACAACAATATCACATCTTTAAACTTTTTTGATATATAATAAAGGAGTTAGTATTAGTTATAACACCCCATCAATATGGTCAGTTAACCTTATGTGGCATACATATGGCAGGGCCCCATCGGGGACTATGCATAATATAAATCATGGGGCAATATGATTTACATGCAAACACAACAACCCCCAGCGAATAAGAATATCGAAACTCCATACAACGGAGCCTAAATACAGTGAATGGCATAACTGCAGATGAAAAATAAACAAGGGAACGCTACCCTTTTTTACTGTATATTATGTAATATGCAGATTCCAGGGCAGCGCTCCACTCTCCTTCACTTCCTGGTCCGGCAATCATAAGCCGCGTGATTGGTTGTCGATAACCACGTGACGCGACGCTCGCGTCACGTGACTGACGCGATGACGTCACTCAAATGAAGACCTGGCCGGAGAATCAGCTGAGGGCGGAAGTAGAAGCGCCCGCTGATAGGCGCAATCATACCACATGCCCAATTTGGACCCCGCGATTGGCTGGGTGCTTTTTGATAAATATCTCGGCATTACCACACTCTGGTGGTCAGCTTGAAGAAGCATATAGCGAAACACGTGTCCTGTTGATTGTAGAGATAGGGAAAATGACTGTTTGGTGTTAGCATAGAAAAATTGATTTTTCACATATAACATTATTATACCAGTGTTGATGTCTCTTTAAATGTTGCTCTATTAGACCACAGAGAAGGCTATAATAGTGGCTAAGACCACTCAGGCGAACCTGGGACCGCCTAATCAATAATACCAATGTGGGGTATAATATTATATACCTAAATGTACCATTAATATAAGTGGCCAGTAGATGGTGCTGTTGCTCCATTCTTTCCAGGCTCCTAATACTTATACAAGGAGCTGGATCTCCCCAGCTCTGGGCAAAATGCCAGATCTGGAGTGAATGGATACAAATTAATGTATAAAGCATGAAACAGTAACTTTTTCTTCACATTCACAAAACCAACGCAATTCTGTGTGGTTAAATAATCATTACATGTGAAAACAGACCCATTGAGGTGTATATTCATATCCCCCCCCTTCTTTTCTTGAATAAAGTGTAAAACATAACTTAATCTGTCAAGCACCTGAGGAAACTGGTGGGAATTATATCCTTATATATAGGCAGTTAAGCATTCTCTGTCATATACCAATATCATACCAGTATTTAATATCTCCTTAATGGTGTTTGTTTAAAACCACAGATTGAGTGGTAGAAATTAACAGGGACTATCGAAATCAGTCTGAGACCACTGTGAGTTATTGTGACATACCACCGATCCTAGTGGTTAATAGAAGGTGCAGCTACTCTATCCTATTAGACTCTGGATAAAAAGTCGGATACAATTAATCCTGGGCAGTACGCCAGATTTGAGTGAATGTGAACAATTTGATATGAAATAATAACATCATATCACTACTGAAAGACCCACTATAACCCTCTGTGGCTAAGCAACTACTACACTTGAGGAATAAACCCATTGTGGTATGAAATTGTATATTTCCTCAGAAGTGTAAACACGAACAAATATACACACAATTTGTGGAATACTAGACATTTAAAAAAACACTGGTGGGGAATATACCCTCAAACACACCAATAACCAACAGTCACCCCTACCTACATTTTAAAACTGTCAAAATCACAATTTCTTATCTTTAATTTCACTGTATGTATGTGTTTATGTTGTTGTCAATTTTAACCCCTTAATTTCGCTACTAGTGGCTGTCTCCTTATCCCACTTTTTTGGAATAATAAAGATAAAAGGAGCTCCCACTCATTTTATATAAAAACACAAGAAAAGGAATTAAACCATAAATTTCTTTATTGAATTCAAGGAGTGCATCCAACACAAATTCTTTCTCTTCTTTTTTGTCCTTGATCCTAACATATTTGGGATAGCACCCCCACTGATGCCCACAAACATTCAGTGGAATACCACCCCACAATTATAGGGTGTTAATATATGTGTGTGTGCAGAATTCCCAACAACCCCTATACCTGTACTATTACTCTATCTGCTTAATTGCGGATTTCTGAACTCTAGCACCACTCAAGTGATAACGAGGAATTTTTCCATCATAAATATAAGTTTCAAAAAACCCCAGAGGTGTTTTTACTATGGCATCTTTCAGCCTAGCAAAGGACCTAGAAACTAGAAGGGACAAGCTCAGGAGTGATATGGATTCCATATTCCTGGACAATCCTGATAGATCAAGTGGTCCCGCACCCAGCTGGTCCGAAGACTTACACGCTTTAAAATTGGCTCTTATGAAGCAAAGCAAAACAGTGTGGAACCGTACCACTTTCGACAACTATATCAAGAGCAATCTAGTTCCAAGGGGTCTACGACCAAAAATTTTTCCGGCATTTGACCTAGCCAACAATGAATTAAAACTGGAATGGGAAAAAACCCTGCTACAATGCTCCAAGGAGCTAATGAAAATTCTTATTAAACATGATGAAATACTATTGACTCAACTGTCATTGGAGATAACAACACTAGGGGAGAGGTTGAAAAACCATGAGACACTAGAACTTTTCCAGACCCGGTATGACAAATACAAAAAAGAGATAGAGAGCTATGAATTGGAAATAATAGACCGCAAAAAAAGAAAATTCCAAAGAGATAGAATGGACTTCCAAAACAATAAAATTTTTAAGTGGAACTCAAGACCCACCAGACCACAATATACACAGAACAGAGGGGACAGGAACTCTTTAAATTTTACTTCATCAGAATTAGACTCATCCGACACAGATTCGGCCGATACGAGACTGTCCCACCTTAATTTTTTAGGGGCAGGCCGAACAGACAGAGACCCTGGAGGAAGACCAGGCGGGGCCAGGGGGGGAAGAAGGAGAAAGAGAGAGGCTGTAGATTGGAGAGGGGATACCAGGGAGAGGAGGAGACACAGGGATTGGACCAATTGAACCCCAGCGTGATACCTCCCACCACAACCCACCTTAAAATTGTCAACCTCACCGATCGAGATTTAACAAATGATCAGGAATCTATTTTGAAACGAGGGCTCTCGTTTTCACCGGCTGCACCTGCCGATAGATTTGACATAGAGAAAGATCTCAACCTCTTTACACGCAAAACTCTCCTCAAAAAGTTCTTTGTGAATCATTCAAAATCACACAAAGAAAACACAGAATGTACTGTAATCCCCCCAGACCCCCTAAGAGACTTGCAAGATCCTAATAATGAACTGGATGATGAAGACCATGCAGCAATACAAATGCTATATGAATTGTCAACAAATATCGATGACAACTCCCAGACCAACCTGACCACAACACTAATCCCAGCACCAGAACCACTGGATCAATCAAAAATAAAGAAGAAATCAACATTCTTTCCGGACAATAAAATCTGCCCACAAGTCCAGGTTTATCAAACGCTGGTGTCAAGAGATTTGGATCAGTTGCTCATCAACCAATCCTCCAACCCACATAACATCAACATAGGGGAAAAAAATGCACTAAAAGAGATATCTGAATGGCATGACACAATAGTTAAACCTTCGGACAAGGGGGGGAACGTGGTCCTTTGGCCACGGGACCTCTATGTCCAGGAGTTACAGAAACAACTCTGTGACAAAAAATGTTATTCAAAACTAATCTTCAGTCCCAGTGCAGATTTTTTAAGACAATACCAGAGCTTCATCAAGAAAGCACATGATAATAAAATCATCTCCAATAGCGATTTTAACTTCCTACGGGTAGACAACCCCAAAACCCCGACATTGTACCTCCTCCCAAAGATACACAAAAACTCCAAGACACCCCCTGGCAGACCCATCGTGTCAGGTAAAGGCAGTCTAACAGAGAAGTTGAGCATATACGTGGACCAATTTCTACGAAAACACGTTACTGCATTACCATCATACCTCCGTGACACGATGGACGTTTTAAATAAGTTAGAGAATCTGTCAGTAAACACCAATACATGGCTTGTATCATTAGACGTCGAAAGTCTTTATACAAGTATAAACCATGAAAGAGGAATTGAAGCTGTCCAATATTTTCTTCAGATGGACGCCAATTATGAATTCAACCACTTCCTCACTGAAGCAATCAGATTCATTCTAACTAAAAACTATTTTGTCTGCCAGGGCTCCCACTACCTCCAGGTGCGGGGCACAGCTATGGGGACAGCCTGTGCCCCGACATATGCCAATCTGTACCTGGGGTGGTGGGAGAGAGAGGTAGTCTTTCAGGATGCCAACTCAAGATACACAGTTAAGATACCATTGTATCTGCGTTATATAGATGACATCCTGATGTTGTGGGATGGAGAGAAAAGTGAATTGGAGGAGATGATTAATGTGCTAAATGATAATAATTTAAATCTTAAATTATCATATGAAGCGAGTCAACAAAAGATCCACTTTCTGGATTTAACCATCAACATAGATGACAATGGTAATATCTGCACTGATCTATTCAGAAAAGAAACCGCTACGAATAGCGTACTACATGCCACTAGTGCACATCTTCCAAGCACCATCAGAGCCATACCCAAGGGTGAAATGATTAGGATCAAACGGAACTGTTCGAACTCCAAGGTATATGAAAAAAGAGAGCAAGAACTGTCTGCAAGACTCTATGAGAGAGGGTACAGTCAGACCCTAATCAAAAGATCTCGTAATGAAGTTAAACAAATTCCAAGAGAGACTCTGCTATCACCCAAAATAAGAGCTACCAAGAAGGAAGAACCAGTACGCTTCATTGGTACCTTCAACAAGAACTGGAGGAATATTAACAACATTTTACAACGACACTGGCATATTCTGCAAACTGATGAAGATTTAAACCAGGCTCTCCCGGCAAGGGTACAGACCAGCTGGCGGAGAGCCAGGAATTTAAAAGATCAACTAGTGCAGAGTCACCTGGCAGAACCTTTGAAAAATGCCCCCAAAAAAGTGGGATCTGAAAAATGTGGGCGGTGCAAAGCATGCACCTACATGATTCCCACCAAAACTTTTGTGGATAAATTCCAAAAAACTTGGAAGATCCAAACACTCATCACGTGTACAACCATAGGGGTAATTTACCAACTACAATGCCCCTGTGGTAAGGTCTACATTGGTAAAACCAAGCGACCCCTCAAAGTACGGGTGTTAGAACACATAGGGTCCATTAGAAATGCGAGGAAAGACTCAGCGAATTTAAAAAAACTCACCCCAGTAGCAAGACATTTCATGCGATTCCACAACAATGACCCCACCGACCTCAAGATTTTTGGAATGAGACATGTCCAACTGGGGATCAGAGGAGGAGACCTGGACAGAGAACTTTTGAAAATAGAGACCAAAATGATATTCTTAATGGATTCATTACAACCCAAAGGTCTCAACGAATACAACAGTTACTTACCATTCCTGTAAAAAAGTCAAAAGTACTTTAGTAGATCATATATTACCTATACTTACCCCATGACTATACTTACCATATCAGGAACCATCGACACCTGCGGCCACAAACTGTACCACGACGGAACAACCATTAAATATAGGGAAATCGCTCCCCCAATAGCTATCTGCTATTTTATATCAACAAAGACCATGGGAGAACAATACCAATGGCAACAGAGATCACTGTTGAGTATGACAGATCCCACCAATGTATGATGTGGAACCTCACACCTCGTCACCCCAATATGCTCGGTGTACACACACCACCCTCCCCAATTTTCCTTATTATAGCTTTTCACCATGATACCTCTCACCCTGGCATAAATATGCCCTTCAATATTCAATCACTTATGATAGCCATAAGTACACTCCTTATCCTTATGACCAGCAACCACTGACACAACCAATGACTCCCCTCACCAATTTATTTATTATGAGCACCTTTTTTTTGCACACTTTTTCCACCCTTTTGTTATACACTCTCTCACAATTTTGATCACACCCCTTCCACCCATATAACCAACATAGATGTACATCACTGTACAATTTATTTATAATAAAAGAAAATAGACAAAACAGTTCCCACAATAACTTTTTATTTTTTATTTTTTCAATATAAGAAGATCAAAGTACATATATCTTAATGGGTGATCCAGTCAAACCCATGGAGTATAAAAATCTTCTAATATCTCTCACTCTCTTTTTTTCTGCTCATATTCAATATACAATACCCAATATCTGCAACAATCAGAATATACATGTGAATAACATACTAATTTGTACATAGATAATAATAGCAGAGTGGTGTATATAATTTAGAACAACAATATCACATCTTTAAACTTTTTTGATATATAATAAAGGAGTTAGTATTAGTTATAACACCCCATCAATATGGTCAGTTAACCTTATGTGGCATACATATGGCAGGGCCCCATCGGGGACTATGCATAATATAAATCATGGGGCAATATGATTTACATGCAAACACAACAACCCCCAGCGAATAAGAATATCGAAACTCCATACAACGGAGCCTAAATACAGTGAATGGCATAACTGCAGATGAAAAATAAACAAGGGAACGCTACCCTTTTTTACTGTATATTATGTAATATGCAGATTCCAGGGCAGCGCTCCACTCTCCTTCACTTCCTGGTCCGGCAATCATAAGCCGCGTGATTGGTTGTCGATAACCACGTGACGCGACGCTCGCGTCACGTGACTGACGCGATGACGTCACTCAAATGAAGACCTGGCCGGAGAATCAGCTGAGGGCGGAAGTAGAAGCGCCCGCTGATAGGCGCAATCATACCACATGCCCAATTTGGACCCCGCGATTGGCTGGGTGCTTTTTGATAAATATCTCGGCATTACCACACTCTGGTGGTCAGCTTGAAGAAGCATATAGCGAAACACGTGTCCTGTTGATTGTAGAGATAGGGAAAATGACTGTTTGGTGTTAGCATAGAAAAATTGATTTTTCACATATAACATTATTATACCAGTGTTGATGTCTCTTTAAATGTTGCTCTATTAGACCACAGAGAAGGCTATAATAGTGGCTAAGACCACTCAGGCGAACCTGGGACCGCCTAATCAATAATACCAATGTGGGGTATAATATTATATACCTAAATGTACCATTAATATAAGTGGCCAGTAGATGGTGCTGTTGCTCCATTCTTTCCAGGCTCCTAATACTTATACAAGGAGCTGGATCTCCCCAGCTCTGGGCAAAATGCCAGATCTGGAGTGAATGGATACAAATTAATGTATAAAGCATGAAACAGTAACTTTTTCTTCACATTCACAAAACCAACGCAATTCTGTGTGGTTAAATAATCATTACATGTGAAAACAGACCCATTGAGGTGTATATTCATATCCCCCCCCTTCTTTTCTTGAATAAAGTGTAAAACATAACTTAATCTGTCAAGCACCTGAGGAAACTGGTGGGAATTATATCCTTATATATAGGCAGTTAAGCATTCTCTGTCATATACCAATATCATACCAGTATTTAATATCTCCTTAATGGTGTTTGTTTAAAACCACAGATTGAGTGGTAGAAATTAACAGGGACTATCGAAATCAGTCTGAGACCACTGTGAGTTATTGTGACATACCACCGATCCTAGTGGTTAATAGAAGGTGCAGCTACTCTATCCTATTAGACTCTGGATAAAAAGTCGGATACAATTAATCCTGGGCAGTACGCCAGATTTGAGTGAATGTGAACAATTTGATATGAAATAATAACATCATATCACTACTGAAAGACCCACTATAACCCTCTGTGGCTAAGCAACTACTACACTTGAGGAATAAACCCATTGTGGTATGAAATTGTATATTTCCTCAGAAGTGTAAACACGAACAAATATACACACAATTTGTGGAATACTAGACATTTAAAAAAACACTGGTGGGGAATATACCCTCAAACACACCAATAACCAACAGTCACCCCTACCTACATTTTAAAACTGTCAAAATCACAATTTCTTATCTTTAATTTCACTGTATGTATGTGTTTATGTTGTTGTCAATTTTAACCCCTTAATTTCGCTACTAGTGGCTGTCTCCTTATCCCACTTTTTTGGAATAATAAAGATAAAAGGAGCTCCCACTCATTTTATATAAAAACACAAGAAAAGGAATTAAACCATAAATTTCTTTATTGAATTCAAGGAGTGCATCCAACACAAATTCTTTCTCTTCTTTTTTGTCCTTGATCCTAACATATTTGGGATAGCACCCCCACTGATGCCCACAAACATTCAGTGGAATACCACCCCACAATTATAGGGTGTTAATATATGTGTGTGTGCAGAATTCCCAACAACCCCTATACCTGTACTATTACTCTATCTGCTTAATTGCGGATTTCTGAACTCTAGCACCACTCAAGTGATAACGAGGAATTTTTCCATCATAAATATAAGTTTCAAAAAACCCCAGAGGTGTTTTTACTATGGCATCTTTCAGCCTAGCAAAGGACCTAGAAACTAGAAGGGACAAGCTCAGGAGTGATATGGATTCCATATTCCTGGACAATCCTGATAGATCAAGTGGTCCCGCACCCAGCTGGTCCGAAGACTTACACGCTTTAAAATTGGCTCTTATGAAGCAAAGCAAAACAGTGTGGAACCGTACCACTTTCGACAACTATATCAAGAGCAATCTAGTTCCAAGGGGTCTACGACCAAAAATTTTTCCGGCATTTGACCTAGCCAACAATGAATTAAAACTGGAATGGGAAAAAACCCTGCTACAATGCTCCAAGGAGCTAATGAAAATTCTTATTAAACATGATGAAATACTATTGACTCAACTGTCATTGGAGATAACAACACTAGGGGAGAGGTTGAAAAACCATGAGACACTAGAACTTTTCCAGACCCGGTATGACAAATACAAAAAAGAGATAGAGAGCTATGAATTGGAAATAATAGACCGCAAAAAAAGAAAATTCCAAAGAGATAGAATGGACTTCCAAAACAATAAAATTTTTAAGTGGAACTCAAGACCCACCAGACCACAATATACACAGAACAGAGGGGACAGGAACTCTTTAAATTTTACTTCATCAGAATTAGACTCATCCGACACAGATTCGGCCGATACGAGACTGTCCCACCTTAATTTTTTAGGGGCAGGCCGAACAGACAGAGACCCTGGAGGAAGACCAGGCGGGGCCAGGGGGGGAAGAAGGAGAAAGAGAGAGGCTGTAGATTGGAGAGGGGATACCAGGGAGAGGAGGAGACACAGGGATTGGACCAATTGAACCCCAGCGTGATACCTCCCACCACAACCCACCTTAAAATTGTCAACCTCACCGATCGAGATTTAACAAATGATCAGGAATCTATTTTGAAACGAGGGCTCTCGTTTTCACCGGCTGCACCTGCCGATAGATTTGACATAGAGAAAGATCTCAACCTCTTTACACGCAAAACTCTCCTCAAAAAGTTCTTTGTGAATCATTCAAAATCACACAAAGAAAACACAGAATGTACTGTAATCCCCCCAGACCCCCTAAGAGACTTGCAAGATCCTAATAATAAACTGGATGATGAAGACCATGCAGCAATACAAATGCTATATGAATTGTCAACAAATATCGATGACAACTCCCAGACCAACCTGACCACAACACTAATCCCAGCACCAGAACCACTGGATCAATCAAAAATAAAGAAGAAATCAACATTCTTTCCGGACAATAAAATCTGCCCACAAGTCCAGGTTTATCAAACGCTGGTGTCAAGAGATTTGGATCAGTTGCTCATCAACCAATCCTCCAACCCACATAACATCAACATAGGGGAAAAAAATGCACTAAAAGAGATATCTGAATGGCATGACACAATAGTTAAACCTTCGGACAAGGGGGGGAACGTGGTCCTTTGGCCACGGGACCTCTATGTCCAGGAGTTACAGAAACAACTCTGTGACAAAAAATGTTATTCAAAACTAATCTTCAGTCCCAGTGCAGATTTTTTAAGACAATACCAGAGCTTCATCAAGAAAGCACATGATAATAAAATCATCTCCAATAGCGATTTTAACTTCCTACGGGTAGACAACCCCAAAACCCCGACATTGTACCTCCTCCCAAAGATACACAAAAACTCCAAGACACCCCCTGGCAGACCCATCGTGTCAGGTAAAGGCAGTCTAACAGAGAAGTTGAGCATATACGTGGACCAATTTCTACGAAAACACGTTACTGCATTACCATCATACCTCCGTGACACGATGGACGTTTTAAATAAGTTAGAGAATCTGTCAGTAAACACCAATACATGGCTTGTATCATTAGACGTCGAAAGTCTTTATACAAGTATAAACCATGAAAGAGGAATTGAAGCTGTCCAATATTTTCTTCAGATGGACGCCAATTATGAATTCAACCACTTCCTCACTGAAGCAATCAGATTCATTCTAACTAAAAACTATTTTGTCTGCCAGGGCTCCCACTACCTCCAGGTGCGGGGCACAGCTATGGGGACAGCCTGTGCCCCGACATATGCCAATCTGTACCTGGGGTGGTGGGAGAGAGAGGTAGTCTTTCAGGATGCCAACTCAAGATACACAGTTAAGATACCATTGTATCTGCGTTATATAGATGACATCCTGATGTTGTGGGATGGAGAGAAAAGTGAATTGGAGGAGATGATTAATGTGCTAAATGATAATAATTTAAATCTTAAATTATCATATGAAGCGAGTCAACAAAAGATCCACTTTCTGGATTTAACCATCAACATAGATGACAATGGTAATATCTGCACTGATCTATTCAGAAAAGAAACCGCTACGAATAGCGTACTACATGCCACTAGTGCACATCTTCCAAGCACCATCAGAGCCATACCCAAGGGTGAAATGATTAGGATCAAACGGAACTGTTCGAACTCCAAGGTATATGAAAAAAGAGAGCAAGAACTGTCTGCAAGACTCTATGAGAGAGGGTACAGTCAGACCCTAATCAAAAGATCTCGTAATGAAGTTAAACAAATTCCAAGAGAGACTCTGCTATCACCCAAAATAAGAGCTACCAAGAAGGAAGAACCAGTACGCTTCATTGGTACCTTCAACAAGAACTGGAGGAATATTAACAACATTTTACAACGACACTGGCATATTCTGCAAACTGATGAAGATTTAAACCAGGCTCTCCCGGCAAGGGTACAGACCAGCTGGCGGAGAGCCAGGAATTTAAAAGATCAACTAGTGCAGAGTCACCTGGCAGAACCTTTGAAAAATGCCCCCAAAAAAGTGGGATCTGAAAAATGTGGGCGGTGCAAAGCATGCACCTACATGATTCCCACCAAAACTTTTGTGGATAAATTCCAAAAAACTTGGAAGATCCAAACACTCATCACGTGTACAACCATAGGGGTAATTTACCAACTACAATGCCCCTGTGGTAAGGTCTACATTGGTAAAACCAAGCGACCCCTCAAAGTACGGGTGTTAGAACACATAGGGTCCATTAGAAATGCGAGGAAAGACTCAGCGAATTTAAAAAAACTCACCCCAGTAGCAAGACATTTCATGCGATTCCACAACAATGACCCCACCGACCTCAAGATTTTTGGAATGAGACATGTCCAACTGGGGATCAGAGGAGGAGACCTGGACAGAGAACTTTTGAAAATAGAGACCAAAATGATATTCTTAATGGATTCATTACAACCCAAAGGTCTCAACGAATACAACAGTTACTTACCATTCCTGTAAAAAAGTCAAAAGTACTTTAGTAGATCATATATTACCTATACTTACCCCATGACTATACTTACCATATCAGGAACCATCGACACCTGCGGCCACAAACTGTACCACGACGGAACAACCATTAAATATAGGGAAATCGCTCCCCCAATAGCTATCTGCTATTTTATATCAACAAAGACCATGGGAGAACAATACCAATGGCAACAGAGATCACTGTTGAGTATGACAGATCCCACCAATGTATGATGTGGAACCTCACACCTCGTCACCCCAATATGCTCGGTGTACACACACCACCCTCCCCAATTTTCCTTATTATAGCTTTTCACCATGATACCTCTCACCCTGGCATAAATATGCCCTTCAATATTCAATCACTTATGATAGCCATAAGTACACTCCTTATCCTTATGACCAGCAACCACTGACACAACCAATGACTCCCCTCACCAATTTATTTATTATGAGCACCTTTTTTTTGCACACTTTTTCCACCCTTTTGTTATACACTCTCTCACAATTTTGATCACACCCCTTCCACCCATATAACCAACATAGATGTACATCACTGTACAATTTATTTATAATAAAAGAAAATAGACAAAACAGTTCCCACAATAACTTTTTATTTTTTATTTTTTCAATATAAGAAGATCAAAGTACATATATCTTAATGGGTGATCCAGTCAAACCCATGGAGTATAAAAATCTTCTAATATCTCTCACTCTCTTTTTTTCTGCTCATATTCAATATACAATACCCAATATCTGCAACAATCAGAATATACATGTGAATAACATACTAATTTGTACATAGATAATAATAGCAGAGTGGTGTATATAATTTAGAACAACAATATCACATCTTTAAACTTTTTTGATATATAATAAAGGAGTTAGTATTAGTTATAACACCCCATCAATATGGTCAGTTAACCTTATGTGGCATACATATGGCAGGGCCCCATCGGGGACTATGCATAATATAAATCATGGGGCAATATGATTTACATGCAAACACAACAACCCCCAGCGAATAAGAATATCGAAACTCCATACAACGGAGCCTAAATACAGTGAATGGCATAACTGCAGATGAAAAATAAGCAAGGGAACGCTACCCTTTTTTACTGTATATTATGTAATATGCAGATTCCAGGGCAGCGCTCCACTCTCCTTCACTTCCTGGTCCGGCAATCATAAGCCGCGTGATTGGTTGTCGATAACCACGTGACGCGACGCTCGCGTCACGTGACTGACGCGATGACGTCACTCAAATGAAGACCTGGCCGGAGAATCAGCTGAGGGCGGAAGTAGAAGCACCCGCTGATAGGCGCAATCATACCACATGCCCAATTTGGACCCCGCGATTGGCTGGGTGCTTTTTGATAAATATCTCGGCATTACCACACTCTGGTGGTCAGCTTGAAGAAGCATATAGCGAAACACGTGTCCTGTTGATTGTAGAGATAGGGAAAATGACTGTTTGGTGTTAGCATAGAAAAATTGATTTTTCACATATAACATTATTATACCAGTGTTGATGTCTCTTTAAATGTTGCTCTATTAGACCACAGAGAAGGCTATAATAGTGGCTAAGACCACTCAGACGAACCTGGGACCGCCTAATCAATAATACCAATGTGGGGTATAATATTATATACCTAAATGTACCATTAATATAAGTGGCCAGTAGATGGTGCTGTTGCTCCATTCTTTCCAGGCTCCTAATACTTATACAAGGAGCTGGATCTCCCCAGCTCTGGGCAAAATGCCAGATCTGGAGTGAATGGATACAAATTAATGTATAAAGCATGAAACAGTAACTTTTTCTTCACATTCACAAAACCAACGCAATTCTGTGTGGTTAAATAATCATTACATGTGAAAACAGACCCATTGAGGTGTATATTCATATCCCCCCCCTTCTTTTCTTGAATAAAGTGTAAAACATAACTTAATCTGTCAAGCACCTGAGGAAACTGGTGGGAATTATATCCTTATATATAGGCAGTTAAGCATTCTCTGTCATATACCAATATCATACCAGTATTTAATATCTCCTTAATGGTGTTTGTTTAAAACCACAGATTGAGTGGTAGAAATTAACAGGGACTATCGAAATCAGTCTGAGACCACTGTGAGTTATTGTGACATACCACCGATCCTAGTGGTTAATAGAAGGTGCAGCTACTCTATCCTATTAGACTCTGGATAAAAAGTCGGATACAATTAATCCTGGGCAGTACGCCAGATTTGAGTGAATGTGAACAATTTGATATGAAATAATAACATCATATCACTACTGAAAGACCCACTATAACCCTCTGTGGCTAAGCAACTACTACACTTGAGGAATAAACCCATTGTGGTATGAAATTGTATATTTCCTCAGAAGTGTAAACACGAACAAATATACACACAATTTGTGGAATACTAGACATTTAAAAAAACACTGGTGGGGAATATACCCTCAAACACACCAATAACCAACAGTCACCCCTACCTACATTTTAAAACTGTCAAAATCACAATTTCTTATCTTTAATTTCACTGTATGTATGTGTTTATGTTGTTGTCAATTTTAACCCCTTAATTTCGCTACTAGTGGCTGTCTCCTTATCCCACTTTTTTGGAATAATAAAGATAAAAGGAGCTCCCACTCATTTTATATAAAAACACAAGAAAAGGAATTAAACCATAAATTTCTTTATTGAATTCAAGGAGTGCATCCAACACAAATTCTTTCTCTTCTTTTTTGTCCTTGATCCTAACATATTTGGGATAGCACCCCCACTGATGCCCACAAACATTCAGTGGAATACCACCCCACAATTATAGGGTGTTAATATATGTGTGTGTGCAGAATTCCCAACAACCCCTATACCTGTACTATTACTCTATCTGCTTAATTGCGGATTTCTGAACTCTAGCACCACTCAAGTGATAACGAGGAATTTTTCCATCATAAATATAAGTTTCAAAAAACCCCAGAGGTGTTTTTACTATGGCATCTTTCAGCCTAGCAAAGGACCTAGAAACTAGAAGGGACAAGCTCAGGAGTGATATGGATTCCATATTCCTGGACAATCCTGATAGATCAAGTGGTCCCGCACCCAGCTGGTCCGAAGACTTACACGCTTTAAAATTGGCTCTTATGAAGCAAAGCAAAACAGTGTGGAACCGTACCACTTTCGACAACTATATCAAGAGCAATCTAGTTCCAAGGGGTCTACGACCAAAAATTTTTCCGGCATTTGACCTAGCCAACAATGAATTAAAACTGGAATGGGAAAAAACCCTGCTACAATGCTCCAAGGAGCTAATGAAAATTCTTATTAAACATGATGAAATACTATTGACTCAACTGTCATTGGAGATAACAACACTAGGGGAGAGGTTGAAAAACCATGAGACACTAGAACTTTTCCAGACCCGGTATGACAAATACAAAAAAGAGATAGAGAGCTATGAATTGGAAATAATAGACCGCAAAAAAAGAAAATTCCAAAGAGATAGAATGGACTTCCAAAACAATAAAATTTTTAAGTGGAACTCAAGACCCACCAGACCACAATATACACAGAACAGAGGGGACAGGAACTCTTTAAATTTTACTTCATCAGAATTAGACTCATCCGACACAGATTCGGCCGATACGAGACTGTCCCACCTTAATTTTTTAGGGGCAGGCCGAACAGACAGAGACCCTGGAGGAAGACCAGGCGGGGCCAGGGGGGGAAGAAGGAGAAAGAGAGAGGCTGTAGATTGGAGAGGGGATACCAGGGAGAGGAGGAGACACAGGGATTGGACCAATTGAACCCCAGCGTGATACCTCCCACCACAACCCACCTTAAAATTGTCAACCTCACCGATCGAGATTTAACAAATGATCAGGAATCTATTTTGAAACGAGGGCTCTCGTTTTCACCGGCTGCACCTGCCGATAGATTTGACATAGAGAAAGATCTCAACCTCTTTACACGCAAAATTCTCCTCAAAAAGTTCTTTGTGAATCATTCAAAATCACACAAAGAAAACACAGAATGTACTGTAATCCCCCCAGACCCCCTAAGAGACTCGCAAGATCCTAATAATGAACTGGATGATGAAGACCATGCAGCAATACAAATGCTATATGAATTGTCAACAAATATCGATGACAACTCCCAGACCAACCTGACCACAACACTAATCCCAGCACCAGAACCACTGGATCAATCAAAAATAAAGAAGAAATCAACATTCTTTCCGGACAATAAAATCTGCCCACAAGTCCAGGTTTATCAAACGCTGGTGTCAAGAGATTTGGATCAGTTGCTCATCAACCAATCCTCCAACCCACATAACATCAACATAGGGGAAAAAAATGCACTAAAAGAGATATCTGAATGGCATGACACAATAGTTAAACCTTCGGACAAGGGGGGGAACGTGGTCCTTTGGCCACGGGACCTCTATGTCCAGGAGTTACAGAAACAACTCTGTGACAAAAAATGTTATTCAAAACTAATCTTCAGTCCCAGTGCAGATTTTTTAAGACAATACCAGAGCTTCATCAAGAAAGCACATGATAATAAAATCATCTCCAATAGCGATTTTAACTTCCTACGGGTAGACAACCCCAAAACCCCGACATTGTACCTCCTCCCAAAGATACACAAAAACTCCAAGACACCCCCTGGCAGACCCATCGTGTCAGGTAAAGGCAGTCTAACAGAGAAGTTGAGCATATACGTGGACCAATTTCTACGAAAACACGTTACTGCATTACCATCATACCTCCGTGACACGATGGACGTTTTAAATAAGTTAGAGAATCTGTCAGTAAACACCAATACATGGCTTGTATCATTAGACGTCGAAAGTCTTTATACAAGTATAAACCATGAAAGAGGAATTGAAGCTGTCCAATATTTTCTTCAGATGGACGCCAATTATGAATTCAACCACTTCCTCACTGAAGCAATCAGATTCATTCTAACTAAAAACTATTTTGTCTGCCAGGGCTCCCACTACCTCCAGGTGCGGGGCACAGCTATGGGGACAGCCTGTGCCCCGACATATGCCAATCTGTACCTGGGGTGGTGGGAGAGAGAGGTAGTCTTTCAGGATGCCAACTCAAGATACACAGATAAGATACCATTGTATCTGCGTTATATAGATGACATCCTGATGTTGTGGGATGGAGAGAAAAGTGAATTGGAGGAGATGATTAATGTGCTAAATGATAATAATTTAAATCTTAAATTATCATATGAAGCGAGTCAACAAAAGATCCACTTTCTGGATTTAACCATCAACATAGATGACAATGGTAATATCTGCACTGATCTATTCAGAAAAGAAACCGCTACGAATAGCGTACTACATGCCACTAGTGCACATCTTCCAAGCACCATCAGAGCCATACCCAAGGGTGAAATGATTAGGATCAAACGGAACTGTTCGAACTCCAAGGTATATGAAAAAAGAGAGCAAGAACTGTCTGCAAGACTCTATGAGAGAGGGTACAGTCAGACCCTAATCAAAAGATCTCGTAATGAAGTTAAACAAATTCCAAGAGAGACTCTGCTATCACCCAAAATAAGAGCTACCAAGAAGGAAGAACCAGTACGCTTCATTGGTACCTTCAACAAGAACTGGAGGAATATTAACAACATTTTACAACGACACTGGCATATTCTGCAAACTGATGAAGATTTAAACCAGGCTCTCCCGGCAAGGGTACAGACCAGCTGGCGGAGAGCCAGGAATTTAAAAGATCAACTAGTGCAGAGTCACCTGGCAGAACCTTTGAAAAATGCCCCCAAAAAAGTGGGATCTGAAAAATGTGGGCGGTGCAAAGCATGCACCTACATGATTCCCACCAAAACTTTTGTGGATAAATTCCAAAAAACTTGGAAGATCCAAACACTCATCACGTGTACAACCATAGGGGTAATTTACCAACTACAATGCCCCTGTGGTAAGGTCTACATTGGTAAAACCAAGCGACCCCTCAAAGTACGGGTGTTAGAACACATAGGGTCCATTAGAAATGCGAGGAAAGACTCAGCGAATTTAAAAAAACTCACCCCAGTAGCAAGACATTTCATGCGATTCCACAACAATGACCCCACCGACCTCAAGATTTTTGGAATGAGACATGTCCAACTGGGGATCAGAGGAGGAGACCTGGACAGAGAACTTTTGAAAATAGAGACCAAAATGATATTCTTAATGGATTCATTACAACCCAAAGGTCTCAACGAATACAACAGTTACTTACCATTCCTGTAAAAAAGTCAAAAGTACTTTAGTAGATCATATATTACCTATACTTACCCCATGACTATACTTACCATATCAGGAACCATCGACACCTGCGGCCACAAACTGTACCACGACGGAACAACCATTAAATATAGGGAAATCGCTCCCCCAATAGCTATCTGCTATTTTATATCAACAAAGACCATGGGAGAACAATACCAATGGCAACAGAGATCACTGTTGAGTATGACAGATCCCACCAATGTATGATGTGGAACCTCACACCTCGTCACCCCAATATGCTCGGTGTACACACACCACCCTCCCCAATTTTCCTTATTATAGCTTTTCACCATGATACCTCTCACCCTGGCATAAATATGCCCTTCAATATTCAATCACTTATGATAGCCATAAGTACACTCCTTATCCTTATGACCAGCAACCACTGACACAACCAATGACTCCCCTCACCAATTTATTTATTATGAGCACCTTTTTTTTGCACACTTTTTCCACCCTTTTGTTATACACTCTCTCACAATTTTGATCACACCCCTTCCACCCATATAACCAACATAGATGTACATCACTGTACAATTTATTTATAATAAAAGAAAATAGACAAAACAGTTCCCACAATAACTTTTTATTTTTTATTTTTTCAATATAAGAAGATCAAAGTACATATATCTTAATGGGTGATCCAGTCAAACCCATGGAGTATAAAAATCTTCTAATATCTCTCACTCTCTTTTTTTCTGCTCATATTCAATATACAATACCCAATATCTGCAACAATCAGAATATACATGTGAATAACATACTAATTTGTACATAGATAATAATAGCAGAGTGGTGTATATAATTTAGAACAACAATATCACATCTTTAAACTTTTTTGATATATAATAAAGGAGTTAGTATTAGTTATAACACCCCATCAATATGGTCAGTTAACCTTATGTGGCATACATATGGCAGGGCCCCATCGGGGACTATGCATAATATAAATCATGGGGCAATATGATTTACATGCAAACACAACAACCCCCAGCGAATAAGAATATCGAAACTCCATACAACGGAGCCTAAATACAGTGAATGGCATAACTGCAGATGAAAAATAAACAAGGGAACGCTACCCTTTTTTACTGTATATTATGTAATATGCAGATTCCAGGGCAGCGCTCCACTCTCCTTCACTTCCTGGTCCGGCAATCATAAGCCGCGTGATTGGTTGTCGATAACCACGTGACGCGACGCTCGCGTCACGTGACTGACGCGATGACGTCACTCAAATGAAGACCTGGCCGGAGAATCAGCTGAGGGCGGAAGTAGAAGCGCCCGCTGATAGGCGCAATCATACCACATGCCCAATTTGGACCCCGCGATTGGCTGGGTGCTTTTTGATAAATATCTCGGCATTACCACACTCTGGTGGTCAGCTTGAAGAAGCATATAGCGAAACACGTGTCCTGTTGATTGTAGAGATAGGGAAAATGACTGTTTGGTGTTAGCATAGAAAAATTGATTTTTCACATATAACATTATTATACCAGTGTTGATGTCTCTTTAAATGTTGCTCTATTAGACCACAGAGAAGGCTATAATAGTGGCTAAGACCACTCAGGCGAACCTGGGACCGCCTAATCAATAATACCAATGTGGGGTATAATATTATATACCTAAATGTACCATTAATATAAGTGGCCAGTAGATGGTGCTGTTGCTCCATTCTTTCCAGGCTCCTAATACTTATACAAGGAGCTGGATCTCCCCAGCTCTGGGCAAAATGCCAGATCTGGAGTGAATGGATACAAATTAATGTATAAAGCATGAAACAGTAACTTTTTCTTCACATTCACAAAACCAACGCAATTCTGTGTGGTTAAATAATCATTACATGTGAAAACAGACCCATTGAGGTGTATATTCAGATCCCCCCCCTTCTTTTCTTGAATAAAGTGTAAAACATAACTTAATCTGTCAAGCACCTGAGGAAACTGGTGGGAATTATATCCTTATATATAGGCAGTTAAGCATTCTCTGTCATATACCAATATCATACCAGTATTTAATATCTCCTTAATGGTGTTTGTTTAAAACCACAGATTGAGTGGTAGAAATTAACAGGGACTATCGAAATCAGTCTGAGACCACTGTGAGTTATTGTGACATACCACCGATCCTAGTGGTTAATAGAAGGTGCAGCTACTCTATCCTATTAGACTCTGGATAAAAAGTCGGATACAATTAATCCTGGGCAGTACGCCAGATTTGAGTGAATGTGAACAATTTGATATGAAATAATAACATCATATCACTACTGAAAGACCCACTATAACCCTCTGTGGCTAAGCAACTACTACACTTGAGGAATAAACCCATTGTGGTATGAAATTGTATATTTCCTCAGAAGTGTAAACACGAACAAATATACACACAATTTGTGGAATACTAGACATTTAAAAAAACACTGGTGGGGAATATACCCTCAAACACACCAATAACCAACAGTCACCCCTACCTACATTTTAAAACTGTCAAAATCACAATTTCTTATCTTTAATTTCACTGTATGTATGTGTTTATGTTGTTGTCAATTTTAACCCCTTAATTTCGCTACTAGTGGCTGTCTCCTTATCCCACTTTTTTGGAATAATAAAGATAAAAGGAGCTCCCACTCATTTTATATAAAAACACAAGAAAAGGAATTAAACCATAAATTTCTTTATTGAATTCAAGGAGTGCATCCAACACAAATTCTTTCTCTTCTTTTTTGTCCTTGATCCTAACATATTTGGGATAGCACCCCCACTGATGCCCACAAACATTCAGTGGAATACCACCCCACAATTATAGGGTGTTAATATATGTGTGTGTGCAGAATTCCCAACAACCCCTATACCTGTACTATTACTCTATCTGCTTAATTGCGGATTTCTGAACTCTAGCACCACTCAAGTGATAACGAGGAATTTTTCCATCATAAATATAAGTTTCAAAAAACCCCAGAGGTGTTTTTACTATGGCATCTTTCAGCCTAGCAAAGGACCTAGAAACTAGAAGGGACAAGCTCAGGAGTGATATGGATTCCATATTCCTGGACAATCCTGATAGATCAAGTGGTCCCGCACCCAGCTGGTCCGAAGACTTACACGCTTTAAAATTGGCTCTTATGAAGCAAAGCAAAACAGTGTGGAACCGTACCACTTTCGACAACTATATCAAGAGCAATCTAGTTCCAAGGGGTCTACGACCAAAAATTTTTCCGGCATTTGACCTAGCCAACAATGAATTAAAACTGGAATGGGAAAAAACCCTGCTACAATGCTCCAAGGAGCTAATGAAAATTCTTATTAAACATGATGAAATACTATTGACTCAACTGTCATTGGAGATAACAACACTAGGGGAGAGGTTGAAAAACCATGAGACACTAGAACTTTTCCAGACCCGGTATGACAAATACAAAAAAGAGATAGAGAGCTATGAATTGGAAATAATAGACCGCAAAAAAAGAAAATTCCAAAGAGATAGAATGGACTTCCAAAACAATAAAATTTTTAAGTGGAACTCAAGACCCACCAGACCACAATATACACAGAACAGAGGGGACAGGAACTCTTTAAATTTTACTTCATCAGAATTAGACTCATCCGACACAGATTCGGCCGATACGAGACTGTCCCACCTTAATTTTTTAGGGGCAGGCCGAACAGACAGAGACCCTGGAGGAAGACCAGGCGGGGCCAGGGGGGGAAGAAGGAGAAAGAGAGAGGCTGTAGATTGGAGAGGGGATACCAGGGAGAGGAGGAGACACAGGGATTGGACCAATTGAACCCCAGCGTGATACCTCCCACCACAACCCACCTTAAAATTGTCAACCTCACCGATCGAGATTTAACAAATGATCAGGAATCTATTTTGAAACGAGGGCTCTCGTTTTCACCGGCTGCACCTGCCGATAGATTTGACATAGAGAAAGATCTCAACCTCTTTACACGCAAAACTCTCCTCAAAAAGTTCTTTGTGAATCATTCAAAATCACACAAAGAAAACACAGAATGTACTGTAATCCCCCCAGACCCCCTAAGAGACTTGCAAGATCCTAATAATGAACTGGATGATGAAGACCATGCAGCAATACAAATGCTATATGAATTGTCAACAAATATCGATGACAACTCCCAGACCAACCTGACCACAACACTAATCCCAGCACCAGAACCACTGGATCAATCAAAAATAAAGAAGAAATCAACATTCTTTCCGGACAATAAAATCTGCCCACAAGTCCAGGTTTATCAAACGCTGGTGTCAAGAGATTTGGATCAGTTGCTCATCAACCAATCCTCCAACCCACATAACATCAACATAGGGGAAAAAAATGCACTAAAAGAGATATCTGAATGGCATGACACAATAGTTAAACCTTCGGACAAGGGGGGGAACGTGGTCCTTTGGCCACGGGACCTCTATGTCCAGGAGTTACAGAAACAACTCTGTGACAAAAAATGTTATTCAAAACTAATCTTCAGTCCCAGTGCAGATTTTTTAAGACAATACCAGAGCTTCATCAAGAAAGCACATGATAATAAAATCATCTCCAATAGCGATTTTAACTTCCTACGGGTAGACAACCCCAAAACCCCGACATTGTACCTCCTCCCAAAGATACACAAAAACTCCAAGACACCCCCTGGCAGACCCATCGTGTCAGGTAAAGGCAGTCTAACAGAGAAGTTGAGCATATACGTGGACCAATTTCTACGAAAACACGTTACTGCATTACCATCATACCTCGGTGACACGATGGACGTTTTAAATAAGTTAGAGAATCTGTCAGTAAACACCAATACATGGCTTGTATCATTAGACGTCGAAAGTCTTTATACAAGTATAAACCATGAAAGAGGAATTGAAGCTGTCCAATATTTTCTTCAGATGGACGCCAATTATGAATTCAACCACTTCCTCACTGAAGCAATCAGATTCATTCTAACTAAAAACTATTTTGTCTGCCAGGGCTCCCACTACCTCCAGGTGCGGGGCACAGCTATGGGGACAGCCTGTGCCCCGACATATGCCAATCTGTACCTGGGGTGGTGGGAGAGAGAGGTAGTCTTTCAGGATGCCAACTCAAGATACACAGTTAAGATACCATTGTATCTGCGTTATATAGATGACATCCTGATGTTGTGGGATGGAGAGAAAAGTGAATTGGAGGAGATGATTAATGTGCTAAATGATAATAATTTAAATCTTAAATTATCATATGAAGCGAGTCAACAAAAGATCCACTTTCTGGATTTAACCATCAACATAGATGACAATGGTAATATCTGCACTGATCTATTCAGAAAAGAAACCGCTACGAATAGCGTACTACATGCCACTAGTGCACATCTTCCAAGCACCATCAGAGCCATACCCAAGGGTGAAATGATTAGGATCAAACGGAACTGTTCGAACTCCAAGGTATATGAAAAAAGAGAGCAAGAACTGTCTGCAAGACTCTATGAGAGAGGGTACAGTCAGACCCTAATCAAAAGATCTCGTAATGAAGTTAAACAAATTCCAAGAGAGACTCTGCTATCACCCAAAATAAGAGCTACCAAGAAGGAAGAACCAGTACGCTTCATTGGTACCTTCAACAAGAACTGGAGGAATATTAACAACATTTTACAACGACACTGGCATATTCTGCAAACTGATGAAGATTTAAACCAGGCTCTCCCGGCAAGGGTACAGACCAGCTGGCGGAGAGCCAGGAATTTAAAAGATCAACTAGTGCAGAGTCACCTGGCAGAACCTTTGAAAAATGCCCCCAAAAAAGTGGGATCTGAAAAATGTGGGCGGTGCAAAGCATGCACCTACATGATTCCCACCAAAACTTTTGTGGATAAATTCCAAAAAACTTGGAAGATCCAAACACTCATCACGTGTACAACCATAGGGGTAATTTACCAACTACAATGCCCCTGTGGTAAGGTCTACATTGGTAAAACCAAGCGACCCCTCAAAGTACGGGTGTTAGAACACATAGGGTCCATTAGAAATGCGAGGAAAGACTCAGCGAATTTCAAAAAACTCACCCCAGTAGCAAGACATTTCATGCGATTCCACAACAATGACCCCACCGACCTCAAGATTTTTGGAATGAGACATGTCCAACTGGGGATCAGAGGAGGAGACCTGGACAGAGAACTTTTGAAAATAGAGACCAAAATGATATTCTTAATGGATTCATTACAACCCAAAGGTCTCAACGAATACAACAGTTACTTACCATTCCTGTAAAAAAGTCAAAAGTACTTTAGTAGATCATATATTACCTATACTTACCCCATGACTATACTTACCATATCAGGAACCATCGACACCTGCGGCCACAAACTGTACCACGACGGAACAACCATTAAATATAGGGAAATCGCTCCCCCAATAGCTATCTGCTATTTTATATCAACAAAGACCATGGGAGAACAATACCAATGGCAACAGAGATCACTGTTGAGTATGACAGATCCCACCAATGTATGATGTGGAACCTCACACCTCGTCACCCCAATATGCTCGGTGTACACACACCACCCTCCCCAATTTTCCTTATTATAGCTTTTCACCATGATACCTCTCACCCTGGCATAAATATGCCCTTCAATATTCAATCACTTATGATAGCCATAAGTACACTCCTTATCCTTATGACCAGCAACCACTGACACAACCAATGACTCCCCTCACCAATTTATTTATTATGAGCACCTTTTTTTTGCACACTTTTTCCACCCTTTTGTTATACACTCTCTCACAATTTTGATCACACCCCTTCCACCCATATAACCAACATAGATGTACATCACTGTACAATTTATTTATAATAAAAGAAAATAGACAAAACAGTTCCCACAATAACTTTTTATTTTTTATTTTTTCAATATAAGAAGATCAAAGTACATATATCTTAATGGGTGATCCAGTCAAACCCATGGAGTATAAAAATCTTCTAATATCTCTCACTCTCTTTTTTTCTGCTCATATTCAATATACAATACCCAATATCTGCAACAATCAGAATATACATGTGAATAACATACTAATTTGTACATAGATAATAATAGCAGAGTGGTGTATATAATTTAGAACAACAATATCACATCTTTAAACTTTTTTGATATATAATAAAGGAGTTAGTATTAGTTATAACACCCCATCAATATGGTCAGTTAACCTTATGTGGCATACATATGGCAGGGCCCCATCGGGGACTATGCATAATATAAATCATGGGGCAATATGATTTACATGCAAACACAACAACCCCCAGCGAATAAGAATATCGAAACTCCATACAACGGAGCCTAAATACAGTGAATGGCATAACTGCAGATGAAAAATAAGCAAGGGAACGCTACCCTTTTTTACTGTATATTATGTAATATGCAGATTCCAGGGCAGCGCTCCACTCTCCTTCACTTCCTGGTCCGGCAATCATAAGCCGCGTGATTGGTTGTCGATAACCACGTGACGCGACGCTCGCGTCACGTGACTGACGCGATGACGTCACTCAAATGAAGACCTGGCCGGAGAATCAGCTGAGGGCGGAAGTAGAAGCGCCCGCTGATAGGCGCAATCATACCACATGCCCAATTTGGACCCCGCGATTGGCTGGGTGCTTTTTGATAAATATCTCGGCATTACCACACTCTGGTGGTCAGCTTGAAGAAGCATATAGCGAAACACGTGTCCTGTTGATTGTAGAGATAGGGAAAATGACTGTTTGGTGTTAGCATAGAAAAATTGATTTTTCACATATAACATTATTATACCAGTGTTGATGTCTCTTTAAATGTTGCTCTATTAGACCACAGAGAAGGCTATAATAGTGGCTAAGACCACTCAGACGAACCTGGGACCGCCTAATCAATAATACCAATGTGGGGTATAATATTATATACCTAAATGTACCATTAATATAAGTGGCCAGTAGATGGTGCTGTTGCTCCATTCTTTCCAGGCTCCTAATACTTATACAAGGAGCTGGATCTCCCCAGCTCTGGGCAAAATGCCAGATCTGGAGTGAATGGATACAAATTAATGTATAAAGCATGAAACAGTAACTTTTTCTTCACATTCACAAAACCAACGCAATTCTGTGTGGTTAAATAATCATTACATGTGAAAACAGACCCATTGAGGTGTATATTCATATCCCCCCCTTCTTTTCTTGAATAAAGTGTAAAACATAACTTAATCTGTCAAGCACCTGAGGAAACTGGTGGGAATTATATCCTTATATATAGGCAGTTAAGCATTCTCTGTCATATACCAATATCATACCAGTATTTAATATCTCCTTAATGGTGTTTGTTTAAAACCACAGATTGAGTGGTAGAAATTAACAGGGACTATCGAAATCAGTCTGAGACCACTGTGAGTTATTGTGACATACCACCGATCCTAGTGGTTAATAGAAGGTGCAGCTACTCTATCCTATTAGACTCTGGATAAAAAGTCGGATACAATTAATCCTGGGCAGTACGCCAGATTTGAGTGAATGTGAACAATTTGATATGAAATAATAACATCATATCACTACTGAAAGACCCACTATAACCCTCTGTGGCTAAGCAACTACTACACTTGAGGAATAAACCCATTGTGGTATGAAATTGTATATTTCCTCAGAAGTGTAAACACGAACAAATATACACACAATTTGTGGAATACTAGACATTTAAAAAAACACTGGTGGGGAATATACCCTCAAACACACCAATAACCAACAGTCACCCCTACCTACATTTTAAAACTGTCAAAATCACAATTTCTTATCTTTAATTTCACTGTATGTATGTGTTTATGTTGTTGTCAATTTTAACCCCTTAATTTCGCTACTAGTGGCTGTCTCCTTATCCCACTTTTTTGGAATAATAAAGATAAAAGGAGCTCCCACTCATTTTATATAAAAACACAAGAAAAGGAATTAAACCATAAATTTCTTTATTGAATTCAAGGAGTGCATCCAACACAAATTCTTTCTCTTCTTTTTTGTCCTTGATCCTAACATATTTGGGATAGCACCCCCACTGATGCCCACAAACATTCAGTGGAATACCACCCCACAATTATAGGGTGTTAATATATGTGTGTGTGCAGAATTCCCAACAACCCCTATACCTGTACTATTACTCTATCTGCTTAATTGCGGATTTCTGAACTCTAGCACCACTCAAGTGATAACGAGGAATTTTTCCATCATAAATATAAGTTTCAAAAAACCCCAGAGGTGTTTTTACTATGGCATCTTTCAGCCTAGCAAAGGACCTAGAAACTAGAAGGGACAAGCTCAGGAGTGATATGGATTCCATATTCCTGGACAATCCTGATAGATCAAGTGGTCCCGCACCCAGCTGGTCCGAAGACTTACACGCTTTAAAATTGGCTCTTATGAAGCAAAGCAAAACAGTGTGGAACCGTACCACTTTCGACAACTATATCAAGAGCAATCTAGTTCCAAGGGGTCTACGACCAAAAATTTTTCCGGCATTTGACCTAGCCAACAATGAATTAAAACTGGAATGGGAAAAAACCCTGCTACAATGCTCCAAGGAGCTAATGAAAATTCTTATTAAACATGATGAAATACTATTGACTCAACTGTCATTGGAGATAACAACACTAGGGGAGAGGTTGAAAAACCATGAGACACTAGAACTTTTCCAGACCCGGTATGACAAATACAAAAAAGAGATAGAGAGCTATGAATTGGAAATAATAGACCGCAAAAAAAGAAAATTCCAAAGAGATAGAATGGACTTCCAAAACAATAAAATTTTTAAGTGGAACTCAAGACCCACCAGACCACAATATACACAGAACAGAGGGGACAGGAACTCTTTAAATTTTACTTCATCAGAATTAGACTCATCCGACACAGATTCGGCCGATACAAGACTGTCCCACCTTAATTTTTTAGGGGCAGGCCGAACAGACAGAGACCCTGGAGGAAGACCAGGCGGGGCCAGGGGGGGAAGAAGGAGAAAGAGAGAGGCTGTAGATTGGAGAGGGGATACCAGGGAGAGGAGGAGACACAGGGATTGGACCAATTGAACCCCAGCGTGATACCTCCCACCACAACCCACCTTAAAATTGTCAACCTCACCGATCGAGATTTAACAAATGATCAGGAATCTATTTTGAAACGAGGGCTCTCGTTTTCACCGGCTGCACCTGCCGATAGATTTGACATAGAGAAAGATCTCAACCTCTTTACACGCAAAACTCTCCTCAAAAAGTTCTTTGTGAATCATTCAAAATCACACAAAGAAAACACAGAATGTACTGTAATCCCCCCAGACCCCCTAAGAGACTCGCAAGATCCTAATAATGAACTGGATGATGAAGACCATGCAGCAATACAAATGCTATATGAATTGTCAACAAATATCGATGACAACTCCCAGACCAACCTGACCACAACACTAATCCCAGCACCAGAACCACTGGATCAATCAAAAATAAAGAAGAAATCAACATTCTTTCCGGACAATAAAATCTGCCCACAAGTCCAGGTTTATCAAACGCTGGTGTCAAGAGATTTGGATCAGTTGCTCATCAACCAATCCTCCAACCCACATAACATCAACATAGGGGAAAAAAATGCACTAAAAGAGATATCTGAATGGCATGACACAATAGTTAAACCTTCGGACAAGGGGGGGAACGTGGTCCTTTGGCCACGGGACCTCTATGTCCAGGAGTTACAGAAACAACTCTGTGACAAAAAATGTTATTCAAAACTAATCTTCAGTCCCAGTGCAGATTTTTTAAGACAATACCAGAGCTTCATCAAGAAAGCACATGATAATAAAATCATCTCCAATAGCGATTTTAACTTCCTACGGGTAGACAACCCCAAAACCCCGACATTGTACCTCCTCCCAAAGATACACAAAAACTCCAAGACACCCCCTGGCAGACCCATCGTGTCAGGTAAAGGCAGTCTAACAGAGAAGTTGAGCATATACGTGGACCAATTTCTACGAAAACACGTTACTGCATTACCATCATACCTCCGTGACACGATGGACGTTTTAAATAAGTTAGAGAATCTGTCAGTAAACACCAATACATGGCTTGTATCATTAGACGTCGAAAGTCTTTATACAAGTATAAACCATGAAAGAGGAATTGAAGCTGTCCAATATTTTCTTCAGATGGACGCCAATTATGAATTCAACCACTTCCTCACTGAAGCAATCAGATTCATTCTAACTAAAAACTATTTTGTCTGCCAGGGCTCCCACTACCTCCAGGTGCGGGGCACAGCTATGGGGACAGCCTGTGCCCCGACATATGCCAATCTGTACCTGGGGTGGTGGGAGAGAGAGGTAGTCTTTCAGGATGCCAACTCAAGATACACAGATAAGATACCATTGTATCTGCGTTATATAGATGACATCCTGATGTTGTGGGATGGAGAGAAAAGTGAATTGGAGGAGATGATTAATGTGCTAAATGATAATAATTTAAATCTTAAATTATCATATGAAGCGAGTCAACAAAAGATCCACTTTCTGGATTTAACCATCAACATAGATGACAATGGTAATATCTGCACTGATCTATTCAGAAAAGAAACCGCTACGAATAGCGTACTACATGCCACTAGTGCACATCTTCCAAGCACCATCAGAGCCATACCCAAGGGTGAAATGATTAGGATCAAACGGAACTGTTCGAACTCCAAGGTATATGAAAAAAGAGAGCAAGAACTGTCTGCAAGACTCTATGAGAGAGGGTACAGTCAGACCCTAATCAAAAGATCTCGTAATGAAGTTAAACAAATTCCAAGAGAGACTCTGCTATCACCCAAAATAAGAGCTACCAAGAAGGAAGAACCAGTACGCTTCATTGGTACCTTCAACAAGAACTGGAGGAATATTAACAACATTTTACAACGACACTGGCATATTCTGCAAACTGATGAAGATTTAAACCAGGCTCTCCCGGCAAGGGTACAGACCAGCTGGCGGAGAGCCAGGAATTTAAAAGATCAACTAGTGCAGAGTCACCTGGCAGAACCTTTGAAAAATGCCCCCAAAAAAGTGGGATCTGAAAAATGTGGGCGGTGCAAAGCATGCACCTACATGATTCCCACCAAAACTTTTGTGGATAAATTCCAAAAAACTTGGAAGATCCAAACACTCATCACGTGTACAACCATAGGGGTAATTTACCAACTACAATGCCCCTGTGGTAAGGTCTACATTGGTAAAACCAAGCGACCCCTCAAAGTACGGGTGTTAGAACACATAGGGTCCATTAGAAATGCGAGGAAAGACTCAGCGAATTTCAAAAAACTCACCCCAGTAGCAAGACATTTCATGCGATTCCACAACAATGACCCCACCGACCTCAAGATTTTTGGAATGAGACATGTCCAACTGGGGATCAGAGGAGGAGACCTGGACAGAGAACTTTTGAAAATAGAGACCAAAATGATATTCTTAATGGATTCATTACAACCCAAAGGTCTCAACGAATACAACAGTTACTTACCATTCCTGTAAAAAAGTCAAAAGTACTTTAGTAGATCATATATTACCTATACTTACCCCATGACTATACTTACCATATCAGGAACCATCGACACCTGCGGCCACAAACTGTACCACGACGGAACAACCATTAAATATAGGGAAATCGCTCCCCCAATAGCTATCTGCTATTTTATATCAACAAAGACCATGGGAGAACAATACCAATGGCAACAGAGATCACTGTTGAGTATGACAGATCCCACCAATGTATGATGTGGAACCTCACACCTCGTCACCCCAATATGCTCGGTGTACACACACCACCCTCCCCAATTTTCCTTATTATAGCTTTTCACCATGATACCTCTCACCCTGGCATAAATATGCCCTTCAATATTCAATCACTTATGATAGCCATAAGTACACTCCTTATCCTTATGACCAGCAACCACTGACACAACCAATGACTCCCCTCACCAATTTATTTATTATGAGCACCTTTTTTTTGCACACTTTTTCCACCCTTTTGTTATACACTCTCTCACAATTTTGATCACACCCCTTCCACCCATATAACCAACATAGATGTACATCACTGTACAATTTATTTATAATAAAAGAAAATAGACAAAACAGTTCCCACAATAACTTTTTATTTTTTATTTTTTCAATATAAGAAGATCAAAGTACATATATCTTAATGGGTGATCCAGTCAAACCCATGGAGTATAAAAATCTTCTAATATCTCTCACTCTCTTTTTTTCTGCTCATATTCAATATACAATACCCAATATCTGCAACAATCAGAATATACATGTGAATAACATACTAATTTGTACATAGATAATAATAGCAGAGTGGTGTATATAATTTAGAACAACAATATCACATCTTTAAACTTTTTTGATATATAATAAAGGAGTTAGTATTAGTTATAACACCCCATCAATATGGTCAGTTAACCTTATGTGGCATACATATGGCAGGGCCCCATCGGGGACTATGCATAATATAAATCATGGGGCAATATGATTTACATGCAAACACAACAACCCCCAGCGAATAAGAATATCGAAACTCCATACAACGGAGCCTAAATACAGTGAATGGCATAACTGCAGATGAAAAATAAACAAGGGAACGCTACCCTTTTTTACTGTATATTATGTAATATGCAGATTCCAGGGCAGCGCTCCACTCTCCTTCACTTCCTGGTCCGGCAATCATAAGCCGCGTGATTGGTTGTCGATAACCACGTGACGCGACGCTCGCGTCACGTGACTGACGCGATGACGTCACTCAAATGAAGACCTGGCCGGAGAATCAGCTGAGGGCGGAAGTAGAAGCGCCCGCTGATAGGCGCAATCATACCACATGCCCAATTTGGACCCCGCGATTGGCTGGGTGCTTTTTGATAAATATCTCGGCATTACCACACTCTGGTGGTCAGCTTGAAGAAGCATATAGCGAAACACGTGTCCTGTTGATTGTAGAGATAGGGAAAATGACTGTTTGGTGTTAGCATAGAAAAATTGATTTTTCACATATAACATTATTATACCAGTGTTGATGTCTCTTTAAATGTTGCTCTATTAGACCACAGAGAAGGCTATAATAGTGGCTAAGACCACTCAGGCGAACCTGGGACCGCCTAATCAATAATACCAATGTGGGGTATAATATTATATACCTAAATGTACCATTAATATAAGTGGCCAGTAGATGGTGCTGTTGCTCCATTCTTTCCAGGCTCCTAATACTTATACAAGGAGCTGGATCTCCCCAGCTCTGGGCAAAATGCCAGATCTGGAGTGAATGGATACAAATTAATGTATAAAGCATGAAACAGTAACTTTTTCTTCACATTCACAAAACCAACGCAATTCTGTGTGGTTAAATAATCATTACATGTGAAAACAGACCCATTGAGGTGTATATTCATATCCCCCCCCTTCTTTTCTTGAATAAAGTGTAAAACATAACTTAATCTGTCAAGCACCTGAGGAAACTGGTGGGAATTATATCCTTATATATAGGCAGTTAAGCATTCTCTGTCATATACCAATATCATACCAGTATTTAATATCTCCTTAATGGTGTTTGTTTAAAACCACAGATTGAGTGGTAGAAATTAACAGGGACTATCGAAATCAGTCTGAGACCACTGTGAGTTATTGTGACATACCACCGATCCTAGTGGTTAATAGAAGGTGCAGCTACTCTATCCTATTAGACTCTGGATAAAAAGTCGGATACAATTAATCCTGGGCAGTACGCCAGATTTGAGTGAATGTGAACAATTTGATATGAAATAATAACATCATATCACTACTGAAAGACCCACTATAACCCTCTGTGGCTAAGCAACTACTACACTTGAGGAATAAACCCATTGTGGTATGAAATTGTATATTTCCTCAGAAGTGTAAACACGAACAAATATACACACAATTTGTGGAATACTAGACATTTAAAAAAACACTGGTGGGGAATATACCCTCAAACACACCAATAACCAACAGTCACCCCTACCTACATTTTAAAACTGTCAAAATCACAATTTCTTATCTTTAATTTCACTGTATGTATGTGTTTATGTTGTTGTCAATTTTAACCCCTTAATTTCGCTACTAGTGGCTGTCTCCTTATCCCACTTTTTTGGAATAATAAAGATAAAAGGAGCTCCCACTCATTTTATATAAAAACACAAGAAAAGGAATTAAACCATAAATTTCTTTATTGAATTCAAGGAGTGCATCCAACACAAATTCTTTCTCTTCTTTTTTGTCCTTGATCCTAACATATTTGGGATAGCACCCCCACTGATGCCCACAAACATTCAGTGGAATACCACCCCACAATTATAGGGTGTTAATATATGTGTGTGTGCAGAATTCCCAACAACCCCTATACCTGTACTATTACTCTATCTGCTTAATTGCGGATTTCTGAACTCTAGCACCACTCAAGTGATAACGAGGAATTTTTCCATCATAAATATAAGTTTCAAAAAACCCCAGAGGTGTTTTTACTATGGCATCTTTCAGCCTAGCAAAGGACCTAGAAACTAGAAGGGACAAGCTCAGGAGTGATATGGATTCCATATTCCTGGACAATCCTGATAGATCAAGTGGTCCCGCACCCAGCTGGTCCGAAGACTTACACGCTTTAAAATTGGCTCTTATGAAGCAAAGCAAAACAGTGTGGAACCGTACCACTTTCGACAACTATATCAAGAGCAATCTAGTTCCAAGGGGTCTACGACCAAAAATTTTTCCGGCATTTGACCTAGCCAACAATGAATTAAAACTGGAATGGGAAAAAACCCTGCTACAATGCTCCAAGGAGCTAATGAAAATTCTTATTAAACATGATGAAATACTATTGACTCAACTGTCATTGGAGATAACAACACTAGGGGAGAGGTTGAAAAACCATGAGACACTAGAACTTTTCCAGACCCGGTATGACAAATACAAAAAAGAGATAGAGAGCTATGAATTGGAAATAATAGACCGCAAAAAAAGAAAATTCCAAAGAGATAGAATGGACTTCCAAAACAATAAAATTTTTAAGTGGAACTCAAGACCCACCAGACCACAATATACACAGAACAGAGGGGACAGGAACTCTTTAAATTTTACTTCATCAGAATTAGACTCATCCGACACAGATTCGGCCGATACGAGACTGTCCCACCTTAATTTTTTAGGGGCAGGCCGAACAGACAGAGACCCTGGAGGAAGACCAGGCGGGGCCAGGGGGGGAAGAAGGAGAAAGAGAGAGGCTGTAGATTGGAGAGGGGATACCAGGGAGAGGAGGAGACACAGGGATTGGACCAATTGAACCCCAGCGTGATACCTCCCACCACAACCCACCTTAAAATTGTCAACCTCACCGATCGAGATTTAACAAATGATCAGGAATCTATTTTGAAACGAGGGCTCTCGTTTTCACCGGCTGCACCTGCCGATAGATTTGACATAGAGAAAGATCTCAACCTCTTTACACGCAAAATTCTCCTCAAAAAGTTCTTTGTGAATCATTCAAAATCACACAAAGAAAACACAGAATGTACTGTAATCCCCCCAGACCCCCTAAGAGACTCGCAAGATCCTAATAATGAACTGGATGATGAAGACCATGCAGCAATACAAATGCTATATGAATTGTCAACAAATATCGATGACAACTCCCAGACCAACCTGACCACAACACTAATCCCAGCACCAGAACCACTGGATCAATCAAAAATAAAGAAGAAATCAACATTCTTTCCGGACAATAAAATCTGCCCACAAGTCCAGGTTTATCAAACGCTGGTGTCAAGAGATTTGGATCAGTTGCTCATCAACCAATCCTCCAACCCACATAACATCAACATAGGGGAAAAAAATGCACTAAAAGAGATATCTGAATGGCATGACACAATAGTTAAACCTTCGGACAAGGGGGGGAACGTGGTCCTTTGGCCACGGGACCTCTATGTCCAGGAGTTACAGAAACAACTCTGTGACAAAAAATGTTATTCAAAACTAATCTTCAGTCCCAGTGCAGATTTTTTAAGACAATACCAGAGCTTCATCAAGAAAGCACATGATAATAAAATCATCTCCAATAGCGATTTTAACTTCCTACGGGTAGACAACCCCAAAACCCCGACATTGTACCTCCTCCCAAAGATACACAAAAACTCCAAGACACCCCCTGGCAGACCCATCGTGTCAGGTAAAGGCAGTCTAACAGAGAAGTTGAGCATATACGTGGACCAATTTCTACGAAAACACGTTACTGCATTACCATCATACCTCCGTGACACGATGGACGTTTTAAATAAGTTAGAGAATCTGTCAGTAAACACCAATACATGGCTTGTATCATTAGACGTCGAAAGTCTTTATACAAGTATAAACCATGAAAGAGGAATTGAAGCTGTCCAATATTTTCTTCAGATGGACGCCAATTATGAATTCAACCACTTCCTCACTGAAGCAATCAGATTCATTCTAACTAAAAACTATTTTGTCTGCCAGGGCTCCCACTACCTCCAGGTGCGGGGCACAGCTATGGGGACAGCCTGTGCCCCGACATATGCCAATCTGTACCTGGGGTGGTGGGAGAGAGAGGTAGTCTTTCAGGATGCCAACTCAAGATACACAGATAAGATACCATTGTATCTGCGTTATATAGATGACATCCTGATGTTGTGGGATGGAGAGAAAAGTGAATTGGAGGAGATGATTAATGTGCTAAATGATAATAATTTAAATCTTAAATTATCATATGAAGCGAGTCAACAAAAGATCCACTTTCTGGATTTAACCATCAACATAGATGACAATGGTAATATCTGCACTGATCTATTCAGAAAAGAAACCGCTACGAATAGCGTACTACATGCCACTAGTGCACATCTTCCAAGCACCATCAGAGCCATACCCAAGGGTGAAATGATTAGGATCAAACGGAACTGTTCGAACTCCAAGGTATATGAAAAAAGAGAGCAAGAACTGTCTGCAAGACTCTATGAGAGAGGGTACAGTCAGACCCTAATCAAAAGATCTCGTAATGAAGTTAAACAAATTCCAAGAGAGACTCTGCTATCACCCAAAATAAGAGCTACCAAGAAGGAAGAACCAGTACGCTTCATTGGTACCTTCAACAAGAACTGGAGGAATATTAACAACATTTTACAACGACACTGGCATATTCTGCAAACTGATGAAGATTTAAACCAGGCTCTCCCGGCAAGGGTACAGACCAGCTGGCGGAGAGCCAGGAATTTAAAAGATCAACTAGTGCAGAGTCACCTGGCAGAACCTTTGAAAAATGCCCCCAAAAAAGTGGGATCTGAAAAATGTGGGCGGTGCAAAGCATGCACCTACATGATTCCCACCAAAACTTTTGTGGATAAATTCCAAAAAACTTGGAAGATCCAAACACTCATCACGTGTACAACCATAGGGGTAATTTACCAACTACAATGCCCCTGTGGTAAGGTCTACATTGGTAAAACCAAGCGACCCCTCAAAGTACGGGTGTTAGAACACATAGGGTCCATTAGAAATGCGAGGAAAGACTCAGCGAATTTCAAAAAACTCACCCCAGTAGCAAGACATTTCATGCGATTCCACAACAATGACCCCACCGACCTCAAGATTTTTGGAATGAGACATGTCCAACTGGGGATCAGAGGAGGAGACCTGGACAGAGAACTTTTGAAAATAGAGACCAAAATGATATTCTTAATGGATTCATTACAACCCAAAGGTCTCAACGAATACAACAGTTACTTACCATTCCTGTAAAAAAGTCAAAAGTACTTTAGTAGATCATATATTACCTATACTTACCCCATGACTATACTTACCATATCAGGAACCATCGACACCTGCGGCCACAAACTGTACCACGACGGAACAACCATTAAATATAGGGAAATCGCTCCCCCAATAGCTATCTGCTATTTTATATCAACAAAGACCATGGGAGAACAATACCAATGGCAACAGAGATCACTGTTGAGTATGACAGATCCCACCAATGTATGATGTGGAACCTCACACCTCGTCACCCCAATATGCTCGGTGTACACACACCACCCTCCCCAATTTTCCTTATTATAGCTTTTCACCATGATACCTCTCACCCTGGCATAAATATGCCCTTCAATATTCAATCACTTATGATAGCCATAAGTACACTCCTTATCCTTATGACCAGCAACCACTGACACAACCAATGACTCCCCTCACCAATTTATTTATTATGAGCACCTTTTTTTTGCACACTTTTTCCACCCTTTTGTTATACACTCTCTCACAATTTTGATCACACCCCTTCCACCCATATAACCAACATAGATGTACATCACTGTACAATTTATTTATAATAAAAGAAAATAGACAAAACAGTTCCCACAATAACTTTTTATTTTTTATTTTTTCAATATAAGAAGATCAAAGTACATATATCTTAATGGGTGATCCAGTCAAACCCATGGAGTATAAAAATCTTCTAATATCTCTCACTCTCTTTTTTTCTGCTCATATTCAATATACAATACCCAATATCTGCAACAATCAGAATATACATGTGAATAACATACTAATTTGTACATAGATAATAATAGCAGAGTGGTGTATATAATTTAGAACAACAATATCACATCTTTAAACTTTTTTGATATATAATAAAGGAGTTAGTATTAGTTATAACACCCCATCAATATGGTCAGTTAACCTTATGTGGCATACATATGGCAGGGCCCCATCGGGGACTATGCATAATATAAATCATGGGGCAATATGATTTACATGCAAACACAACAACCCCCAGCGAATAAGAATATCGAAACTCCATACAACGGAGCCTAAATACAGTGAATGGCATAACTGCAGATGAAAAATAAACAAGGGAACGCTACCCTTTTTTACTGTATATTATGTAATATGCAGATTCCAGGGCAGCGCTCCACTCTCCTTCACTTCCTGGTCCGGCAATCATAAGCCGCGTGATTGGTTGTCGATAACCACGTGACGCGACGCTCGCGTCACGTGACTGACGCGATGACGTCACTCAAATGAAGACCTGGCCGGAGAATCAGCTGAGGGCGGAAGTAGAAGCGCCCGCTGATAGGCGCAATCATACCACATGCCCAATTTGGACCCCGCGATTGGCTGGGTGCTTTTTGATAAATATCTCGGCATTACCACACTCTGGTGGTCAGCTTGAAGAAGCATATAGCGAAACACGTGTCCTGTTGATTGTAGAGATAGGGAAAATGACTGTTTGGTGTTAGCATAGAAAAATTGATTTTTCACATATAACATTATTATACCAGTGTTGATGTCTCTTTAAATGTTGCTCTATTAGACCACAGAGAAGGCTATAATAGTGGCTAAGACCACTCAGGCGAACCTGGGACCGCCTAATCAATAATACCAATGTGGGGTATAATATTATATACCTAAATGTACCATTAATATAAGTGGCCAGTAGATGGTGCTGTTGCTCCATTCTTTCCAGGCTCCTAATACTTATACAAGGAGCTGGATCTCCCCAGCTCTGGGCAAAATGCCAGATCTGGAGTGAATGGATACAAATTAATGTATAAAGCATGAAACAGTAACTTTTTCTTCACATTCACAAAACCAACGCAATTCTGTGTGGTTAAATAATCATTACATGTGAAAACAGACCCATTGAGGTGTATATTCATATCCCCCCCTTCTTTTCTTGAATAAAGTGTAAAACATAACTTAATCTGTCAAGCACCTGAGGAAACTGGTGGGAATTATATCCTTATATATAGGCAGTTAAGCATTCTCTGTCATATACCAATATCATACCAGTATTTAATATCTCCTTAATGGTGTTTGTTTAAAACCACAGATTGAGTGGTAGAAATTAACAGGGACTATCGAAATCAGTCTGAGACCACTGTGAGTTATTGTGACATACCACCGATCCTAGTGGTTAATAGAAGGTGCAGCTACTCTATCCTATTAGACTCTGGATAAAAAGTCGGATACAATTAATCCTGGGCAGTACGCCAGATTTGAGTGAATGTGAACAATTTGATATGAAATAATAACATCATATCACTACTGAAAGACCCACTATAACCCTCTGTGGCTAAGCAACTACTACACTTGAGGAATAAACCCATTGTGGTATGAAATTGTATATTTCCTCAGAAGTGTAAACACGAACAAATATACACACAATTTGTGGAATACTAGACATTTAAAAAAACACTGGTGGGGAATATACCCTCAAACACACCAATAACCAACAGTCACCCCTACCTACATTTTAAAACTGTCAAAATCACAATTTCTTATCTTTAATTTCACTGTATGTATGTGTTTATGTTGTTGTCAATTTTAACCCCTTAATTTCGCTACTAGTGGCTGTCTCCTTATCCCACTTTTTTGGAATAATAAAGATAAAAGGAGCTCCCACTCATTTTATATAAAAACACAAGAAAAGGAATTAAACCATAAATTTCTTTATTGAATTCAAGGAGTGCATCCAACACAAATTCTTTCTCTTCTTTTTTGTCCTTGATCCTAACATATTTGGGATAGCACCCCCACTGATGCCCACAAACATTCAGTGGAATACCACCCCACAATTATAGGGTGTTAATATATGTGTGTGTGCAGAATTCCCAACAACCCCTATACCTGTACTATTACTCTATCTGCTTAATTGCGGATTTCTGAACTCTAGCACCACTCAAGTGATAACGAGGAATTTTTCCATCATAAATATAAGTTTCAAAAAACCCCAGAGGTGTTTTTACTATGGCATCTTTCAGCCTAGCAAAGGACCTAGAAACTAGAAGGGACAAGCTCAGGAGTGATATGGATTCCATATTCCTGGACAATCCTGATAGATCAAGTGGTCCCGCACCCAGCTGGTCCGAAGACTTACACGCTTTAAAATTGGCTCTTATGAAGCAAAGCAAAACAGTGTGGAACCGTACCACTTTCGACAACTATATCAAGAGCAATCTAGTTCCAAGGGGTCTACGACCAAAAATTTTTCCGGCATTTGACCTAGCCAACAATGAATTAAAACTGGAATGGGAAAAAACCCTGCTACAATGCTCCAAGGAGCTAATGAAAATTCTTATTAAACATGATGAAATACTATTGACTCAACTGTCATTGGAGATAACAACACTAGGGGAGAGGTTGAAAAACCATGAGACACTAGAACTTTTCCAGACCCGGTATGACAAATACAAAAAAGAGATAGAGAGCTATGAATTGGAAATAATAGACCGCAAAAAAAGAAAATTCCAAAGAGATAGAATGGACTTCCAAAACAATAAAATTTTTAAGTGGAACTCAAGACCCACCAGACCACAATATACACAGAACAGAGGGGACAGGAACTCTTTAAATTTTACTTCATCAGAATTAGACTCATCCGACACAGATTCGGCCGATACGAGACTGTCCCACCTTAATTTTTTAGGGGCAGGCCGAACAGACAGAGACCCTGGAGGAAGACCAGGCGGGGCCAGGGGGGGAAGAAGGAGAAAGAGAGAGGCTGTAGATTGGAGAGGGGATACCAGGGAGAGGAGGAGACACAGGGATTGGACCAATTGAACCCCAGCGTGATACCTCCCACCACAACCCACCTTAAAATTGTCAACCTCACCGATCGAGATTTAACAAATGATCAGGAATCTATTTTGAAACGAGGGCTCTCGTTTTCACCGGCTGCACCTGCCGATAGATTTGACATAGAGAAAGATCTCAACCTCTTTACAAAATTCTCCTCAAAAAGTTCTTTGTGAATCATTCAAAATCACACAAAGAAAACACAGAATGTACTGTAATCCCCCCAGACCCCCTAAGAGACTCGCAAGATCCTAATAATGAACTGGATGATGAAGACCATGCAGCAATACAAATGCTATATGAATTGTCAACAAATATCGATGACAACTCCCAGACCAACCTGACCACAACACTAATCCCAGCACCAGAACCACTGGATCAATCAAAAATAAAGAAGAAATCAACATTCTTTCCGGACAATAAAATCTGCCCACAAGTCCAGGTTTATCAAACGCTGGTGTCAAGAGATTTGGATCAGTTGCTCATCAACCAATCCTCCAACCCACATAACATCAACATAGGGGAAAAAAATGCACTAAAAGAGATATCTGAATGGCATGACACAATAGTTAAACCTTCGGACAAGGGGGGGGAACGTGGTCCTTTGGCCACGGGACCTCTATGTCCAGGAGTTACAGAAACAACTCTGTGACAAAAAATGTTATTCAAAACTAATCTTCAGTCCCAGTGCAGATTTTTTAAGACAATACCAGAGCTTCATCAAGAAAGCACATGATAATAAAATCATCTCCAATAGCGATTTTAACTTCCTACGGGTAGACAACCCCAAAACCCCGACATTGTACCTCCTCCCAAAGATACACAAAAACTCCAAGACACCCCCTGGCAGACCCATCGTGTCAGGTAAAGGCAGTCTAACAGAGAAGTTGAGCATATACGTGGACCAATTTCTACGAAAACACGTTACTGCATTACCATCATACCTCCGTGACACGATGGACGTTTTAAATAAGTTAGAGAATCTGTCAGTAAACACCAATACATGGCTTGTATCATTAGACGTCGAAAGTCTTTATACAAGTATAAACCATGAAAGAGGAATTGAAGCTGTCCAATATTTTCTTCAGATGGACGCCAATTATGAATTCAACCACTTCCTCACTGAAGCAATCAGATTCATTCTAACTAAAAACTATTTTGTCTGCCAGGGCTCCCACTACCTCCAGGTGCGGGGCACAGCTATGGGGACAGCCTGTGCCCCGACATATGCCAATCTGTACCTGGGGTGGTGGGAGAGAGAGGTAGTCTTTCAGGATGCCAACTCAAGATACACAGATAAGATACCATTGTATCTGCGTTATATAGATGACATCCTGATGTTGTGGGATGGAGAGAAAAGTGAATTGGAGGAGATGATTAATGTGCTAAATGATAATAATTTAAATCTTAAATTATCATATGAAGCGAGTCAACAAAAGATCCACTTTCTGGATTTAACCATCAACATAGATGACAATGGTAATATCTGCACTGATCTATTCAGAAAAGAAACCGCTACGAATAGCGTACTACATGCCACTAGTGCACATCTTCCAAGCACCATCAGAGCCATACCCAAGGGTGAAATGATTAGGATCAAACGGAACTGTTCGAACTCCAAGGTATATGAAAAAAGAGAGCAAGAACTGTCTGCAAGACTCTATGAGAGAGGGTACAGTCAGACCCTAATCAAAAGATCTCGTAATGAAGTTAAACAAATTCCAAGAGAGACTCTGCTATCACCCAAAATAAGAGCTACCAAGAAGGAAGAACCAGTACGCTTCATTGGTACCTTCAACAAGAACTGGAGGAATATTAACAACATTTTACAACGACACTGGCATATTCTGCAAACTGATGAAGATTTAAACCAGGCTCTCCCGGCAAGGGTACAGACCAGCTGGCGGAGAGCCAGGAATTTAAAAGATCAACTAGTGCAGAGTCACCTGGCAGAACCTTTGAAAAATGCCCCCAAAAAAGTGGGATCTGAAAAATGTGGGCGGTGCAAAGCATGCACCTACATGATTCCCACCAAAACTTTTGTGGATAAATTCCAAAAAACTTGGAAGATCCAAACACTCATCACGTGTACAACCATAGGGGTAATTTACCAACTACAATGCCCCTGTGGTAAGGTCTACATTGGTAAAACCAAGCGACCCCTCAAATACGGGTGTTAGAACACATAGGGTCCATTAGAAATGCGAGGAAAGACTCAGCGAATTTCAAAAAACTCACCCCAGTAGCAAGACATTTCATGCGATTCCACAACAATGACCCCACCGACCTCAAGATTTTTGGAATGAGACATGTCCAACTGGGGATCAGAGGAGGAGACCTGGACAGAGAACTTTTGAAAATAGAGACCAAAATGATATTCTTAATGGATTCATTACAACCCAAAGGTCTCAACGAATACAACAGTTACTTACCATTCCTGTAAAAAAGTCAAAAGTACTTTAGTAGATCATATATTACCTATACTTACCCCATGACTATACTTACCATATCAGGAACCATCGACACCTGCGACCACAAACTGTACCACGACGGAACAACCATTAAATATAGGGAAATCGCTCCCCCAATAGCTATCTGCTATTTTATATCAACAAAGACCATGGGAGAACAATACCAATGGCAACAGAGATCACTGTTGAGTATGACAGATCCCACCAATGTATGATGTGGAACCTCACACCTCGTCACCCCAATATGCTCGGTGTACACACACCACCCTCCCCAATTTTCCTTATTATAGCTTTTCACCATGATACCTCTCACCCTGGCATAAATATGCCCTTCAATATTCAATCACTTATGATAGCCATAAGTACACTCCTTATCCTTATGACCAGCAACCACTGACACAACCAATGACTCCCCTCACCAATTTATTTATTATGAGCACCTTTTTTTTGCACACTTTTTCCACCCTTTTGTTATACACTCTCTCACAATTTTGATCACACCCCTTCCACCCATATAACCAACATAGATGTACATCACTGTACAATTTATTTATAATAAAAGAAAATAGACAAAACAGTTCCCACAATAACTTTTTATTTTTTATTTTTTCAATATAAGAAGATCAAAGTACATATATCTTAATGGGTGATCCAGTCAAACCCATGGAGTATAAAAATCTTCTAATATCTCTCACTCTCTTTTTTTCTGCTCATATTCAATATACAATACCCAATATCTGCAACAATCAGAATATACATGTGAATAACATACTAATTTGTACATAGATAATAATAGCAGAGTGGTGTATATAATTTAGAACAACAATATCACATCTTTAAACTTTTTTGATATATAATAAAGGAGTTAGTATTAGTTATAACACCCCATCAATATGGTCAGTTAACCTTATGTGGCATACATATGGCAGGGCCCCATCGGGGACTATGCATAATATAAATCATGGGGCAATATGATTTACATGCAAACACAACAACCCCCAGCGAATAAGAATATCGAAACTCCATACAACGGAGCCTAAATACAGTGAATGGCATAACTGCAGATGAAAAATAAACAAGGGAACGCTACCCTTTTTTACTGTATATTATGTAATATGCAGATTCCAGGGCAGCGCTCCACTCTCCTTCACTTCCTGGTCCGGCAATCATAAGCCGCGTGATTGGTTGTCGATAACCACGTGACGCGACGCTCGCGTCACGTGACTGACGCGATGACGTCACTCAAATGAAGACCTGGCCGGAGAATCAGCTGAGGGCGGAAGTAGAAGCGCCCGCTGATAGGCGCAATCATACCACATGCCCAATTTGGACCCCGCGATTGGCTGGGTGCTTTTTGATAAATATCTCGGCATTACCACACTCTGGTGGTCAGCTTGAAGAAGCATATAGCGAAACACGTGTCCTGTTGATTGTAGAGATAGGGAAAATGACTGTTTGGTGTTAGCATAGAAAAATTGATTTTTCACATATAACATTATTATACCAGTGTTGATGTCTCTTTAAATGTTGCTCTATTAGACCACAGAGAAGGCTATAATAGTGGCTAAGACCACTCAGGCGAACCTGGGACCGCCTAATCAATAATACCAATGTGGGGTATAATATTATATACCTAAATGTACCATTAATATAAGTGGCCAGTAGATGGTGCTGTTGCTCCATTCTTTCCAGGCTCCTAATACTTATACAAGGAGCTGGATCTCCCCAGCTCTGGGCAAAATGCCAGATCTGGAGTGAATGGATACAAATTAATGTATAAAGCATGAAACAGTAACTTTTTCTTCACATTCACAAAACCAACGCAATTCTGTGTGGTTAAATAATCATTACATGTGAAAACAGACCCATTGAGGTGTATATTCATATCCCCCCCCTTCTTTTCTTGAATAAAGTGTAAAACATAACTTAATCTGTCAAGCACCTGAGGAAACTGGTGGGAATTATATCCTTATATATAGGCAGTTAAGCATTCTCTGTCATATACCAATATCATACCAGTATTTAATATCTCCTTAATGGTGTTTGTTTAAAACCACAGATTGAGTGGTAGAAATTAACAGGGACTATCGAAATCAGTCTGAGACCACTGTGAGTTATTGTGACATACCACCGATCCTAGTGGTTAATAGAAGGTGCAGCTACTCTATCCTATTAGACTCTGGATAAAAAGTCGGATACAATTAATCCTGGGCAGTACGCCAGATTTGAGTGAATGTGAACAATTTGATATGAAATAATAACATCATATCACTACTGAAAGACCCACTATAACCCTCTGTGGCTAAGCAACTACTACACTTGAGGAATAAACCCATTGTGGTATGAAATTGTATATTTCCTCAGAAGTGTAAACACGAACAAATATACACACAATTTGTGGAATACTAGACATTTAAAAAAACACTGGTGGGGAATATACCCTCAAACACACCAATAACCAACAGTCACCCCTACCTACATTTTAAAACTGTCAAAATCACAATTTCTTATCTTTAATTTCACTGTATGTATGTGTTTATGTTGTTGTCAATTTTAACCCCTTAATTTCGCTACTAGTGGCTGTCTCCTTATCCCACTTTTTTGGAATAATAAAGATAAAAGGAGCTCCCACTCATTTTATATAAAAACACAAGAAAAGGAATTAAACCATAAATTTCTTTATTGAATTCAAGGAGTGCATCCAACACAAATTCTTTCTCTTCTTTTTTGTCCTTGACCCATACTGTTCCCTCCTGCACAAACTGCCCACTCACTGTTCCCTCCTGCACATAATGCCCCCACACTGTTCCCTCCTGCACATACTATTCCCTCCTGCACATACTGCCCCCACACTGCCCCCACTGCACATACTGCCCCCTGCACATACTACCCCCACACTGTTCCCTACTGCACATACTGCCCTCAAACTGTTCCCTCCTGCACATACTGCCCCCACACTGTTCCCTCCTGCACATACTGCCCCCACACTGTTCCCTCCTGCACATACTGCCCCCACACTGTCCCACCGGCACATACTGCCCCCACGCTGTCCCACCTGCACATACTCTCCCCACGCTGTCCCCCCTGTACATACTGCCCCCACATTGTTCCCGCTGTATATATTGCCCCCACACTGTCCCCCCTGTACATACTGCCCCAACACTGTCCCCACTGCACATACTGCCCCCACACTGGTCCCTCCTGCACATACGGCCCCCACACTGTTCCCTCCTGCACATACTACCCCCACACTGTTCCCGTTTGCAAATACTGCCCCCACACTGTTCCCTCCTGCACATTCTGCCCCCAGACTGCCCCTCCTTCACAAACTGCACCCATACTGTTCCCTCCTGCACAAACTGCCCCTACACTGTTCCCTCCTGCACATAATGCCCCCACACTGTTCCCTCCTGCACATACTGTTCCCTCCTGCACATACTGCCCCCACACTTCCCCCACTGCACATACTGCCCCCTGCACATACTACCCCTACACTGTTCCCTACTGCACATACTGCCCCCAAACTGTTCCCTCCTGCACATACTGCCCCCACACTGTTCCCTCCTGCACATACTACCCCCACACTGTTCCTTCCTGCACATACTGCCCCCACACTCTCCCACCGGCACATACTGCCCCCACGCTGTCCCACCTGCACATACTTCCCCCTGCACATACTGTCCCCACACTGCCTCCCCCCTGCACATACTACCCCCACACTGGTCCCTCCTGCAAATACTGCTCCCACACTGTTCCCTCCTGCACATACTGCCCCCACACTGTTCCCTTTTGCACACACTGCCCCCACACCGTTCTCTCCTGCACATTCTGCCCCCACACTGTTCCCTCCTGCACATACTGCCCCCACACTGTTCCCTCCTGCACATACTGCCGCCCTGGACATACTGTCCCCCCTTCCCATACTGCCCCCACACCGTCCCCCCTGCACATACTGCCCCCACACCGTTATCTCCTGCACATACTGCCCCCACAACGCTCTATCCTGCACATACTGCCCCCACACCGTTATCTCCTGCACATATTCCCCCCACAACGCTCTCTCCTGCAAATACTGCCCCCACACCGTTCCCTCCTGCACATACTGCCCCCACACCATCCCACTGCACATACTGCCCCCACACTGTTCCCTCCTGCACACACTGTCCCCACACCGTTCTCTCCTGCACATTCTGCCCCCACACTGTTCCCTCTTGCACATACTGCCCCCACACTGTTCCCTCCTGCACATACTGCCCCCCTGGACATACTGTCCACTCTGCACATACTGCCCTCACACTGCCCCCCACACTGTCCCCCATACACATACTACCCCCACACTGTTCCCTTCTGCACATACTGCCCCCACACTGTTCCCTCCTGCACATACTGCCCCCACACTGTCACCCCTGCACATTCTGCCCCTACACTGTCCCCACTGTACAAACTGCCCCCACACTGTCCACCCTGCACATACTGCCCTCACACTGCCCCCACACTGCCTCCCACACTGTCCCCCATGCACATACTACCCCCACACTGTTCCCTCCTGCACATTCTGCCTCCACACTGTTTCTTTCTGCACATACTGTCCCCACACTGCCTCCCCCTACACATACTGCCCCCTGCACATACTACCCCCACACTGGTCCCTCCTGCACATACTGCCCCCACACTGTTCCCTCCTGGACATACTACCCCCACACTGTTCCCGTTTCCACATACTGCCCCCACACTGTTCCCTCCTGCACATACTGCCCCCAGACTGCCCCTCCTGCACAAACTGCCCCCATACTGTTCCCTCCTGCACAAACTGCCCCCACACTGTTCCCTCCTGCACATAATGCCACCACACTATTCCCTCCTGCACATACTGTTCCCTCCTGCACATACTGCCCCCACACTGCCCCCACTGTACAAACTGCCCCCTGCGCATACTACCCCCACACTTTTCCCTACTGCACATACTGCCCCCAAACTGTTCCCTCCTGCACATATTGCCCCAACACTGTTCCCTCCTGCACATACTGCCCCCACACTGTTCCCTCCTGCACATATTGCCCCCACACTGTCCCACCGGCACATACTGCCCCCACGCTGTCCCACCTGCACATACTCTGCCCACGCTGTCACCCCTGTACATACTGCCCCCACATTGTTCCCCCTGTACATACTGCCCCCGCACTGTCCTCCCCATACATACTGCCCCCACACTGTCCCCACTGCACATACTGACCCCACACTGTCCTTCCTGCACATACTGCGCCCACACTGTTCCCTCCTGCAAATAGTGCCCCCCTTGCACATACTGCCCTCACACTGCCTACCCCCTGCACATACTGTCCCTACACTGCCTCCCCCCTGCACATACTGCCTCCACATTGTCCCCCCTGCACATACTACCCCACACTCTCCCCCATGCACATACTTCCCCCTGCACATACTGTCCCCACACTGCCTCCCCCCTGCACATACTACCCCAAACTGTTCCCTCCTGCACATACTGCCCCCACACTGTTCCCTTCTGCACATACTGCCCCCACACTGTTCCCTTCTGCACATACTGCCCCCACACTGTTCCCTCCTGCACATACTGCCCCCACACTGCCCCCACTGCACATACTGCCCCCTGCACATACTACCCCCACACTGTTCCCTCCTGCACATACTGCCACCACACTGTTCCCTCCTACAAATACTGCCCCCACACTGTTCCCTCCTGCACATACTGCCCCCATACCGTTCCCCCTGCACATACTGCCCCCACACCGTTCCCTCCTGCACATACTTCTCCCACGCCGTTCCCTCCTACACATACTGCCCCCACACTGTTCCTCCTGCACATACTTCCCCCCACACATTCCCCCTGCACATAATGCCCCCACACTGTCCCCCCAGCCATCACTGCCCCCATACCAACCCCATGCCCATACTGCCCCCACACCATCCCCCCTGCACATACTGCCCCCACATCGTTCCCTCCTGCACATACTGTCCCCACACCATTCTCTCCTGCACATACTGCCCCCACATCGCTCTCTCCTGCACATACTGCCCCCACATTGTCCCCCTTGCCCTTACTGCTCCCACGCCGTGTCCCCTGCCCTTAAAGCCCCCACACAGTCCGCCCTGCTTATACTTCCCCCACAACATCCCCCCTGCACATACTGCCCCCACACCATCCCCCCTGCACATACTGCCCCCACACCGTTCCCTCCTGCACATACTGTCCCCACACCGTTCTCTCCTGCACATACTGCCCCCACACCGTTCCCTACTCTACATACTGCTCCCACACCGGTCCCCCCTGCCCATACTGCCCCCACACCATCTCCCCTGCCTATACTGCCCCACACCATCCCCCATGCCCTTACTGCCCCCATGCCGTGTCCCCTGCCCTTAAAGCCCCCACACCGTCCCCCCTGCTTATACTTCCCCCACAACGTCCCCGCTGCCCATACTGCCCACACACCGTCCCCCTGCACATACTGCCCCCACACTGTCCCCCCGCACATACTGCCCCCACACCGTCCCCCTGCACATACTGCCCCCACACCATTCCCTCCTGCACATACTGCCCCCACACCATTCTCTCCTGCACATACTGTCACAACACAACTCTCTTCTGCACATACTGCCCCCACACCGTTACCTCCTGCGCATACTGCACCCACACTGTTCCCTCCTGCACATACTGCCCCCACACCGTTCCCTCCTGCACATACTGTCCCCACACCATTCTCTCCTGCACATACTGCCCCCACACCGCTCTCTCCTGCACATACTGCCCCCACACTGTTCCCTCCTGCACATACTGCTCCGACACCGGTGCCCCCTGCCCATACTGCCCCCACACCACCCCCCCTGCCCATACTGCCCCCACACCATCCCCCTTGCCCTTACTGCCCCCACGCTGTGTCCCCTGCCCTTAAAGCCCCCACACCGTGTCCCCTGCTTATACTTCCCCCACAACGTCCCCGCTGCCCATACTGCCCCCACACCGTCCCCCTGCACATACTGCCCCCACACCGTTCCCTCCTGCACATACTGCCCCCACACCATTCTCTCCTGCACATACTGCCCCAATACCGCTCTCTCCTGCACATACTGCCCCCACACCGTTCCCTCCTGCGCATACTGCACCCACACCGTTCCCTCCTGCACATACTGCCCCCACACCGGTCCCCCCTGCCCATACTGCTCCCACACCGTCTCCCCTGCCCTTACTGCCCCCACACAGTCCCCCCTGCCCATACTTCTCCCACAACGTCCCCCCTTCCCATACTGCCCCCACACCGTCCCCCCTGCACATACTGCCCCCACACCTTTATCTCCTGCACATACTGCCCCCACAACGCTCTCTCCTGCACATACTGCCCACACACCGTTCCCTCTTGCACATACTGCCCCAACACCGTTCCCTCCTGCACATACTGCCCCCAAACCGTCCCCCTGCACATACTGCCCCCACACTGTCCCCTCCTGCACATACTGCCCCCACACCGTTCTCTCATGCACACACTGCCCCCACACCGTTCTCTCCTGCACAATCTGCCCCCACACTGTTCCCTCCTGCACATACTGCCCCCACACTGTTCCCTCCTGCACATACTGCCGCCCTGGACATACTGTCCCCCCTTCCCATACTGCCCCCACACCGTCCCCCCTGCATATACTGCCCCCACACCGTTATCTCCTGCACATACTGCCCCCACACCGTTCCCTCCTGCACATACTGCCCCCACACCATCCCACTGCACATACTGCCCCCACACTGTTCCCTACTGCACACACTGCCCCCACACCGTTCTCTCCTGCACATTCTGCCCCACACTGTTCCCTCTTGCACATACTGCCCCCACACTGTTCCCTCCTGCACATACTGCCCCCCTGGACATACTGTCCACTCTGCACATACTGCCCTCACACTGCCCCCCACACTGTCCCCCATACACATACTACCCCCACACTGTTCCCTCCTGCACATACTGCCCCCACAACACTCTCTCCTGCACATACTACCCCCACACCGCTCCCTCCTGCACATACTGCACCCACACCGTTCCCTCCTGCACATACTGCACCCACACCGTTCCCTCTTGCACATACTGCCCCCACACCATTCCCTCCTGCACATACTGCCCCCACACCGTCCCCCTGCACATACTGCCCCAACACTGTTTCCTCCTGCACATACTGCTGCCACACCGTTCTCTTCTGCACACACTGCCCCCACACCGTTCTCTCCTGCACATTCTGCCCCCACACTGTTCCCACCTGCACATACTGACCCCACACTGTTCCCTCCTGCACATACTGCCACCCTGGACATACTGTCCCCCCTTCCCATACTGCCCCCACACCGTCCCCCTGCACATACTGCCCCCACACCGTTATCTCCTGCACATACTGCCCCCACAACGCTCTATCCTGCACATACTGCCCCCACACCGTTCCCTCCTGCACATACTGCCCCCACACCATCCCACTGCACATACTGCCCCCACACTGTTCCCTCCTGCACACACTGCCCCACACCGTTCTCTCCTGCACATTCTGCCCCCACACTGTTCCCTCTTGCACATACTGCCCACACACTGTTCCCTCCTGCACATACTGCCCCCCTGGACATACTGTCCACTCTGCACATACTGGCCTCACACTGCCCCCCACACTGTACCCCATACACATACTACCCCCACACTTTTCACTCCTGCACATACTGCCCCCAAACTGTTCCCTCCTGCACAAACTGCCCTCACACTGTCACCCCTGCACATTATGCCCCTACAATGTCCCCACTTTACAAACTGCCCCCACACTGTCCACCCTGCCCATACTGCCCTCACACTGCCCCCACACTGCCTCCCACACTGTCCCCCATGCACATACTACCTCCACACTGTTCCCTCCTGCACATTCTGCCTCCACACTGTTTCCTCCTGCACATACTATCCCCACACTGCCTCCCGCCTACACATACTGCCCCCTGCACATACCACCCCCACACTGTTCCCTCCTGCACATACTACCCCCACACTGTTCCCGTTTGCAAATACTGCCCCCACACTGTTCCCTCCTGCACATAATGCCCTCAGACTGCCCCTCCTGCACAAACTGCACCCATACTGTTCCCTCCTGCACAAACTGCCCACTCACTGTTCCCTCCTGCACATAATGCCCCCACACTGTTCCCTCCTGCAAATACTATTCCCTCCTGCACATACTGCCCCCACACTGCCCCCACTGCACATACTGCCCCCTGCACATACTACCCCCACACTGTTCCCTACTGCACATACTGCCCTCAAACTGTTCCCTCCTGCACATACTGCCCCCACACTGTTCCCTCCTGCACATACTGCCCCCACACTGTTCCCTCCTGCACATACTGCCCCCACACTGTCCCACCGGCACATACTGCCCCCACGCTGTCCCACCTGCACATACTCTCCCCACGCTGTCCCCCCTGTACATACTGCCCCCACATTGTTCCCGCTGTATATATTGCCCCCACACTGTCCCCCCTGTACATACTGCCCCAACACTGTCCCCACTGCACATACTGCCCCCACACTGGTCCCTCCTGCACATACGGCCCCCACACTGTTCCCTCCTGCACATACTACCCCCACACTGTTCCCGTTTGCAAATACTGCCCCCACACTGTTCCCTCCTGCACATTCTGCCCCCAGACTGCCCCTCCTGCACAAACTGCACCCATACTGTTCCCTCCTGCACAAACTGCCCCTACACTGTTCCCTCCTGCACATAATGCCCCCACACTGTTCCCTCCTGCACATACTGTTCCCTCCTGCACATACTGCCCCCACACTTCCCCCACTGCACATACTGCCCCCTGCACATACTACCCCTACACTGTTCCCTACTGCACATACTGCCCCCAAACTGTTCCCTCCTGCACATACTGCCCCCACACTGTTCCCTCCTGCACATACTACCCCCACACTGTTCCTTCCTGCACATACTGCCCCCACACTCTCCCACCGGCACATACTGCCCCCACGCTGTCCCACCTGCACATACTTCCCCCTGCACATACTGTCCCCACACTGCCTCCCCCCTGCACATACTATCCCCACACTGGTCCCTCCTGCAAATACTGCTCCCACACTGTTCCCTCCTGCACATACTGCCCCCACACTGTTCCCTTTTGCACACACTGCCCCCACACCGTTCTCTCCTGCACATTCTGCCCCCACACTGTTCCCTCCTGCACATACTGCCCCCACACTGTTCCCTCCTGCATATACTGCCGCCCTGGACATACTGTCCCCCCTTCCCATACTGACCCCACACCGTCCCCCCTGCACATACTGCCCCCACACCGTTATCTCCTGCACATACTGCCCCCACAATGCTCTATCCTGCACATACTGCCCCCACACCGTTCCCTCCTGCACATACTGCCCCCACACCATCCCACTGCACATACTGCCCCCACACTGTTCCCTCCTGCACACACTGCCCCACACCGTTCTCTCCTGCACATTCTGCCCCCACACTGTTCCCTCTAGCACATACTGCCCCCACACTGTTCCCTCCTGCACATGCTGCCCCCCTGGACATACTGTCCACTCTGCACATACTGGCCTCACACTGCCCCCCACACTGTCCCCCATACACATACTACCCCCACACTGTTCCCTCCTGCACATACTGCCCCCACACTGTCACCCCTGCACATTATGCCCCTACACTGTCCCCACTTTACAAACTGCCCCCACACTGTTCACCCTGCACATACTGCCCTCACACTGCCCCCACACTGCCTCCCACACTGTCCCCCATGCACATACTACCTCCACACTGTTCCCTCCTGCACATTCTGCCTCCACACTGTTTCCTCCTGCACATACTATCCCCACACTGCCTCCCGCCTACACATACTGCCCCCTGCACATACTACCCCCACACTGTTCCCTCCTGCACATACTACCCCCACACTGTTCCCGTTTGCAAATACTGCCCCCACACTGTTCCCTCCTGCACATACTGCCCCCACACTGTTCTCTCATCCACACACTGCCCTCACACCGTTCTCTCCTGCACATTCTCCCCCACACTGTTACCTCCTGCACATACTGCCCCCACACTGTTCCCTCCTGCACATACTGCCGCCCTGGACATACTGTCCCCCCTTCCCATACTGCCCCCACACCGTCACCCCTGCACATACTGCCCCCACACCGTTATCTCCTGCACATACTGCCCCCACAATGCTCTCTCCTGCACATACTGCCCCCACACCGTTCCCTCCTGCATATACTGCCCCCACACCATCCCACTGCACATACTGCCCCCACACCGTTATCTCCTGCACACACTGCCCCCACACCGTTCTCTCCTGCACATTCTGCCCCCACACTGTTCTCTCTTGCACATACTGCCCCCACACTGTTCCCTCCTGCACATACTGCCCCCCTGGACATACTGTCCACTCTGCACATACTGCCCTCACACTGCCCCCCACACTGTCCCCCATACACATACTACCCCCACACTGTTCCCTCCTGCACATACTGCCCCCACAACGCTCTCTCCTGCACATACTACCCCCACACCGTTCCCTCCTGCACATACTGCACCCACACCGTTCCCTCCTGCACATACTGTACCCACACCATTCCCTCTTGCACATACTGCCCCCAAACCGTTCCCTCCTGCACATACTGCCCCAACACCGTCCCCCTGCACATACTACCCCCACACTGTTTCCTCCTGCACATACTGCCCCCACACCGTTCTCTCCTGCACACACTGCCCCCACACCGTTCTCTCCTGCACATTCTGCCCCCACACTGTTCCCTCCTGCACATACTGCCCCCACACTGTTACCTCCTGCACATACTGCTGCCCTGGACATACTGTCCCCCCTTCCCATACTGCCCCCACACCGTCCCCCCTGCACATACTGCCCCCACACCGTTATCTCCTGCACATACTGCCCCCACAACGCTCTATCCTGCACATACTGCCCCCACACCGTTCCCTCCTGCACATACTGCCCCCACACTATCCCACTGCACATACTGCCCCCACACTGTTCCCTCCTGCACACACTGCCCCACACTATTCTCTCCTGCACATTCTGCCCCCACACTGTTCCCTCTAGCACATACTGCCCCCACACTGTTCCCTCCTGCACATACTGCCCCCCTGGACATACTGTCCACTCTGCACATACTGGCCTCACACTGCCCCCCACACTGTCCCCCATACACATACTACCCCCACACTGTTCCCTCCTGCACATTCTGCCTCCACACTGTTTCCTCCTGCACATACTATCCCCACACTGCCTCCCGCCTACACATACTGCCCCCTGCACATACTACCCCCACACTGGTCCCTCCTGCACATACGGCCCCCACACTGTTCCCTCCTGCACATACTACCCCCACACTGTTCCCGTTTGCAAATACTGCCCCCACACTGTTCCCTCCTGCACAAACTGCACCCATACTGTTCCCTCTGCACAAACTGCCCCTACACTGTTCCCTCCTGCACATAATGCCCCCACACTGTTCCCTCCTGCACATACTGTTCCCTCCTGAACATACTACCCCCACAACGCTCTCTCCTGCACATACTACACCCAGACCGTTCCCTCCTGCACATACTGCACCCACACCGTTCCCTCCTGCACATACTGCACCCACACCGTTCCCTCTTGCACATTCTGCCCCCACACCGTTCCCTCCTGTACATACTGCCCCAACACCATCCCCCTGCACATAATACCCCCACACTGTTTCCTCCTGCACATACTGCCCCCACACCGTTCTCTCCTGCACACACTGCCCCCACACCATTCTCTCCTGCACATTCTGCCCCCACACTGTTCCCTCCTGCACATACTGCCCCCACACTGTTCCCTCCTGCACATACTGCCGCCCTGGACATACTGTCCCCCCTTCCCATACTGCCCCCACACCGTCACCCCTGCACATACTGCCCCCACACCGTTATCTCCTGCACATACTGCCCCCACAACGCTCTATCCTGCACATACTGCCCCCACACCGTTCCCTCCTGCACATACTGCCCCCACACCATCCCACTGCACATACTGCCCCCACACTGTTCCCTCCTGCACACACTGCCCCACACCGTTCTCTCCTGCACATTCTGCCCCCACACTGTTCCCTCTAGCACATACTGCCCCCACACTGTTCCCTCCTGCACATACTGCCCCCCTGGACATACTGTCCACTCTGCACATACTGGCCTCACACTGCCCCCCACACTGTCCCCCATACACATACTACCCCCACACTGTTCCCTCCTGCACATACTGCCCCCACACTGTCACCCCTGCACATTATGCCCCTACACTGTCCCCACTTTACAAACTGCCCCCACACTGTTCACCCTGCACATACGGCCCTCACACTGACCCCACACTGCCTCACACTGTCCCCCATGCACATACTACCCCCACACTGTTCCCTCCTGCACATTCTGCCTCCACACTGTTTCCTCCTGCACATACTATCCCCACACTGCCTCCCGCCTACACATACTGCCCCCTGCACATACTACCCCCACACTGGTCCCTCCTGCACATACTGCCCCCACACTGTTCTCTCATGCACACACTGCCCTCACACCGTTCTCTCCTGCACATTCTGCCCCCACACTGTTCCCTCCTGCACATACTGCCCCCACACTGTTCCCTCCTGCACATACTGCCGCCCTGGACATACTGTCCCCCCTTCCCATACTGCCCCCACACCGTCACCCCTGCAAATACTGCCCCCACACCGTTATCTCCTGCACACACTGCCCCCACACCGTTCTCTCCTGCACATTCTGCCCCCACACTGTTCCCTCTTGCACATACTGCCCCCACATTGTTCCCTCCTGCACATACTGCCCCCCTGGACATACTGTCCCCCCTTCCCATACTGCCCCCACACCGTCACCCCTGCAAATACTGCCCCCACACCGTTATCTCCTGCACACACTGCCCCCACACCGTTCTCTCCTGCACATTCTGCCCCCACACTGTTCCCTCTTGCACATACTACCCCCACACTGTTTCCTCCTGCACATACTGCACCCACACCGTTCTCTCCTGCACATTTTGCCCCCACACTGTTCCCTCCTGCACATACTGCCCCCACACTGTTACCTCCTGCACATACTGCCGCCCTGGACATACTGTCCCCCCTTCCCATACTGCCCCCACACCGTCCCCCCTGCACATACTGCCCCCACACCGTTATCTTCTGCACATACTGCCCCCACAACGCTCTATCCTGCACATACTGCCCCCACACCGTTCCCTCCTGCACATACTGCCCCCACACCATCACACTGCACATACTGCCCCCACACTGTTCCCTCCTGCACACACTGCCCCACACCGTTCTCTCCTGCACATTCTGCCCCCACACTGTTCCCTCTAGCACATACTGCCCCCACACTGTTCCCTCCTGCACATACTGCCCCCCTGGACATACTGTCCACTCTGCACATACTGGCCTCACACTGCCCCCCACACTGTCCCCCATACACATACTACCCCCACACTATTCCCTCCTGCACATACTGCCCCCACACTGTCACCCCTGCACATTATGCCCCTACACTGTCCCCACTTTACAAACTGCCCCCACACTGTCCCTCCTGCACATTCTGCCTCCACACTGTTCCCTCCTGCACATACTGTTCCCTCCTGCACATACTGCCCCCAAACTGCCCCCACTGCACATACTGCCCCCTGCACATACTACCCCTACACTTTTCCCTACTGCACATACTGCCCCCAAACTGTTCCCTCCTGCACATACTATCCCCACACTGCCTCCCGCCTACACATACTGCCCCCAGCACATACTACCCCCACACTGGTCCCTCCTGCACATACGGCCCCCACACTGTTCCCTTCTGCACATACTACCCCCACACTGTTCCCTTTTGCAAATACTGCCCCTACACTGTTCCCTCCTGCACATTCTGCCCCCAGACTGCCCCTCCTGCACAAACTGCACCCATACTGTTCCATCCTGCACAAACTGCCCCTACACTGTTCCCTCCTGCACATAATGCCCCCACACTGTTCCCTCCTGCACATACTGTTCCCTCCTGCACATACTGCCCCCACACTGCCCCCACTGCACATACTGCCCCCTGCACATACTACCCCTGCACTGTTGCCTACTGCACATACTGCCCCCAAACTGTTCCCTCCTGCACATACTGCCCCCACACTGTTCCCTCCTGCACATACTGCCCCCACACTGTTCCCTCCTGCACATACTGCCCCCACACTGTTCTCTCATGCACACACTGCCCTCACACCGTTCTCTCCTGCACATTCTGCCCCCACACTGTTCCCTCCTGCACATACTGCCCCCACACTGTTCCCTCCTGCACATACTGCCGCCCTGGACATACTGTCCCCCCTTCCCATACTGCCCCCACACCGTCACCCCTGCAAATACTGCCCCCACACCGTTATCTCCTGCACACACTGCCCCCACACCGTTCTCTCCTGCACATTCTGCCCCCACACTGTTCCCTCTTGCACATACTGCCCCCACATTGTTCCCTCCTGCACATACTGCCCCCCTGGACATACTGTCCCCCCTTCCCATACTGCCCCCACACCGTCACCCCTGCAAATACTGCCCCCACACCGTTATCTCCTGCACACACTGCCCCCACACCGTTCTCTCCTGCACATTCTGCCCCCACACTGTTCCCTCTTGCACATACTACCCCCACACTGTTTCCTCCTGCACATACTGCACCCACACCGTTCTCTCCTGCACATTTTGCCCCCACACTGTTCCCTCCTGCACATACTGCCCCCACACTGTTACCTCCTGCACATACTGCCGCCCTGGACATACTGTCCCCCCTTCCCATACTGCCCCCACACCGTCCCCCCTGCACATACTGCCCCCACACCGTTATCTTCTGCACATACTGCCCCCACAACGCTCTATCCTGCACATACTGCCCCCACACCGTTCCCTCCTGCACATACTGCCCCCACACCATCACACTGCACATACTGCCCCCACATTGTTCCCTCCTGCACACACTGCCCCACACCGTTCTCTCCTGCACATTCTGCCCCCACACTGTTCCCTCTAGCACATACTGCCCCCACACTGTTCCCTCCTGCACATACTGCCCCCCTGGACATACTGTCCACTCTGCACATACTGGCCTCACAATGCCCCCCACACTGTCCCCCATACACATACTACCCCCACACTATTCCCTCCTGCACATACTGCCCCCACACTGTCACCCCTGCACATTATGCCCCTACACTGTCCCCACTTTACAAACTGCCCCCACACTGTCCCTCCTGCACATTCTGCCTCCACACTGTTCCCTCCTGCACATACTGTTCCCTCCTGCACATACTGCCCCCAAACTGCCCCCACTGCACATACTGCCCCCTGCACATACTACCCCTACACTTTTCCCTACTGCACATACTGCCCCCAAACTGTTCCCTCCTGCACATACTATCCCCACACTGCCTCCCGCCTACACATACTGCCCCCAGCACATACTACCCCCACACTGGTCCCTCCTGCACATACGGCCCCCACACTGTTCCCTTCTGCACATACTACCCCCACACTGTTCCCTTTTGCAAATACTGCCCCTACACTGTTCCCTCCTGCACATTCTGCCCCCAGACTGCCCCTCCTGCACAAACTGCACCCATACTGTTCCATCCTGCACAAACTGCCCCTACACTGTTCCCTCCTGCACATAATGCCCCCACACTGTTCCCTCCTGCACATACTGTTCCCTCCTGCACATACTGCCCCCACACTGCCCCCACTGCACATACTGCCCCCTGCACATACTACCCCTGCACTGTTGCCTACTGCACATACTGCCCCCAAACTGTTCCCTCCTGCACATACTGCCCCCACACTGTTCCCTCCTGCACATACTGCCCCCACACTGTTCCCTCCTGCACATACTGCCCCCACACTCTCCCACCGGCACATACTGCCCCCACGCTGTCCCACCTGCACATACTTCCCCCTGCACATACTGTCCCCACACTGCCTCCCCCCTGCACATACTACCCCCACACTGGTCCCTCCTGCATATACTGCTCCCACACTGTTCCCTCCTGCACATACTGCCCCCACACTGTTCCCTTTTGCACACACTGCCCCCACACCGTTCTCTCCTGCACATTCTGCCCCCACACTGTTCCCTCCTGCACATACTGCCCCCACACTGTTCCCTCCTGCACACACTGCCCCACACCGTTCTCTCCTGCACATTCTGCCCCCACACTGTACCTCTAGCACATACTGCCCCCACACTGTTCCCTCCTGCACATACTGCCGCCTGGACATACTGTCCCCCCTTCCCATACTGCCCCCACACCGTCACCCCTGCACATACTGCCCCCACACCGTTATCTCCTGCACATACTGCCCCTACAACGCTCTCTCCTGCACATACTGCCCCCACACCGTTCCCTCCTGCATTTACTGCCCCAAACCCTCCCACTGCACATACTGCCCCCACACTGTTCCCTCCTGCACACACTGCCCCCACACTGTTCTCTCCTGCACATTCTGCCCCCACACTGTTCCCTCCTGCACATACTGCCGCCCTGGACATACTGTCCACTCTGCACATACTGCCCTCACACTGCCCCCCACACTGTCCCCCATACACATACTACCCCCACACTGTTCCCTCCTGCACATACTTCCCCCACAACGCTCTCTCCTGCACATACTACACCCACACCGTTCCCTCCTGCACATACTGCACCCACACCGTTCCCTCCTGCACATACTGCACCCACACCGTTCCCTCTTGCACATACTGCCCCCACACCGTTCCCTCCTGCACATACTGCCCCAACACCGTCCCCCTGCACATACTGCCCCCACACTGTTTCCTCCTGCACATACTGCCACCACACCATTCTCTCCTGCACACACTGCCCCCACACCGTTCTCTCCTGCACATTCTGCCCCCACACTGTTCCCTCCTGCACATACTGCCCCCACACTGTTACCTCCTGCACATACTGCCGCCCTGGACATACTGTCCCCCCTTCCCATACTGCCCCCACACCGTCCCCCCTGCACATACTGCCCCCACACCGTTATCTTCTGCACATACTGCCCCCACAACGCTCTATCCTGCACATACTGCCCCCACACCGTTCCCTCCTGCACATACTGCCCCCACACCATCACACTGCACATAATGCCCCCACATTGTTCCCTCCTGCACACACTGCCCCACACCGTTCTCTCCTGCACATTCTGCCCCCACACTGTTCCCTCTAGCACATACTGCCCCCACACTGTTCCCTCCTGCACATACTGCCCCCCTGGACATACTGTCCACTCTGCACATACTGGCCTCACACTGCCCCCCACACTGTCCCCCATACACATACTACCCCCACACTATTCCCTCCTGCACATACTGCCCCCACACTGTCACCCCTGCACATTATGCCCCTACACTGTCCCCACTTTACAAACTGCCCCCACACTGTCCCTCCTGCACATTCTGCCTCCACACTGTTCCCTCCTGCACATACTGTTCCCTCCTGCACATACTGCCCCCAAACTGCCCCCACTGCACATACTGCCCCCTGCACATACTACCCCTACACTTTTCCCTACTGCACATACTGCCCCCAAACTGTTCCCTCCTGCACATACTATCCCCACACTGCCTCCCGCCTACACATACTGCCCCCAGCACATACTACCCCCACACTGGTCCCTCCTGCACATACGGCCCCCACACTGTTCCCTTCTGCACATACTACCCCCACACTGTTCCCTTTTGCAAATACTGCCCCTACACTGTTCCCTCCTGCACATTCTGCCCCCAGACTGCCCCTCCTGCACAAACTGCACCCATACTGTTCCATCCTGCACAAACTGCCCCTACACTGTTCCCTCCTGCACATAATGCCCCCACACTGTTCCCTCCTGCACATACTGTTCCCTCCTGCACATACTGCCCCCACACTGCCCCCACTGCACATACTGCCCCCTGCACATACTACCCCTGCACTGTTGCCTACTGCACATACTGCCCCCAAACTGTTCCCTCCTGCACATACTGCCCCCACACTGTTCCCTCCTGCACATACTGCCCCCACACTGTTCCCTCCTGCACATACTGCCCCCACACTCTCCCACCGGCACATACTGCCCCCACGCTGTCCCACCTGCACATACTTCCCCCTGCACATACTGTCCCCACACTGCCTCCCCCCTGCACATACTACCCCCACACTGGTCCCTCCTGCATATACTGCTCCCACACTGTTCCCTCCTGCACATACTACCCCCACACTGTTCCCTTTTGCACACACTGCCCCCACACCGTTCTCTCCTGCACATTCTGCCCCCACACTGTTCCCTCCTGCACATACTGCCCCCACACTGTTCCCTCCTGCACACACTGCCCCACACCGTTCTCTCCTGCACATTCTGCCCCCACACTGTACCTCTAGCACATACTGCCCCCACACTGTTCCCTCCTGCACATACTGCCGCCTGGACATACTGTCCCCCCTTCCCATACTGCCCCCACACCGTCACCCCTGCACATACTGCCCCCACACCGTTATCTCCTGCACATACTGCCCCTACAACGCTCTCTCCTGCACATACTGCCCCCACACCGTTCCCTCCTGCACATACTGCCCCCACACCGTTCCCTCCTGCATTTACTGCCCCAAACCCTCCCACTGCACATACTGCCCCCACACTGTTCCCTCCTGCACACACTGCCCCCACACTGTTCTCTCCTGCACATTCTGCCCCCACACTGTTCCCTCCTGCACATACTGCCGCCCTGGACATACTGTCCACTCTGCACATACTGCCCTCACACTGCCCCCCACACTGTCCCCCATACACATACTACCCCCACACTGTTCCCTCCTGCACATACTTCCCCCACAACGCTCTCTCCTGCACATACTACACCCACACCGTTCCCTCCTGCACATACTGCACCCACACCGTTCCCTCCTGCACATACTGCACCCACACCGTTCCCTCTTGCACATACTGCCCCCACACCGTTCCCTCCTGCACATACTGCCCCAACACCGTCCCCCTGCACATACTGCCCCCACACTGTTTCCTCCTGCACATACTGCCACCACACCATTCTCTCCTGCACACACTGCCCCCACACCGTTCTCTCCTGCACATTCTGCCCCCACACTGTTCCCTCCTGCACATACTGCCCCCACACTGTTCCCTCCTGCACATACTGCCGCCATGGACATACTGTCCCCCCTTCCCATACTGCCCCCACACCGTCCCCCCTGCACATACTGCCCCCACACAGTTATCTCCTGCACATACTGCCCCCACAACGCTCTATCCTGCACATACTGCCCCCACACCGTTCCCTCCTGCACATACTGCTCCCACACCATCCCACTGCACATACTGCCCCCACACTGTTCCCTCCTGCACACACTGCCCGACACCGTTCTCTCCTGCACATTCTGCCCCCACACTCTTCCCTCTAGCACATACTGCCCCCACACTGTTCCCTCCTGCACATACTGCCCACCTGGACATACTGTCCACTCTGCACATACTGGCCTCACACTGCCCCCCACACTGTCCCCCATACACATACTACCCCCACACTGTACCCTCCTGCACATACTGCCCCTACACTGTCCCCACTTTATAAACTGCCCCCACACTGTCCCCCATGCACATACTATCCCCACACTGTTCCCTCCTGCACATTCTGCCTCCACACTGTTTCCTCCTGCACATACTATCCCCACACTGCCTCCCGCCTACACATACTGCCCCCTGCACATACTACCCCCACACTGGTCCCTCCTGCACATACGGCCCCCACACTGTTCCCTCCTGCACATACTACCCCCACACTGTTCCCGTTTGCAAATACTGCCCCCACACTGTTCCCTCCTGCACATTCTGCCCCCAGACTGCCCCTCCTGCACAAACTGCACCCATACTGTTCCCTCCTGCACAAACTGCCCCTACACTGTTCCCTCCTGCACATAATGCCCCCACACTGTTCCCTCCTGCACATACTGTTCCCTCCTACACATACTGCCCCCACACTGCCCCCACTGCACATACTGCCCCCTGCACATACTACCCCTAAACTGTTCCCTACTGCACATACTGCCCCCACACTGTTCCCTCCTGCACATACTGCCCCCACACTGTTCCCTCCTGCACATACTGCCCCTACACTCTCCCACCGGCACATACTGCCCCCACGCTGTCCCACCTGCACATACTTCCCCCTGCACATACTGTCCCCACACTGCCTCCCACCTGCACATACTATCCCCACACTGGTCCCTCCTGCATATACTGCTCCCACACTGTTCCCTCCTGCACATACTGCCCCCACACTGTTCCCTCCTGCACATACTGCCCCCACTCTGTTCCCTCCTGCAAATACTGCCCCAACACTGTTCCCTCCTGCACATACTGCACCCACACCGTTCCCTCCTGCACATACTGCCCCACACTGTTCCCTCCTGCACATACTGCCCCCACACTGCCCCCACTGCACATACTGCCCCCTGCACATACTACCCACACACTGTTCCTTCCTGCACATACTGCCCCCACACCGTTCCCCCTGCACATACTGCCCCCACACCGTTCCCTACTGCACATACTTCCCCCACACCGTTCCCTCCTGCACATACTGCCCCCACACTGTTCCCCCTGCAAATACTTCCCCCCACACGTTCCCCCTGCACATAATGCCCCCACACTGTCCCCTCAGCCATCACTGCCCCCATACCGTCCCCCATGCCCATACTGCCCCCATACCGTCCCCCCTGCCTATACTGCCCCCACACCGTCCTTTGCCCATAATGCCCCCACACTGTCCCCCCTGCCCATACTGCCCCCATACCGTCCCCGCTGCCCATACTGCCCCCACACAATCCCCCTGCCCATACTGCCCCCACACTGTCCCCCCTGCCCATACTGCCCCCACAAAGTTCTCCCTGCACATACTGCCCGCACATCGTTCCCTCCTGCACACACTGCCCCCACACCGTTCCCACCTGCCCGTACTGCCCCCACACCAACCCCTCTGCCCATACTGCCCCCACACCGTGTCCCCTGCCCTTAAAGCCCCCACACCGCCCCCCTGCTTTTACTTCCCCCACACCGTCCCCCCTGCACATACCGGCCCCACACCGTTCCCTTCTGCACATACTGCCCCCACACCATTTTCTCCTGCACATACTGCCCCCACACCGCTCTCTCCTGCACATACTGTCCCCACACCATTCCCTCCTGCACATACTGCACCCACACCATTCCCTCCTGCACATACTGCACCCACACCATTCCCTCCTGCACATCCTGCCCCCACACCTTCCCCCTTGCCCTTACTGCCCCCACACAGTCCCCCCTGCCCATACATCCCCCACAACGTCCCTACTTCCCATACTGCCCCCACACCGTCCCCCCTGCACATACTGCCCCCACACCGTTATCTCCTGCACATACTGCCCCCACAATGCTCTCTCATGCACATACTGCCCCCCCACCATTCCCTCCTGCACATACTGCACCCACACCATTCCCTCTTGCACATACTGCCCCCACACCGTTCCCTCCTGCACATACTGCCCCCACACCGTCCCCGTGCACATACTGCCCCCACACTGTTCCCTCCTGCACAAACTGCCCCCACACTGTTCCCTCCTGCACAATCTGCCCCCACACTGTTCCCTCCTGCACAAACTGCCCCCACACTGTTCCTTCCTGCACAAACTGCCCCCACACTGTTCCCTCCTGCACATACTGCCCCCACACTGTTCCCTCCTGCAAATACTGCCCCCACACTGTTCCCTCCTGCAAATACTGCCCCCACACTATTCCCCCTGCACATACTGCCACCACACTGCCCCCCTGGACATACTGTCCCCCCTGCAGATACTGCTCCCACACTGTCACCCCTGTACATATTGCCCCCACACTGTCCACCCTGACCTTACTGCCCTCACACTGCCCCACACTGTTCCTCCCCCACAGACTACCCTCACACTGTTCTTCCTGCACATACTGCCCCCACACCATTCCCCCTGCACATTCTGCCCCCACACCGTCCCCCCTGCACATACGGCCCCCACACCGTTCTCTCCTGCACATACTGCCACCACACAGTTCCCCCTGCACATAATTCCCCCTCACCGTCCCCCCTGCCCATACTGCCCCCATACCGTCCACCCTGCCCATACTGCCCCCATACCGTCCCCCCTGCCCATACTGCCCCCACACCATTCTCTCCTGCACATACTGCCCCCACACTGCTCTCACCTGCACATACTGCCCCCACACCTTTTCCTCCTGCACATACGGCCCCCACACCTTTCCCTCCTGCACATACTTCCCCACACACCATTCCCTCCTGCACATACTGCCCCCACACTCTCCCGCTGCACATACTGCCCACACACCGTTCCCTTCTGCACATACTGCCCCCACACCATTCTCTCCTGCACACACTGCCCCCACACCGTTCTCTCCTGCACACACTGCCCCCACACCGTTCTCTCCTGCACATACTGCCTCCACACTGTTCCCTCCTGCAAATACTGCCCCTTCACATTCCCCTTTGCACATACTGCCACCACACTGTGCTCCTTGGACATACTGCCCCCCCAGCACATACTGCCCCCACACTGTTACCCCTGCACATATTGCCCCCACACTGTCCCCACTGCACAAACTGCCCCCACACTGTCCACCCTGCACATACTGCCTCCCACACTGTCCCCCATGCACATACTGCCCCCACACTGTCCCCTCCTGCACATGCTGTCCCCACAATGTCCCCCCTGCACATACTTCCCCCTGCACATACTGTCCCCACACTGCCTCCCCCCTGCACATACTACCCCCACACTGTTCCCTCCTGCATATACTGCCCCCATACTGTTCCCTCTTGCACATACTGCCCCCACACTGTTCCCTTTTGCACATACTGCCCCCACACTGTTCCCTCCTGCACATATTGCCCCCACACTGTTCACTCCTGCACATACTGCCCCCACACTGTTCCCTCCTGCACATACTGCCCCCAAACTGCCCCCACTGCACATACTGCCCCCTGCACATACTACCCCCACACTGTTACCTCCTGCACATACTGCCCCCACACTGTTCCCTCCTGCAAATACTGCCCCCACACTGTTCCCTCCTGCACATACTGCCCCCAAACTGCCCCCACTGCACATACTGCCCCCTGCACATACTACCCCCACACTGTTCCCTCCTGCATATACTGCCCCCACACTGTTCCCTCTTGCACATACTGCCCCCACACTGTTCCCCCTGTACATACTGCCCCCACACCGTTCCCCCTGTACATACTGCCCCCACACCGTTCCCTCCTGCACATACTTCCCCCACACCGTTCCCTCCTGCACATACTGCCCTCACACTGCCTCCCACACTGTCCCCCATGCACATACTACCCCCACACTGTTCCCTCCTGCACATATTGCCCCCACACTGTCACCCCTGCACATTCTGCTCCCACACTATCCCCACTGTACAAACTGCCCCCACACTGTCCACCCTGCACATACTGCCCTCACACTGCCCCCACACTGCCTCCCACACTGTCCCCCATGCACATTCTACCCCCACACTGTTCCCTCCTGCACATACTGCCTCCACACTGTTTCCTCCTGCACATACTGTCCCCACACTGCCTCCCCCCTACACATACTGCCAACTGCACATACTACCCCCACACTGGTCCCTCCTGCACATACTGCCCCCACACTGTTCCCTCCTGCATATAATGCCCCCACACCGTTCCCTCCTGCACATACTGCCCCCACACCGTTCCCTCCTGCACATACTGCTCCCACACCGTTCCCTCCTGCACATACTGCCCCCACACTCTCCCGCTGCACATACTGCCCCCACACCGTTCCCTTCTGCACATACTGCCCCCACACCGTTCTCTCCTGCACACACTGCCCCCACACCGTTCTCTCCTGCACACACTGCCCCCACACCGTTCTCTCCTGCACATACTGCCCCCACACTGATCCCTCCTGCAAATACTGCCCCTTCACATTCCCCTTTGCACATACTGCCACCACACTGTGCTCCTTGGACATACTGCCCCCCCTGCACATACTGCCCCCACACTGTCACCCCTGCACATATTGCCCCCACACTGTCCCCACTGCACAAACTGCCCCCACACTGTCCACCCTGCACATACTGCCCTCATACTGCCTCCCACACTGTCCCCCATGCACATACTTCCCCCACACTGTCCCCTCCTGCACATGCTGTCCCCACAATGTCCCCCCTGCACATACTTCCCCCTGCACATACTGTCCCCACACTGCCTCCCCCCTGCACATACTACCCCCACTTTGTTCCCTACTGCATATACTGCCCCCACACTGTTCCCTCTTGCACATACTGCCCCACACTGTTTTCTTTTGCACATACTGCCCCCACACTGTTCCCTCCTGCACATATTGCCCCCACACTGTTCCCTCCTGCACATACTGCCCCCACACTGTTCCCTCCTGCACATACTGCCCCCAAACTGCCCCCACTGCACATACTGCCCCCTGCACATACTACCCCCACACTGTTACCTCCTGCACATATTGCCCCCACACTGTTCCCTCCTACAAATACTGCCCCCACACTGTTCCCTCCTGCACATACTGCCCCCACACCGTTCCCTCCTGCACATACTTCCCCACACCGTTCCCTCCTGCACATACTGCCCTCACACTGCCTCCCACACTGTCCCCCATGCACATACTACCCCCCACACTGTTCCCTCCTGCACATATTGCCCCCACACTGTCACCCCTGCACATTCTGCTCCCACACTATCCCCACTGTACAACTGCCACCACACTGTCCACCCTGCACATACTGCCCTCACACTGCCCCCACACTGCCTCCCACACTGTCCCCCATGCACATTCTACCCCCACACTGTTCCCTCCTGCACATACTGCCTCCACACTGTTTCCTCCTGCACATACTGTCCCCACACTGCCTCCCCCTACACATACTGCCAACTGCACATACTACCACCACACTGGTCCCTCCTGCACATACTGCCCCCACACTGTTCCCTCCTGCATATAATGCCCCCACACCGTTCCCTCCTGCACATACTGCCCCCACACCGTTCGCTCCTGCACATACTGCTCCCACACCGTTCCCTCCTGCACATACTGCCCCCACACTCTCCCGCTGCACATACTGCCCCCACACCGTTCCCTTCTGCACATACTGCCCCCACACCATTCTCTCCTGCACACACTGCCCCCGCACCGTTCTCTCCTGCACACACTGCCCCCACACCGTTCTCTCCTGCACATACTGCCCCCACACTGTTCCCTCCTGCAAATACTGCCCCTTCACATTCCCCTTTGCACATATTGCCACCACACTGTGCTCCTTAAACATACTGCCCCCCCTGCACATACTGCCCCCACACTGTCACCCCTGCACATATTGCCCCCACACTGTCCCCACTGCACAAACTGCCCCCACACTGTCCACCCTGCACATACTGCCCTCATACTGCCTCCCACACTGTCCCCCATGCACATACTGCCCCCACACTGTCCCCTCCTGCACATGCTGTCCCCACAATGTCCCCCCTGCACATACTTCCCCCTGCACATACTGTCCCCACACTGCCTCCCCCCTGCACATACTACCCCCACACTGTTCCCTCCTGCATATACTGCCCCCACACTGTTCCCTCTTGCACATACTGCCCCCACACTGTTCCCTCCTGCCCATATTGCCCCCACACTGTTCCCTCCTGCACATACTGCCCCCACACTGTTCCCTCCTGCACATACTGCCCCCAAACTGCCCCCACTGCACATACTGCCCCCTGCACATACTACCCCCACACTGTTACCTCCTGCACATACTGCCCCCACACTGTTCCCTCCTGCAAATACTGCCCCAACACTGTTCCCTCCTGCACATACTGCCCCCAAACTGCCCCCACTGCACATACTGCCCCCTGCACATACTACCCCCACACTGTTACCTCCTGCACATACTGCCCCCACACTGTTCCCTCCTACAAATACTGCCCCCACACTGTTCCCTCCTGCACATACTGCCCCCACACCGTTCCCCCTGTACATACTGCCCCCACACCGTTCCCTCCTGCACATACTTCCCCCACACCGTTCCCTCCTGCACATACTGCCCTCACACTGCCTCCCACACTGTCCCCCATGCACATACTACCCCCACACTGTTCCCTCCTGCACATATTGTCCCCACACTGTCACCCCTGCACATTCTGCTCCCACACTATCCCCACTGTACAAACTGCCCCCACACTGTCCACCCTGCACATACTGCCCTCACACTGCCCCCACACTGCCTCCCACACTGTCCCCATGCACATTCTACCCCACACTGTTCCCTCCTGCACCTACTGCCTCCACACTGTTTCCTCCTGCACATACTGTCCCCCCACTGCCTCCCCCCTACACATACTGCCAACTGCACATACTACCCCCACACTAGTCCCTCCTGCACATACTGCCCCCACACTGTTCCCTCCTGCATATAATGCCCCCACACCTTTCCCTCCTGCACATACTGCCCCAACACCGTTCCCTCCTGCACATACTGCTCCCACACCGTTCCCTCCTGCACATACTGCCCCCACACCGTTCCCCATTGCACATACTGCCCCCACACCGTCCCCCCTGCACATACTGCCCCACACTGCCCCCCCTGCACATACTGCCCCCACACTGCCCCCTGCAGATACTGCCCCTACATTGTTCCCCCTGCATATACTGCCCCCACACTGTTCCATTCTGCACATACTGCCCCCACACTGTTCCCTCCTGCACATACTGCCCCCACACTGTTCCCTCCTGCACATACAGCCCCCACACTGCCCCCACTGCACATACTGCCCCCTGCACATACTAACCCCACACTGTTCCCTCCTGCACATTCTGCCCCACACTGTTCCCTCCTGCACATACTGCCCCCACACTGTTACCTCCTGCACATACTGCCGCCCTGGACATACTGTCCCCCCTTCCCATACTGCCCCCACACCATCCCCCTGCACATACTGCCCCCACACCGTTATCTCCTGCACATACTGCCCCCACAACGCTCTATCCTGCACATACTGCCCCCACACCGTTCCCTCCTGCACATACTGCCCCCACACCATCCCACTGCACATACTGCCCCCACACTGTTCCCTCCTGCACACACTGCCCCACACCATTCTCTCTAGCACATACTGCCCCCACACTGTTCCCTCCTGCACATACTGCCCCCCTGGACATACTGTCCACTCTGCACATACTGGCCTCACACTGCCCCCCACACTGTCCCCCATACACATAATACCCCCACACTGTTCCCTCCTGCACATTCTGCCTCCACACTGTTTCCTCCTGCACATACTATCCCCACACTGCCTCCCGCCTAAACATACTGCCCCCTGCACATACTACCCCCACACTGGTCCCTCCTGCACATACGGCCCCCACACTGTTCCCTCCTGCACATACTACCCCCACACTGTTCCCGTTTGCAAATACTGCCCCCACACTGTTCCCTCCTGCACATTCTGCCCCCAGACTGCCCCTCCTGCACAAACTGCACCCATACTGTTCCTTCTGCACAAACTGCTTCCTACACTGTTCCCTCCTGCACACAGGGCGAGATTCTATATAGCAGATATGCGGTAAAAACCCCGTTTTCGGGGTTTCTACCGCATCTCTATATGCTATATTGTGCCTCCGCAGTGTCAGCGCTGCGGAGGGAATCGCCATCAAAAGCTGGCGAATCCCTGCAGAAGCCTATGGGCTTCTTACCGCAGCGCTGTTTGAGGGATCCGTCACGGATCCCTCCCAGCGTGCCCTGCGGCCGGCGCCGGGGTCTGCGCATGCGCAGATGGACTCCCGGGTCACAGACCCGGAAGTCCAGTGCCGGCACCGCATTGCAAGTGACAGCTCTTATCGCAAGAGCTGTCCCTTGTGTTAATAACGGCATATGTTACAGCATATGCCGTTATTAAAAATGCGATGTCCGGCGAAGGGGGGCCGCGGATGTTATAACATCCCGCCCATAATGCCCCCACACTGTTCCCTCCTGCACATACTGTTCCCTCCTGCACATACTACCCCCACAACGCTCTCTCCTGCACATACTACACCCAGACCATTCCCTCCTGCACATACTGCACCCACACCGTTCCCTCCTGCACATACTGCACCCACACCGTTCCCTCTTGCACAATCTGCCCCCACACCGTTCCCTCCTGTACATACTGCCCAACACCATCCCCCTGCACATAATACCCCCACACTGTTTCCTCCTGCACATACTGCCCCCACACCGTTCTCTCCTGCACACACTGCCCCCACACCGTTCGCTCCTGCACATTCTGCCCCCACACTGTTCCCTCCTGCACATACTGCCCCCACACTGTTCCCTCCTGCACATACTGCCGCCATGGACATACTGTCCCCCCTTCCCATACTGCCCCCACACCGTCCCCCCTGCACATACTGCCCCCACACAGTTATCTCCTGCACATACTGCCCCCACAACGCTCTATCCTGCACATACTGCCCCCACACCGTTCCCTCCTGCACATACTGCCCCCACACCATCCCACTGCACATACTGCCCCCACACTGTTCCCTCCTGCACACACTGCCCGACACCGTTCTCTCCTGCACATTCTGCCCCCACACTCTTCCCTCTAGCACATACTGCCCCCACACTGTTCCCTCCTGCACATACTGCCCACCTGGACATACTGTCCACTCTGCACATACTGGCCTCACACTGCCCCCCACACTGTCCCCCATACACATACTACCCCCACACTGTACCCTCCTGCACATACTGCCCCTACACTGTCACCCCTGCACATTATGCCCCTACACTGTCCCCACTTTACAAACTGCCCCCACACTGTCCGCCATGCACATACTATCCCCACACTGTTCCCTCCTGCACATTCTGCCTCCACACTGTTTCCTCCTGCACATACTATCCCCACACTGCCTCCCGCCTACACATACTGCCCCCTGCACATACTACCCCCACACTGGTCCCTCCTGCACATACGGCCCCCACACTGTTCCCTCCTGCACATACTACCCCCACACTGTTCCCGTTTGCAAATACTGCCCCCACACTGTTCCCTCCTGCACATTCTGCCCCCAGACTGCCCCTCCTGCACAAACTGCACCCATACTGTTCCCTCCTGCACAAACTGCCGCTACACTGTTCCCTCCTGCACATAATGCCCCCACACTGTTCCCTCCTGCACATACTGTTCCCTCCTACACATACTGCCCCCACACTGCCCCCACTGCACATACTGCCCCCTGCACATACTACCCCTAAACTGTTCCCTCCTGCACATACTGCCCCCACACTGTTCCCTCCTGCACATACTGCCCCTACACTCTCCCACCGGCACATACTGCCCCCACGCTGTCCCACCTGCACATACTTCCCCCTGCACATACTGTCCCCACACTGCCTCCCCCCTGCACATACTATCCCCACACTGGTCCCTCCTGCATATACTGCTCCCACACTGTTCCCTCCTGCACATACTGCCCCCACACTGTTCCCTCCTGCACATACTGCACCCACACCGTTCCCTCCTGCACATACTGCCCCCACACTGTTCCCTCCTGCACATACTGCCCCCACACTGCCCCCACTGCACATACTGCCCCCTGCACATACTACCCACACACTGTTCCTTCCTGCACATACTGCCCCCACACCGTTCCCCCTGCACATACTGCCCCCACACCGTTCCCTACTGCACATACTTCCCCCACACCGTTCCCTCCTGCACATACTGCCCCCACACTGTTCCCCCTGCAAATACTTCCCCCCACACGTTCCCCCTGCACATAATGCCCCCACACTGTCCCCTCAGCCATCACTGCCTCCATACCATCCCCCATGCCCATACTGCCCCCATACCGTCCCCCCTGCCTATACTGCCCCCACACCGTCCTTTGCCCATAATGCCCCCACACTGTCCCCTCTGCCCTTACTGCCCCCATACTGTCCCCCCTGCCCATACTGCCCCCACACAATCCCCCTGCCCATACTGCCCCCACACTGTCCCCCCTGCCCATACTGCCCCCACAAAGTTCTCCCTGCACATACTGCCCCCACACCGTTCCCACCTACCCGTACTGCCCCCACACCGTCCCCTCTGCCCATACTGCCCCCACACCGTGTCCCCTGCCCTTAAAGCCCCCACACCGCCCCCCTGCTTATACTTCCCCCACACCGTCCCCCCTGCACATACCGGCCCCACACCGTTCCCTTCTGCACATACTGCCCCCACACCATTTTCTCCTGCACATACTGCCCCCACACCGCTCTCTCCTGCACATACTGTCCCCACACCATTCCCTCCTGCACATACTGCACCCACACCATTCCCTCCTGCACATACTGCACCCACACCATTCCCTCCTGCACATCCTGCCCCCACACCTTCCCCCTTGCCCTTACTGCCCCCACACAGTCCCCCCTGCCCATACATCCCCCACAACGTCCCTACTTCCCATACTGCCCCCACACCGTCCCCCCTGCACATACTGCCCCCACACCGTTATCTCCTGCACATACTGCCCCCACAATGCTCTCTCATGCACATACTGCCCCCCACCATTCCCTCCTGCACATACTGCACCCACACCATTCCCTCTTGCACATACTGCCCCCACACCGTTCCCTCCTGCACATACTGCCCCCACACCGTCCCCGTGCACATACTGCCCCCACACTGTTCCCTCCTGCACAAACTGCCCCCACACTGTTCCCTCCTGCACAATCTGCCCCCACACTGTTCCCTCCTGCACAAACTGCCCCCACACTGTTCCTTCCTGCACAAACTGCCCCCACACTGTTCCCTCCTGCACATACTGCCCCCACACTGTTCCCTCCTGCAAATACTGCCCCCACACTGTTCCCTCCTGCAAATACTGCCCCCACACTGTTCCCTCCTGCACATACTTCCTCCACACTGTTCCCTCCTGCACATACTGCCCCCACACTATTCCCCCTGCACATACTGCCACCACACTGCCCCCCTGGACATACTGTCCCCCCTGCAGATACTGCTCCCACACTGTCACCCCTGTACAAATTGCCCCCACACTGTCCACCCTGACCTTACTGCCCTCACACTGCCCCACACTGTTCCTCCCCCACAGACTACCCTCACACTGTTCTTCCTGCACATACTGCCCCCACACCATTCCCCCTGCACTTAATGCACCCACACCGTCTCCACTACCCATACTGCCCCCACACCATCCCCCCTGCACATTCTGCCCCCACACACATACGGCCCCCACACCGTTTTCTCCTGCACATACTGCCACCACACAGTTCCCCCTGCACATAATGCCCCCACACCGTCCCCCCTGCCCATACTGCCCCCATACCGTCCACCCTGCCCATACTGCCCCCACACCATTCTCTCCTGCACATACTGCCCCCACACTGCTCTCACCTGCACATACTGCCCCCACACCTTTTCCTCCTGCACATACTGCCCCCACACCTTTCCCTCCTGCACATACTTCCCCACACACCATTCCCTCCTGCACATACTGCCCCCACACTCTCCCGCTGCACATAATGCCCCCACACCGTTCCCTTCTGCACATACTGCCCCCACACCATTCTCTCCTGCACACACTGCCCCCACACCGTTCTCTCCTGCACACACTGCCCCCACACCATTCTCTCCTGCACATACTGCCTCCACACTGTTCCCTCCTGCAAATACTTCCCCTTCACATTCCCCTTTGCACATACTGCCACCACACTGTGCTCCTTGGACATACTGCCCCCCCTGCACATACTGCCCCCACACTGTCACCCCTGCACATATTGCCCCCACACTGTCCCCACTGCACAAACTGCCCCCACACTGTCCACCCTGCACATACTGCCCTCATACTGCCTCCCACACTGTCCCCCATGCACATACTGCCCCCACACTGTCCCCTCCTGCACATGCTGTCCCCACAATGTCCCCCCTGCACATACTTCCCCCTGCACATACTGTCCCCACACTGCCTCCCCCCTGCACATACTACCCCCACACTGTTCCCTCCTGCATATACTGCCCCCATACTGTTCCCTCTTGCACATACTGCCCCCACACTGTTCCCTTTTGCACATACTGCCCCCACACTGTTCCCTCCTGCACATATTGCCCCCACACTGTTCCCTCCTGCACATACTGCCCCCACACTGTTCCCTCCTGCACATACTGCCCCCAAACTGCCCCCACTGCACATACTGCCCCCTGCACATACTACCCCCACACTGTTACCTCCTGCACATACTGCCCCCACACTGTTCCCTCCTGCAAATACTGCCCCCACACTGTTCCCTCCTGCACATACTGCCCCCAAACTGCCCCCACTGCACATACTGCCCCCTGCACATACTACCCCCACACTTTTACCTCCTGCACATACTGCCCCCACACTGTTCCCTCCTACAAATACTGCCCCCACACTGTTCCCTCCTGCACATACTGCCCCCACACCGTTCCCCCTGTACATACTGCCCCCACACCGTTCCCTCCTGCACATACTTCCCCCACACCGTTCCCTCTGGCACATACTGCCCAAACACCGTTCCCCCTGCACATACTTCCCCCCACATGTTCCCCCTGCACATAATGCCCCCACACCGTCCCCCCAGCCATCACTGCCTTATACCGTCCCCCCTGCCCATACTGCCCCCATACCGTCCCCCCTGCCTATACTGCTCCCACACCGTCCCCCTGCCCATAATGCCCCCACACTGTCCCCACTGCCCATTCTGCCCCCATACCGTCCCCCCTGCCCCCACACGTCCACCCTGCACATACTGCCCCCACACCATTCCCTCCTGCACATACTGTCCCCACACCATGTGGGGGACACCATCCCCCCTGCCCATACTGCCCCCACACCGTCCCCCTTGCCCTTACTGCCCCCATGCTATGTCCCCTGCCCTTAAAGCCCCACACCATCCGCCCTGCACATACTGCCCCCACACCTTTCCCTCCTGCACAGATTGTCCCCACTCCATTCTCTCCTGCACATACTGCTCCCACACCGCTCTCTCCTGCACATACTGCCCCCACATCGTTCCCTCCTGCACATACTGCACCCACACCGTTCCCTCCTGCACATACTGCCCCCACACCGGTCCCCCCTGCCCATACTGCCCCCACACCATCCCCCTGCCCATACTGCCCCCACACCGTCCCCCTTGCCCTTACTGCCCCCACGCCGTGTCCCCTGCCCTTAAAGTCCCCCCTGCACATACTACCCCCACACCGTTCCCTCCTGCACATACTGTCCCCACACCGTTCTCTCCTGCACATACTGCCCCCACACCATCCCACTGCACATACTGCCCCCACACTGTTCCCTCCTGCACACACTGCCCCCACACCGTTCTCTCCTGCACATTCTGCCCCCACACTGTTCCCTCTTGCACATACTATAACCCTAACCATACACACACCCTGCAGCCTATAATCCTATGCATACACACACCCCGCAGCCTATAACCCTAACCATACACACACCCCGCAGCCTATAACCCTAACCATACACACACCCCACAGCCTATAACCCTAACCATACACACACACCCCGCAGCCTATAACCCTAACCATACACACACCCCGCAACCTATAACCCTAACCATACACACACCCCGCAGCCTATAACCCTAACCATACATACACACACCCTGCAGCCTATAACCCTAACCATACACACATCCTGCAGCTTATAATCCTAACCATAACCCACGAAGCCTATAACCCTAACCATACACACACCCCACAGCCTATAACCCTAACCATACACACACACCCCGCAGCCTATAACCCTAACCATACACACACCCTGCAGCCTATAACCCTAACCATACAAACACACACCCTGCAGCCTATAACCCTAACCATACACACATCCTGCAGCTTATAATCCTAACCATACACCCCTGCAGCCCATAACCCTAACCATACACATACACCCCGCAGCTTATAACCCTAGCCATACACATACACCCCGCAGCCTATAACCCTAACCATATACACACACCCCACAGCCTATAACCCTAACCATACACACACCCCGCATCCTATAACCCTAACCATACACACACCCTGCAGCCTATAACCCTAACCATACACACACCCTGCAGCCTATAATCCTAACCATACACACACCCCACAGCCTATAACCCTAACCATACACACACACCCCGCAGCCTATAACCCTAACCATACACACACCCCGCAGCCTATAGCCCTAACCATACATACACACACCCTGCAGCCTATAACCCTAACCATACACACACCCTGCAGTTTATAATCCTAACCATACACCCCTGCAGCCTATAACCCTAACCATACACACACCCCGCAGCCCATAACCATAACCATACACATACACCCCGCATCCTATAACCCTAACCATACACATACACCCCGCAGCCTATAACCCTAACCATATACACACACCCCACAGCCTATAACCCTAACCATACACACCCCGCAGCCTATAACCCTAACCATACACACACACCACTGCCTATAAACCTAACCATATACACACACACACCCCACAGCATAAAACCCTAACCATACACACACACACACCCCGCAGCCTATAACCCTAACCATACACATACCCTGCAGCCTATAACCGTAACCACACACACCCCGTAGCCTATAACCCCAACCATACACACACACACACCCTGCAGCCTATAACACTAACCATACACACTCCCTGCAGCCTATAACACTAACCATACACACCACAGCCTATAACCCTAACCACACACACCCCACAGCCTATAAACCTAACCATACACACCCCCCGAAGCCTATAACCCCAACCAGTGCAAGATTAAGGTCTAAATGGGCCTGGAGCTGAAAATGATCAAGGGCCTATTATGGGCAATAATAGGGGTTGTGGCCAGCACCTAATAATGTGGGTGGCATGACCAGTGTTCTGTTTGGGTGGTCTGCTCATGCGTGTGTCTCTATTTGTGTAAATACTTTCAACTAATTATATATGCCTGGAAAAGGCAGGGGGCTGACATAGGAAAAAAGCAGGAAGCTATATTGGCGGGTGCCCTCGAAAGGTACACCCGCAGGACGTCAATGTCCTAAGATACTTACGGGGTGAGGCGGTATTCCAGTCATAAAAATATACTGAAAGCCAAAACTTGGTAGACAACATTTCAGCACTGTTTATGTGGTCACCCAAGTTTACCACACCATATACCCCTTATACAAATCATACAACACAATAGTAACCCCCTTATACTGTACTTGCCTCTTACACATTATGCCACATGGAATGAGCCAAAATTCACACCACTGAGCCAAAATTCACACTATGGCACATGGATTGAGTCAAAATTCACGTTATGCCACACAGATTAAGGCAACATTCACATTTTTCCACATGGATTGAGCCAAAATACACACTATACCAAACAGATTGAGTCATAATGCACAATATGCTTCATAAACAGGGACATTGCAGGCCAAAGGTGCGCATTAAAAATGTACACCATAATGCCCATTACATGTTAAGCCACACACCATAATGTCTATTACGTATTATGCAAAACACCATAATGCCTATTAAAAATTATGCAACATAAGTGCTGCTTACCTACATGCTCATTGCCAGAGGTTCCATGCTCATTGCCAGGGGTTCTATGCTCGTTGCCATGTGGGATTACATGCTCATTGCCAATGGGTAATACATGCTCCCGGTAACTGGGGGACAGCTGCCGCCGGGCAGAAATGACAGCCATTGACAGCTGGGCAGAGCAGGGGGTTGCCCAGCTGTATTCAGAGCACTGCAGGTCCCGGCTAATAATACCCATTTCACACCAGAAAATGCAGGGACTTACCCAGGAATATGGTCCCAGAATCATGCAGGGACATTCCCGGGCTGGCCCCTTTTACACCAGCCTAGTGCATTTTCTGGTGTGAGGGGGAGAGAACTCCCCCCCCCCTAAACAACCAGAAATATCTTCGGAACCAACTGACCCATTTACATGTGGGCATTCAAATGATTTTGGTCCCGTGAAACTGGGCCGTTTGGTTCCAGAGAAATCTGAACATGAACAGCCATGAAATTACATTTCATAAATGAAAAAATCGGTTTACTCACAATATCTCTAGAACCAATAAACCCATATGGACCACCCTGGTATCAGATTGAAGGCCAAGCAGTTTGGCTTTGAGCTTCTGTGATGCTGGAGGCGGAACTGGCAGCTGTTGGAATGGGGTGGGGTTCGGAATTAGCAGGTGGGGAAAACATTCCAGCTTTTTGCCTGGCAGTATCTCCGGTTCCCGGGGGCCTAGCGACGTGGGGCTGGGCTTGTTAGAAAGCTCTGGCCGTCAGCTACAAAATTGGCCTAATTGGAGAGTGGGTCTGGAGCTGTAGCTCCATCAGGCCCATTGTTAATCCGGCCCTGTGTTCCGGTTCTTGTTTCCTAGCACGGTGCTCGTGGTGGTTGATCCCATACCTTAAGTTAAGGTAACTTAAGGTATGCGATCAATGTGATGGAGGCGATTTTCTCTCAATTAAGTGGCTTTATTGCCGGCAAAGAGAAAATCGTGTTGATCGCGTCCATTGCATGCCAGTATAATGGCATGCGATGCGACTGACGTGATCAACGCGATTTTCCATAGGGCTCAATGTTAAATTCGCTTTCAATGCTAAAATCACGTTGATCGCGTCCATTGCATGCCATTATAATGGCATGCGATGCAATCGACGTGATCAACGCGATTTTCAATAGGGAACAATGGGAAATGGGCCAATGTGCCCAATTTTCATTGTATATGCACCCTCATGGGTTGTTTTTTTTTTTTTTCAAATAATTTTTATTAGGTTTTTTCAAAGGTATAACATTGGTAGAAGGAGCATATTATAAAAAAAAAAAAAATTGGACAAGAGCAGTCTGTAAAGTTTGCGCTCTACAACATTTAAGCATAAGTATATAGTATTCTTCATTATGAGTTACACCTCAAATAGGCTAATAGGAATGTTGGTTAAAACAGTAAGAGGTTTGAGATTGCTCTAAATGTTGCTGAAATTACTGTACTAGGGATTTGATTCATATGTAGTCTAAAGACTTGATATCGAAGTACTCTTGTAGCGGAAGTAAGAGTACATAGTTACATAGTTACATAGTAGGTAAGGCTGAAAAAAGACTTGCGTCCATCTAGTTCAACCTGGTATAGATATCCATTGCTGATTTGGTAGGTTCTGGTATTTTACAGCCAAATTATATTTCTTATTTGTACCCATGGATGTTTTTCTCCAGTAAATGTTTGTCCAACATTGCCTTGAACGCATTTAATGAGCCAGCTGTTACCACCTCTCTGGGAAGAGAGTTCCAGAGTTTGACTGTTCTGACCGTAAAGAAATGATTTCTACTAGTGAATGAAATCTTTTTTCTTCTAATCTATACTCATGCCCTCGCGTCCTAGATTCCTTTCTAGTAGAAAAGAGGGTGCGTGACAGTTCCTTATATTGGCCCTTGGTATACTTGTACATGTTGAGCATGTCCCACCTTAAACGTCTCTTTTCTAATGTAAATAGTCCCAAATTGCTTAATCTCTCCCCGTAGCTTAAATTCTCCATTCCCCTAATAAGCTTTGTTGCTCGCCTTTGGACTTTTTCTAATTCTATGATGTCCTTTTTATAGTGTGGGGCCCAGAACTGTACTCCGTACTCTAGGTGAGGTCTCACCAATGCTTTATATAGTGGCATAATTACCCTCGAGTCCCTAGTTTCCATTCCCCTCCTTATACATGCCAGAATTTTGTTGCCCTTTTTTGTAGCTACATTACAATGGGCACTACGTCCTAGTTTGCTGTCTATTTGGACTCCTAGATCCTTTTCAAGTATGGAATTACCCAGTTCCTCTCCGCTAAGGTTGTAACTTGCACACTGGTTGTGTCTCCCAAGGTGCATAACCTTACATTTATCTACATTGAACCTCATCTTCTATTTTTTTGCCCACTCATCTAGAATTGCAAGATCATTTTGAAGCATGGTGACATCTTCTGATGATTTGATAACTTTGCTAAGTTTTGTATCGTCCGCAAAGATGGATACATTGCTGAGTAACCCTATCCCAATATTGTTAATAAAAATGTTAAGCAAAATGGGCCCCAAAACCGAACCCTGGGGCACTCCACTTAGTACCGGTATCATATCTGATACGGCACCATTCACAACCACTCTTTGTTCTCTATTACATAGCCAATTCCCTACCCATCTGCAGATATTTTCACCCAATCCTAGGTTCTCCATTTTATTAATCAATCTCTTGTGTGGGACAGTATCAAATGCTTTAGCGAAATCTAGGAAAATCACATCTACAGCATTTCCATTATCAAGGTTTTTGCTAACCTCTTCATAGAACCCTAGTAGATTAGTTTTTCACGAACCCATGTTGGTTAGCACTGAGTAGATGGTGATGATCTAAATATTTCTGGATACCATCCCTTAAAAATCCTTCAAATAGTTTACCCACAATTGATGTTAAACTAACGGGTCTGTAATTAGCGGGATCTTCCTTTTTTCCTTTTTTGAATATTGGCACTACCTCTGCTATTCTCCAATCTTTTGGTACTATACCTGACGATAGTGACTTGCTAAAGATATAATGTAGGGGGTAGCTAGTCCATCCCTTAATTCCATTAATACCCTCGGATGAATCCCATCTGGCCCTGGTGATTTATTTGTTTTGAGTTTGCTTAGCCTCAGTATTATTTCCTTCGGCGTGAAATCCACAATGAGATCTGGGTTATTTGTCCCATTTGTGGTAAATGTTTGTTCCACAGTCTGCTCTCCCTTAGTAAATACTGATGAGAAGAACTCATTTAACAGTTTTGCTTTTCCCTTGTCCTCAGTAACACTTTTTCCACTAGTATCAGTTAGTGGGCCTATGTTTTCCTTAATTAAACGTTTACTATTTATGTATTTAAAAAACTTCTTTGGGTTGGTTTTGCTTTCAGTGGCTATGCACTCTTCATATAATATTTTAGCTGCTTTGATTACCCCTTTACAAGTTTTGTTCGATTCTTTGTATTTTGCGAACGCCTCCTCATTCAAGTTATTTTTATAGAATTTAAAGGCTCTGGTTTTATTATTGATAGCTGACCTTACTTCTTTGTCCAACCATGGTGGCTTTTTTTTGTTGAATTTACCTTTAGTTACTTTAGGAATGTATTCAATAGTTAGTGAATCAAGCACCTTTTTTAGAGTATCCCACATTTCCTCTGCATTTTTTCCCTCCATAACCGTTTCCCACACAATTCCTGTTAGGGCTTCCCTGAATAATTCAAAGTTCGCTTTTCTGAAGTTTAGTATTTTTGCAGATCCTTTTTGATGTAATTTACTGAAGTTGATTTCCAGTGAAACCATATTGTGATCACTGTTCCCTAATTGTTCAATTGCTTTTGTGTTTGAAACTAAGTCTGTGTTATTTGTTAAAACTAAGTCCAAGAGTGCCTCATCAGTTGGAGTTTCCACCGTTTGTGTAATAAACTGGTCTTTAAGGAAGCTTAAGAACCCATTGCTTCTTGCTGATTTACCTGTTTCGTTTTCCCAATCAATGTCGGGTAAATTAAAATCCCCCATAATTAATACCTGACCCCGATTTGATGCTTGTTTGATTTGGTTTAAAAGAAGAGACTCTTCCCTTTAGTTTATATTTGGTGGTCAATAGCATACCCCTATTATAAATTAGTTTTTTGTTTTTTTATTATTGTCGGTTATCTATGCCCACACTGTCTCCGAGTTGTCGTCTTCCAGGTCTGTGCACATATTTTTCTCACATGATGTTAAGTTATTATTTACATATAGGCACACACCCCCGCCCCTTCTATTTTCCCTGTCTTTCCTGTAGAGTGTATATCCCTCCATGTTTAATGCCCAGTCATGCGACTCATTACACCATGTTTCTGTAATACCAATGATGTCGTAGTCGTCCCTACTGATCACCGTTTCTAGCTCCCCGATTTTACTCACTAAGCTTCTTGCATTAGCCAGTAAGCATTTTAATTTATGTTTATTTTTAGATATGGCTCTAATATTGTGATTAGTTTCACCCCAGTATGGTGTGCTCTATTAGATGACGAGAGATATTAATACTAATAATAATAATAGGAGACAGAAAGAAGGGAAAAATAAAAATAGGGGTAAGGATCGGGGGTGGGAAGTCACAGAAGGTGCCGAAAGGAAGGAAAAGGGATAGGGAAGCGAGGATGATGTGAATAAAAATTTGTTAGGAATTATTCAAGATGGTGTGACGAGTCAAGGCAAAGCTAGATTATTATAATGTCTGGTGTGTAATTGACCAAATATCATCTAGTAGTTTAAAAGTACAATATATATCAACTTAGAACAGACTGGTGAGGTTGAAACTTATGATACATTTTCAAAGGTTTATGTAGGAGGAGAGACAGTTACTTTCTCCACGGACACTGGGTTGGGAAGACGCGTGGATTTAGAGGTGAAGGGTTTCAATATGTCTTCTTGGGTGGAGATGGGCGATGATTTTATGAACGGTTCCCAGATTTTGAGAAACTTAGTAAATCCATTTTCCCGGTCTTGCATTACAATGGATTTCCTTTCAGGTATAGAAGCTGAAGGAGTTTGTGTGTTAGTTGCGAGAGATTAGGAGGAGAGCGTTCTGTCCAGTTTATTAAGCTCAATTTCTTAGAAATAGATAAGCTTTTTATGAGGAGCGGGAGAGTTGGTCTAGCAGGTCCTCCCAGGGCTTGTGGCTTGAAGTTGAAAAAGATTAGGGTAGCGACATTTAACTCCAGTTGAGATAGGAATATTTTGTTGATAAAGGCTGTAACTTTATGCCAGAAGCGTTTTATTTTCCCGCATTCCCAAATGCAGTGCATAAAGGAGGCAGAAGAGTGGTGGCATTTCTGACATTGCCCAGATTCTTCTGGCACCCAGTGTTTCCTCTGGGCTGGTGAAATGTAGGCGTTGTGTAAGAAGCGAAGATGAACTTCTTGGTAATATGCTGAGGTTACCTGTTTGTAGACTGCTCCAAATGATTTAGAGAGGTGTTTTATGTCCATGGTAGATGGGATGTAAGCGTTCCACTGGGAGGTGATGTTGAGCCAAATGTTATCCGAATCTTTTGTAATCAAGCAGGAGTATAGTTTTGTTGTATGATACGGGGTGTGAAGTATTGATCTCAATAGTGCGTTCACAGTGTCCGTAGAATTCTGAGCACAACAATATTTAGTGAGGGAAGAAACATAATGACGTAACTGTAAATACATAAAAAATTGTTTTGATGGAATATTAAATTGGGTTTGCAGATCAGAGAATGAACATATCTGTCCCCCAGGATCAAAGACCATAGAGATGTTTTTCAGACCCTTTTCTTTCCAGTCTTGGAAAAATTTGTTGTCAAGAAAAGGGATAAATGCAGGATTTCCCCATGTCGGCACATAGGGAGAGGGGATGCAGTTAATATCCCGGCGGTCGGGATCCCGGCGTTCAGAATCCCGACGCCGGAATCCCGACCGCCGAAATGCCAACACATTCTCCCTCCTGGGGTGTCCACGACACCCCTGGAGGGAGAATAAATTAGTGTGCCGAGCGTAGCGAGGCACCGGGCCTGCTGCGTGTCGAGCGCAGCGAGCCCGCAAGGGGGGGCGATCCACGTCCCCCCCTTGTCGGCATTTCGGCTGTCGGGATTCCGGCGTCGGGATTCTGAACGCCGGGATCCCGACCGCCGGGATTCAATACTGAATCCAGGGAGAGCTGTGGGGATCACAATGTAATTTTTTATTCATGAAAAGCCAAGCGTTATATGTGTCATGGAATATGATATTATTGAGGATCTTAGGGGGAATGTTTGAGGAGTCTGAGAGGAGGAGACCTGAAGGGGAATAAGGGTGTAGAAGGCTCATATCTAGTTCAGAGCATGTATATTTTGAAGTGTCTAGTATCCAGTCACTAATATATCTAAAAAGGACCGAAATAGTATATAGTTTCAAATTAGGAACCTTCATGCCTCCACTTTCCTTAGGCATCTGGAGTTTTTTCAGGGAGATTCTAGACTTCTTGCCCGCCCAGAGGAACCTGATTATCAGTTTGTCGAATTGTGTAAAGTCCTGGGTTGACATGCTAATAGGGAGCATCTGTATTGCATAGAAAATTTTTGGAAATATTATGCTTTTGATCACAGCAATACGTCCCAGTAGTGATAAAGGGAGAGATATCCAATTATTTATAGAGTTAGATATTTTCTGTAGGATTGTGGAGAAGTTGAGTTTGTATAGGTTAGATAGCGAGGCAGGGATATTGATGCCTAAATATTTTATTTTGTCCTTGGCTATTTTGAAGGGGGTTAAAACTGGAGCATCGATAAGCGAGGGAGGAATTGAAGTTAAGGGGAGAATTTCGGATTTATCCACATTTATCTTGTAGCCTGCTATTGCACCAAATTTATGTATTAGGTCCATGATCACGGGTATACTAGCAGCTGGGTCAGATATGAACAAAATCATATCGTCTGCAAAAAGCGAGACTTTTAACGTGACATTTTTGACTTCTATTCCATGTATTGATGGATTATTGCGTATCGCCATAGCCAGAGGTTCAATTGCTATAGCAAATAGCAATGGCGATAATGGGCATCCCTGTCTTGTTCCTCTGGCTATGGCGAAGGGGTCAGAAAGTAAATTATTGCAGTAGACCTGAGATGAAGAGCCAGCATACATAGATTTGATGATATTTACAAATTGGGGAGGGAAGCCAAAACATGATAGGGTGTGAAATAAATGTGGCCATAAAATCATATCAAATGCCTTCTCTGCGTCGAGGGCTATTATTAGTTTACAGGAAGGAGGTTGAGTGGTAGCGATATGTTGGATCACTGATAAAACCCTTTGAACGTTGATCACTGAGTGGCGTCCCGTAATAAATCCAGTCTGATCATAGTGGATAATTTGCGGCAGTATATGTTTAAGACGTTGTGCGATAATTTTTGTTAGAACCTTGTAATTCAAGTTTAGCAATGAAATTGGGCGGTAAGAGCCTGGGGCCGATAGATCTCTTGCAAATAAAGGGGAGAGGGGTAAGGGGGGAGGCCTAGGGCACTGGGCTATAATGACAGAGAGTAAGAAGGCATACTCCAATCAATGTAATGAGGTAAATATTTTAACGTTATATGATTGTGGAGGTGCTCCCTGGGAGTGGGGTAATTGTAAACAGAAAGATTGGATATCCAAGGGAGGATATCAAAAAAGTCTCCCGGGTGGGGCACAGCCTTCTATTGAAAGTAAATAGCTGTTAATACAAAATTTATTGGTTAAAAGATAGCCCTAAAATAGGGTCTGACAAAGACAGAAGACAAGGACAAACAGATAACACTTATAGATAAGTATATGAGAAAGTAGTGAAATATTATTTCGTAATACTTATGTCTATGGATTATACCTGGAGGAAATCTTCCAGATAACAATAGCTGTATATCAATATACTAGTGTGAATCCTAATAGACAGTAGGCACCTCTCTAGAAATATTTTTATAAATAATAATAATATTGCCACAATGTTTCCTGTGGGTGACAGTGTGGTCTTAGTTTCTGATATCTGAGTATCGAGATGGTAGCAGTAAGGTTAAGATGTAGGGGTACCTGAGTTGTGGTTTACTCCTTCACTCTATCCCTGGTGTATGCTGCTATCCTCTGTGTACAGAAATAACTGTAGTGAACAGAGGTTGAGCGATCCCACCCTGGCGGTGAGGTGTGGAAAAAAGTTAAGTTTGCACATAAATAGGAAAAGGTACGGTTACCTATGGTTTCCTATAACGGGTTGCTTGAGATGATGTGCAAGAAAAAGTAGAGAGAAGGTTTTTAGGAGAAGATAGGGGTGAGACCCAGGCTTTAGTACAGTGTACAGCAATTGTTGAACTGATATTATTCTATAATTGATTAGATGTACTTTCAACAGTAGATCAATCTGTTGTGATCTCTTGAGTAGAGATTGAAAGTGCAGGGAATAATCACCCCACGTCTTCTCTGTGTGGTATCCAATCCTTGATACACACACAATTTTTTTCACATATATACTGCTGGCACAGGTACTCAGATATTGGCTATGACAAATATAGTGGATATTATGAATAGTCACCCTTGCATTCAGTGATGAGAGACAGATTCTGCAAGGAATATGCGTCTCTGCAATTGTAAATTCAATATTCGAGTTTAGGAATAAAGATGCCCAAAATTGTTTCCACACCTCTTATCAGTTCGATATCCAGCAGTTTTTTACATATATAATGGCATAGATATTAGATGCTGGTGGTTGAAGCAGGTGTGGAAAATTATGCTAACAAAAGTAACAATAGGTTTTGCAGAGAATATCAATGGCTTCAGTGGTAGGTTAAGCGTAGAAGTTCAATTAATGCCACTAGTACAAGAGTAATGTAGGCTAATAATGGATGTCTATGCCTGCAAACACAGAATAAACGCTAAAGTTCAATTTATACCACTGAGACTCAGAGAATGTCAATGGCTGCAATTGTAGATATAATGCAAGAGTTCAATTAATGCCTCAAGTAATAGAGTGATGTAGGCTAAGACAAAGATAGTAAATTGTTGCAAACAATTAATTGATACGTTACAGAGTGACGATCAGGTTTAGCAGTGAATATCTGTAACTGCAATCTGCGTAATGGATGTCTATGCCTGCAAACACAGAATAAACGCTAAAGTTCAATCTATACCACTGAGACTCATAGAATGTCAATGGCTACAATTGTAGATATAATGCAAGAGTTCAATTGATGCCACAAGTAGTTGAGCAATAGAAGCTAAGAGGAAAAGAGTAAATAGTTGCAAATAATCAATTAGTGCATAGCAGAGTGACACTCTGATTTAGCAATGGATGTCTATAACTGTAATGACACAGTAAGCGCTACAATTCTATTTGCCGCTAAGATTGGAACAAATATAGTAGTTTTAGCAGACCATAATTTTATATATTAGTAACATGATAGTTGAATTATATAATGAATATTGGTGACTGCCGATAGATCTCTACCTGGTTTTAGAATAAGTTTGATTATCGCATTGTTAAAATATAAGGGGAATGAATTATGGGTGATCATATAATTAAAGGCTGCCACTAAGTGATCAGTGATATGGGGAAGAAATATTTTATAGAATTCAATGGTGAATTCGTCAGGGCCTGGGGCTTTCATGGGTTTCATGTGTTGGATCCCCAAGGTGACTTCCTTTGGTGTAATTGGTTCTAGTAGGGATTCTATTTGGGTAGGTGAGATTTGAGGAAAGGAGTGTGAAGGGGTGAATAAGTTAAAAAATGTAAGATTTGGGTTAGATGAGTCCTGTTGGTCAGGGGGGTTGGAGTTTGGGGTGGAGTAGAGATTCTCATAATATTTTGACATTATTTGAGTTATCTGATGAGGATCATTAGTATAAGTCTTATCATCTAGTTTAAGAGGGTGTACTAACATAGGGGGGGAAATTTACTAAAGGAAATTTGTAAAAAATTGGTGTAAAAATAGGTGTATTTGTATCCAGAAATACCCTTATTTTTGACATTTACTATCCCGAAAATACGGCAATTCGTATTCGTATTGATAGCACATCAATACGAATACGAATTGCCGTATTTCCGGGATAGTAAATGTCAAAAATAAGGCTATTTCTGGATACAAATACACCTATTTTTACACCTATTTTTTACAAATTTCCTTTAGTAAATTTCCCCCAGGGGGTCTAGGGCCTCTAAGTAGAATGGTAAGAAACTTCCCTGTTTTGTTGCCATATTTGTGGAAATGATAATCTATGGCGAAAAGATGTTTGTCGCCTATTACTTGAAGCAAATCCTCAAATTTGTTTTTTTGATGTTTGATATTGTAATTTTGAGGTAGGGTTGGGGTTTTGTTTATATAAAATGAATGCCTCTGTTAGGGCTGCTTGATATACATAATTTTGAGCCTGTTTGCGTCTGGTAGAAGCAGTGTAAGAAATCAATCTACCTCTCAAAACTGACTTGGCTGATTGCCAAAACAGAGAGGGATTACTTTCACAACCTTGAGAGTTGTCCGTAACGTAATTCTGCCATGCTTCAACCAGCATCGAACAGAATTGGGGTGATTTGGCTAAATCAGTAGGGAAGCGCCAAAGTTTGTTAGTTGGGGATTTAATTTCGTGATCTGAAACTGTGATTGTTTCCATATTTGAATCCGATATTTTCGGAAGTAGGTGGGTTGATATGCAAGTATAGTCTATTCTCGAAAGAGATGCATGTGCTGCTGAGAGGCATGAATATTCCCTCTCGGTAGGGTGTAAAGCTCTCCATATGTCAGTCGTTTGTAGTTGGGAGATTATAGATGGAATGCCTAGTTTGGGGAGGTGGATAGCTCTAGTGGGGGGCTGGGATCTGTCTAAGAATATTGATGATACTAGGTTAAAGTCTCCACAAATGATAAGATTTTTGTTAGAGTGGGGAAGGAGTGATGTAAGGATCTTCCTGAAAAAAGCTTTATCATATGCGTTGGGGGCATAAATGTTACATAGTTTATATGAGTGATTAGCTAGGGTGACAGTTGCACAAACGATCCGCCCTTCTGAATCGCTATAGATGTCTGAGGGGGATAGTTGGAGGGATTTTCTAGATAGGAGGACAACTCCTCTTGATTTGGAATTAAACGGGGATGATGCTAATACTTCCCATCCAAATAGGTTGAGTTTTAGGGTCTCTTTTAGGGTCAGGTGCGTTTCCTGGAGGAAGACCACATCCATTCTCTGCATCTGCTAGTACTGTAGCACTCTACGCCTTTTAGCGGGGGAATGTAGTCCTCCTACATTGAGCGTACCAATCTTGAATGTCAAGTGGGACATAATAAACAAGTAAAGGGGTTCTTCCTAGTAGGTCTAATATTTTGGATGAGGTGTTTTGCCTTGGAAGATTTCCTCTGTAAGTGTAAGTTGAAGGGGGTGGACATAGGGAGAGGGGTGTAATTGAACAATAACTTGAATAGTAATAAGAAAAGGGTGGGCGGATAGAGAGTTATGTTAATGGACCTCAGGTTTAACAATAGGGTATAAGGGTGTGTGAAAAATAGATTGCCCATAATAATATTAGGCAGAAATCTACTGCGGTGGAATAAGCCTCTTTTAGAAGAGGAAGCTCTTCGGGGAGTGACCTTGTATTTACTTGTAGGTGCAAACCCCTGAACAAAACATATTTGAAACAGAACATATATGTTCTACCTTTTTGGATGAACATAACTATTAAACAATCTGATCTGTGTCATATCAATTACTACACGGGGGCGAGTGTCAGAGGATCTTAAGGGTCCGATTCTGTGTATCCGCTCAATTACCAGGTCCTTACACTGGTTCGATATCCCCAAGATAGAAGGAAGGGTTTGTTTAGCAAACTGTAGTAAAGCATTGTCTAATTGTTTCTGGTATGCCCACTATTCTAATGTTGTTTCTACGGGCTCTGTTTTCGATATTGTCAATCTTATTAAGCAGTTGAAAGTTATTTTTTTGAAGTTTGATATCAGTCTGCATTTTTGCAGTATCGTGTTAGAGGCTGCCTATTTGTCTCTCTGCATCCCCCATTCTGTTGTTGAGCTGCTGCAGCTGGGTAGTGATGTCATTTACTGCCTGTGTCAGCAGTGGTCCCACTGTCGACTTTATGGCGTCGACCATGTCAGTGTAAGTGAGTGGGGCGTCTGAGGCTTTGCATACCTGAGGTCTGTCCACGTTTCTGGAGTTGGCAGCAGCAACTTTCCTGGAGGCTGGAGAGGAGAGTGGCGTGTCTGAGCCCGGCGCCATGTTAGTTTCAGTGCGTCTCTTCTCTTGTCTCTGGGGAGAAGGCAGAGCGGGTTGAGTGGGAGCCGGCGGCTTAAGAAATCTGTCCATCTGCCGCACTGCCGTGCGGTGCAGGTTTGCTGGGGTGCTTAATTGCCTTTTTATGCTAAGATTATGCGGTCACTCCCGGAGCTCCGTCTCAGAGATGTTCACCACCTCGAGCCGGAACCGGAAGTCCTCCCCTCATGGGTTTTAAGTATGTGAAATGTCCCCCCATTGTTAACGCCACCCCACTATTGATGCCAACCCGAAGCATGGCAAGCGCAGCGAGCCCACAAGGGGCTGTGGTACGCGTCCTATGACCTTTTCATACCGCCACTATCCACGTCGGCATGGAGATGATTGTATAAAGTGTGGTGAGCGCAGTGAGCCACCGAGCCCGAACCGTGGCGAGCGGATGCGTATACCTGTGAAGTTATGCGTATGCGCTCGCCACACTTCGGGCTCGTGGCTTGCTGCGCTCGCCACACTTTATAAAGTCAACTCCACGCTGACGTGGATAGTGGGGGTATAAAAAGGTCGGAGGACACGTACCGCCACCCCTCGCGGGCTCGCTGCGCTCGCCACACTTCGGGTTGGTGTCAATAGTGGGGTGGCGTTAACAATGGGGGGACATTTCAGCCATGAGGGGGGTATGCAATTAAAATTGGGGTTTGGGGGGCTTTTTACATTGGCCCCAATGTAAAATTGGGTCTCTGGGACCATTTTACATTGATTGCAATGTAAAAATCGTGTCGATCGCATGCGATGCGATTGACGTGATTTTTTTGGTCCCGATGCTTAAGATAAAAATCGCTGGCGCCGTGCTAGGAAACAAGTACCCTTGTTCCTCTTATGCCTACAAGTGTACATCAGCATTATTGACTTTCTAACTCTTTTCGCTGAGGAGATAATGCAAGGTTTAAGTTTAACATATGGATGCGGTTTGCTCCAAAGCGGAATGAGCTGGACACGATCTCTCAACTGTTTCTTGTTCCACTTGTGCCTACAAGTGTACAACAACATTATTAACTTTCTAGCTTTTTTGCTGAGGAGATATTGCATGGTTTAAGTTATACATAAAGACTCGGTTTACTCCAAAGCTGAATGAGCTGGACACAATCTCTCAACTGTTTCTTGTTCCTCTTGTGCCTACAAGTGTACAACAACATTATTAACTTTCCAGCTCTTTTCGCTGAGGAGATATTGCAAGGTTTAAGTTATACATATACATGAGGTTTGCTCCAAAGAGGAATGAGCTAGACATGATATCTCAACTGTTTCTTGTTCCTCTTGTGCCTACACGTGTACAACAACATTATTAACTGTCTTGCTCTTTTAACTGAGGAGATATTGCAAGGTTTAAGTTATACATGTAGACTCGGTTTGCTCCAAAGCAGAATGAGCTGGACACGATCTCTCAACTGTTTCTAGTTCCTCTTGTGCCTACAAGTGTACACCAACATTATTAACTCCCCAGCTCTTTTTGCTGAGGAGATATTGCAAGGTTTAAGTTATACATAAAGACTCGGTTTACTCCAAAGCTGAATGAGCTGGACACAATCACTAAACTGTTTCTTGTTCCTCTTGTGCCTACAAGTGTACAACAACATTATTAACTTTCAAGCTCTTTTCGCTGAGGAGATATTGCAAGGTTTAAGTTATACATATAGACGCGGTTTGCTCCAAAGCAGAATGAGCTGGACACGATCTCTCAACTGTTTCTTGTTCCTCTTGTGCCTACAAGTGTACAACAACATTATTAACTTTCCAGCTCTTTTCGCTGAGGAGATATTGCAAGGTTTAAGTTATACATATACATGAGGTTTGCTCCAAAGAGGAATGAGCTAGACACGATATCTCAACTGTTTCTCATTCCTCTTGTGCCTACACATGTACAACAACATTATTAACTGTCTTGCTCTTTTAACTGAGGAGATATTGCAAGGTTTAAGTTATACATGTAGACTCGGTTTGCTCCAAAGCAGAATGAGCTGGACATGATCTCTCAACTGTTTCTTGTTCCTCTTGTGCCTACAAGTGTACACCAACATTATTAACTTTCCAGCTCTTTTTGCTGAGGAGATATTGCAAGGTTTAAGTTATACATATACATGAGATTTGCTCCAAAGAGGAATGAGCTGGACACAAGCTCTCAACCGTTTCTTATTCCTCTTTTGCCTACAATTGTACAACAACATTATTAACTTTCCAGCTCTTTTCGCTGAGGAGATATTGCAAGATTTAAGTTGGGTTTGCTCCAAAGCGGAATGAGCTGGACACGATCTCTCAATTGTTTTTTTTCCCTCTTGTGCCTACAAGTGTACAACAACATTATTAACTTTCTAGCTCTTTTCGCTGAGGAGATATTGCAAGATTTAAGTTATCTCTATACATGAGGTTTGCTACAAAGCGGAATAAGCTGGACGCGATCTCTCAACTGTTTCTTGTTCCTCTTGTGCCTAAAAGTGTACAACAACATTAACTTTCTAACTATTTTCACTGAGGGGATATTGCAAGGTTTAAGTTATACATATACATCAGGTTTGCTCCAAAGAGGAATGAGCTGGACACGATCTCTCAACTATTTCTTGTTCCTCTTGTGCCTACAAGTGTACAACAACATTATTAACTTTCTAGCTCTTTTTTGCTGAGGAGATATAGCTCTGCCTGCATTCTGACTCTCTTTAGTGTCCAGTCCAGACATTGCATCCTCTATTAGAATACCTGGTTTTCTGATTCTCTTCTACACCTGCTGTTCAGTCTGCCTGCTATTGGTTCCAGTAGTGTACCATCCTCACTACAGCTGTCAAGTCGGAAGTCAGAGAGGCTAACATCAATATCTGCAATAAATACAGATACCAGCTAGTGCCATTATCATCATTGGTGAACCTCTCCTGTGATGACCATAGTTATGCCCAGCAAATACTTACCTACAGTGACTTCATCTAGCAGTTCTTCTCATTGTCCTTTCAAGCTTCAGCCTATTCCAGTTGCTCATTGGCTCATCCTACTCGCCAGAGATTCCATCTACCCCTCAGTGGGGTTCCTACACAGACACCTAATGCACTCTATGCAGTCTAAGTTCATTAAGGAACCCAGCTTCCATTACACTCCAGCTCCAGACCAGAGTAACCCCTCTGAGATGAGCTCCTTATGAAGTGTGCATACCTGCAAGGGAACTTCAACTGTGCAAGACTGTGCAATGGTTGAAGGCAACCTGTTTCCATCCACACCAATAATATGCAGGGGTCAAGAGTTTTTGACACTGGATTCCACACTGGTGAATGGTCTTAACCGTAATAAAGTTGCCATCAGCCCCAGAATCCAAGAAGGCCCTGAAAATGATTGGTGGCTGCTGATCTATCAACTTCACTTCAATAATGAATTCTAATGCCGAGAGTCTACTTGGGATGTGTAGCAATACACCTAAACTGACCACCCTTTGGGCAGTTAGGTCCTCCTATTTCCCAGATGCTTAGAACAAGAGGAAAGAAGATATCCAGATTCTCCACAATACAGACATATGTAGGAGATTCATAAATCTCCTCTCTCTCTCTCCTCTGCAGGGAGACGGGACTTGATCATTTGCATGGGATCTTCCAGAGAAGGATCTGGAGGTGTGAAACAGGGAGCCAGTTTGAAACCAAAACTGTGAGACTGTTTTCTCTCTTGCAATCTCTCCCTGTGATGCATATAGACGCGCTGAAGCGGTCTGCGTAAGGGACGCACTCCCCCCTCGAGCTTGCAAGTGGTACAGTCCAAGCAAAGGACTACGTCAGCCATTGTTTATCAAACTATCCAAAGATGTAGCAGGCTCCCGAGATGCCAGCTCATCCTTGATTCGCTCTGAGAGCCCTTGAGTGAAGGCTGCCATCAGAGCCTCATCATTCAATATGACCTCTGAATTCAAGGCTCTAAACTATACTGTGTACTGCCCCATGGTCTGAGTTCCCTGTTTTAACTGAAGGATTGCTGAAGCAGCTGAGATAACTAAATTGGGTTCATCAAAAGGCTTCCTGAAAGCACTCAGGAAGTTATAATAATGATTCAGGAAATAGCCACGAAACACTAGAAATGCTGAAGCAGGTGTCAGAGCTTATTCCTTGGCAAAGAATGTGTGCCAGGAACTTATAGGGAGGTTCCTTTATTCTTCTCCCAGAGAGGAGATGCCCAAGCTATTGCTTGTTGAGTTAGAAGTAAGAAAATAGAAGCCACCTTTGCCCTCTATGATGTGAATTTTTCTGCCTGTATTTTCAACTGTATCAAACATTGGTTCAGGAACCCGTCACACTCCTTAGGGTTCCCACTACATTTTGACGGTTTTGGCGTATGGAGTGGAGCTGCCGCTGCTGCCTGAAGGACCGGTGCCTCCAGTGCCGGAGTAGATGAAGCAATGTCAATCCGCTGCATCAGGGTCTGCAAACACTGCATGATCTTGGCTTAATCCTGCTCTTGCTTTTCAACCCTCGCAAGTAGATGCTCCAATAACTCATCAAGCGATGGTCATTTTTTTAGTCAGCCAGAGTATTCTGTCACTAACTCTGACTCGTATTAGAGACTACCAGACCAGGGATTGGCGAGACCTGGAACAGGGGTGCGGAATCTTACTGTGTTGAAGGTTTTCACCAGTGACCCTTTCAGTGGGATTTTGGCTTTGCTGCAACCGACCAGTCAGTTGCGGTCTCCTGTTCTGGTTCCCTTTTAGGAGCAGTTATATTCTGGTATTAACAGAATGGGCTCTGGAATACTCATAGTCATCTCGCTGGGTCAGAAACTATTTGAAAGATACCATCAATATAATCAATGTGGTGGAAAATCCATAATGGGAAGAAGGAGATATTTTAGTCACAGCGGATGTAAGCTCCTTGTATTCAATAATCGACCACCAAAAAGGCCTGGAAGCAATAGAATATTTTTTGGAAAAAGGAGGAATGGAGGATGGAAAAAGAAACTTTTTGAGAGAGGCCATCTATTTTATACTTACCAACAATTTTTTCTGGTTCAATGAGAGGTTTTACAATCAAGTCCAGGGTACCGCAATGGGCACCAAATTTGCTCCAGCCTATGCAAATTTATTTATGGGCTGGTGGGAGGAGAAAACAATTTGGAAGGATAGTATACATCGCAGTAAAATTAAAGTGTGGAGACGTTATATCAATGACATTTTTTTAATTTGGCACGGAAACAAGGAAGACCTTCAGATGTTCTGTGAGTTTCTGAACCAAAATGATCTTAACATCAAACTAACCTTCGATATAAGCACTATGGACCTACATTTTTTGGATTTACTCATTTATGTAAAAGAAGGAAAATTGCATACCAAAAACTATACTGAGCCCACGGATAACAATACATATATTCCGACCACCAGTAACCACCACCAACTATGGTAACAAAACATTCCGACTGGACAACTACAGCGAATACGGAGGAACTGTTCAGAATTGGAAGTGTTTGAAACCCAAGCAAAAGAAATGAAAGTACGCTTCACCGATAAGGGCTATGAGGAAGAGAAAATCAATCAAACCATTGCCAACTTAAGTGTGAAGTGTGCTACGGTATAAAGAGAAAGGACCCAATGTAAGGCCAAAATTATCTTTTGTGACTAAATATAATAATCAACACAAAGAGTTTGAAAAAATCATCAGAAAACACTGGCACATTCTGACGAGAGACCCATTACTAAAAGAACACTTGGAAGAAAAAGCAAAGTTCATCTACCGGAAAGCCAACAATTTAAGATCTAAATTGGTCAAAAGTGCAAATCCGGAGAAAAGGATAGGCCGCATTTTAACTAAGGGATTCCATCTGTGTGGGATCTGTCCCATGTGTAAGGTCCATAAAAGTACCCCCAATAAAGTGGAAAAAATCATTGCAACATCGAATGGGAATTCTTTTAACATAGATGAATTCATAACATGCAATTCCAAAAACTGCATTTACGTTATTGAATGTAAATGCGGACTACAATACGTAGGAAAGACTTCTCGCACTTTAAGGGAAAGATGGGAAGAAACATGCCAGAAACATTAAGAAAGGGATGGAAAGCAGAGTGTAAGCATTCTGAATACCGATATATGCACGAGGTGACCCCATAATGAAGATCTATTAACATCACTTTTGGAGTATAGAAGAAATACCAAGTCTTTACGGTCCCGCGGGATTTTCATGTTTACAGAGACTGTGTGTGTACAGGACTACTATACCATATTTGTTTTCATTTTTATTTGCATGTAATCATACGGAACTACCGGTGGAAAAGAAGTTGTCCGAAATAAACACCAGGTCCAAGTATAGGCTGGGTCATACACAGAAGGTCACTAAGCGCAGTACACAGGGATAAGGCAAGAGAGTAATCAAAGGAATAGCAGGGATCAGTCACTAATAATCAAGAAAGAGCAAGAAAACACTAGGAATGCTGTAGCAGAACCTATACTCTGGCAGAGAATGTCAGCCAGGAACTCCTTATATAGGGAGAGTACTGCTGTAAATGCACGGATGACGTCATTAATGGCACTGTCCCTTTAAGAAGGTCTAAGTGAGTGCTGTGCGCCCTAGGAAGAAAATGCTCTCCTGCCTGCTTCACGCCTGTCCCAGCTGCTCAAAAAGACCCCAGTCCTGAAGAGAGCTGCCTGCTCAGCCTTCACTGCTGTCTAGGGTCTCAACAAGAAGAGGATCCAATGCCCGCCTGGACACCAGTCGCCAATGCCAGCATCCCCAGACCCTCAGACCCAATAAGTACATTCCAAGGTCTGAGGGCATGCGACAGGTGGAAGGTAGTAGCTTCAGTGTTATGGTTGGTTGTTAGGGAATCATGGCACCTGTAGCCACCGTTTATTGCAAGAGGGTCCTTATGCTGTATTAACGGTATGATAGAGTTAGATGGTTGTGACTGTGGGTAGACAGATAGTGGGGTGCAGGTGAATGGAGGATGGCAGTGACTATGTTGGTATAGGGGCAAGATTGGCTAGGAGGACGGTAGTAGCAACAGTTGTTAGGGCATTGTGGCACCTGTGGTCCCTTGGGTAATGTAGGTGCCTATGCTCTATTACTGGGGTGATGGAGTTACACGGCTGTGACTAGGGATAGACAGATAGCGGGGTGCCTAAGTAGGTATAGGGGTGTCTAGGTGGAAGGTGATTTATAATGTTGATCATGTTTATGTTGATGTACAGTAGTGTCTGTGTTCCGTTTGTCAATCATATATTCCGTCAATTATATATAATTTTAATCATATCCTATCTATCTATCTATCTATATAGAATTTAGGGGTCAGGCCGCCCCTAGGCACAACATTTTTGGCCGACCCACCTATTTTATTTGTAATCATTATTAAGGTATGAGTCCTAACTTGCCAGTATACTGTAATAGTAAAATGAGCCTAGAGATAAAACCTTTTTCAATAATATATATATATAGATATATATGCCGGCTGCGTGATGACGCCGCAGATGAGCGACGTACGACGATGGCGCGGCGGAGGACGCTGTGGGATGCAACAGCACCTGTCTAATCAACTAGGTATAAAGGTAAGCTTCTGTCTCTGTATTTTTGTATCCTGACGAAAATTCTAACAAGCATTGAAACGTTGATGTGACCACTGCCTCTGAGTGTTTATTGGGGGAACCGAGTGCCACCTTTTGGAATATATATATATATATATATATATATATATATATATATATATATATATATATAGCAAATAGTCAGTTTTTTAGGCCAGGGAGGGCACTCACCACCACAGTAGGTACAATGCTTTTTTATTCAAGGATAGTAGACAGGCATGGTCAACGTTTCAATCCCGGAGGGCCGTTTTCAAGACAACTACAAAGATCAGTGTGTCACCACAGCAAGCCAGGCATACACTGAGACTACCATGGAGGTTATTTATACCTTAGCCAATTGTGGCTTATTGCCCCTAATCAACAGATAATTAGCAGGTGAGTGGGTCCTCCTTAAACACACCTATTCAATACTGATTGGTCAAAATCACATGCCAGCCCTATCTAGCCAAAGCACATCCAAGACAAACAAACATAACACATTAATCAAAGATAGATGTACATATTACCAGCCGAAGCTTTGTGCATAAATCTCCTGTACCATACATACGATCGTGTTCCTGTGTTACCCGATGCACGAGGATGCCAGCCCATGCTAGCGGCACCCGTACCCGGAAATTTGCGGTCCACGTGCGTTCCACGTCATGATTGGTCATCCCCACTAAGCTGTCACGTCGGGTGGCTGATACGGCCGGACCGTACAACCTCTATTACACTGAATAAACATACAATTCGGGCACATTATTGATTGCCTGTGCTGGACTCGATGCACGCTAACGGCACCCGAGTGTGCCAGAGTTAACCAGCACTACCCGGTCCCGGAGGTCATGCGGGTCACAGGCGTTTCATCTGCCTTAAAGGCACATAGTATCATATTACTGACAACGTGAAAAAATTACATACACAAAGTAAAAACGAACACCATATAACATATATGCGCTATGTGTTACCTCCTTGACTGTGACCTTTTGGCTCATAGAATCCACAACAATACAACATAAAAGGTGGCACAAGGGTGGCATGGAATGCTAATAGGAGGTCCATACGTCTATGTATTTAAGTTTTAGTGTCAATCTATATCTCATACTACACTAAGTTATAAGGCCAGGTAGAAATAGATCCTCAATGGTAGTTTACATCAAAAGCAACATTGTAAATAAGACCGCAAGTGGCAGTCCAGATTAAAAAAACAAACAGCCCACCACCTAGAATACCACCAGCCTGGGGTAGTCATTGGTAGTGAGGCTGTCCAGTATATATCTCTCCAGAGCATAATCATATTGCAACAACATATACACTATTGCAGAAAAATACTTAAAGGGTTATTTTTATTTAACCCATTAGGGTCAATTGTATTCAAGTCAAAGATCCATCTGGACTCTTTTTTCTTAAGTATCAATTCCCTGTTACCCCCTCGCGACAGTTTGGGTACATGGTCAATTAGCATGCAACACAATGTTGCTACATGGTGTTTACACTTTAGAAAATGCCTTGCGACCGGCTTATCCGATCTGCCAGTCTCGAATGCTGAGCGTATTGACAGTCTATGATTGGCCATGCGGTCCCGGAAGTTGCGGGTGGTTAGACCAATGTAATAAAGTCCGCACGGACATGTAAGCAAATATATAACGTGGTCCATAGTGCAGGTTAATTTGTGTTTTATTTTGATCTTCTTACCCGAATGAGGGTGGGGAAAGGAGGGTCCCGTTAGCATAGCTCTACAAGTTGTACAGGATGTACATTTACTGCACCCCAATTTGTTGCTCCGTAGCCATGTGTCTGCTGCTGGGGAGGGTTGTAACATTGGACGCATTAACAGCTGCTTTAAATTGGGTCCTTTTTTATAGGCACACATCGGGGGGGGGGGGTGCTTTGTCCAATTTTAATGCAGGGTCTGAGGCCACAATCGGCCAATATCTCTTTAGTACCTCTTTGGAAACATTTGAAGTGTGGTCAAATGTAGTGACATATGTCATCCTATCTTTCCCTTTCGGTGACCTCTGTGCTGCAGTGCTTGACAGCTTTTTGTAGGCTTTCCTGATGCACCTGTCTACTGTGGTGGTGGCATAGCCCCTTTGGAGGAAGCGTTCTTTCATTTCCAGGATCTGTATCTCTGCTCTTTCATTAGATGAGTTATTCCTAAACACTCTAAGGAATTGTGACACCGGCAGGTTTTCCTTGAGCGCTGTGGGGTGTTGGCTGCTGGCGCAGAGCAGAGTATTTCGGTCTGTCTCTTTTTTGTATAATGTCTAGCTGAGCTTGTCACCATCCCGAAATATCGTCACATCAAGGAAATTCATTTTCATTTGGTCGATTAAGTGTCTCAACCATGCTAAGGAAATGTTCCCTGGTGCCTGACCACAAGACAAATACGTCATCAATATACCTGAAATATTTAATCAGTTTGTCAACGTACAGGGGGTAGATATGTTTTTGTTCAAATGCTGTCATAAAAATGTTGGCATACGCCGGGGCGATGTTGCTGCCCATCGCGGTCCCATTGCATTGGCCAAAATATGGGTACGGGTGCCGCTAGCATGGGCTGGCATCCTCGTGCATCGGGTAACACAGGAACACGATCGTATGTATGGTACAGGAGATTTATGCACAAAGCTTCGGCTGGTAATATGTACATCTATCTTTGATTAATGTTTTATGTGTTATGTTTGTTTGTCTCGGATGTGCTTTGGCTAGATAGGGCTGGCATGTGATTTTGACCAATCAGTATTGAATAGGTGTGTTTAAGGAGGACCCACTCACCTGCTAATTATCTGTTGATTAGGGGCAATAAGCCACAATTGGCTAAGGTATAATTAACCTCCATGGTAGTCTCAGTGTATGCCTGGCTTGCTGTGGTGACACACTGATCTTTGTAGCTGTCTTGAAAACGGCCCTCCGGGGTTGAAACGTTGACCATGCCTGTCTACTATCCTTGAATAAAAAAGCATTGTACCTACTGTGGTGGTGAGTGCCCTCTCTGGCCTAAAAACCGGACTAACGGATCTTGAAAAAGGTCCCAGAGGCGGACTGAAACGTCGATGCCCACTATCATTGCCATGCTGCCTGAATAAATCCAGCTTGATTTGCCTGAAAGACTGGTGAGTGACTCCATTTTGTGCCATTATATACACACATATATATATATATATACAATATATATATATATATATTATATATATATAGGTCCATATATATATATAAACCTGAAACATGAAAATTTATTCCATAAATTGAAACGTTGTTTAAACTGGCTTTGTCCTTGCAACTTTATTTACTGGCTACGAGTGCCGCACCTACAAGCATCTATATATTATATATATATATATATATATATATATATATATACATACACACATATATATATTACATTGACAAAAAACCTTACGGTTTCACATGTCCCATTAAGGCTTCTTACACATGATCTGGCATTTCTGAAACCTGTTGTAACTCTTCCACTCAAACGCCAAAAAGCAATGAAATTCCGATCATTAAGGCTGACGCCTTAATGGACGTGTTCCTTGCGCAATACAGATATGGTACGCCATCACAGCCTGTGGGTAAGTGCAGATTCAGCACTCTCACAGAGTGAGATTGCTGTCACTCACACAATGGTGGAGCTGCTAATTCACAGATTTGTGTGCTAATTGGAGCACTGATGGGGGACTAAAGAAGCAGATGGGTGGAAAACAGTGGCACAGATTGGGGAAGGTATAGACAGAGTGATGCGATTGGGTGGGAAACAGGAGCAGTTGAAGGAAAGACAGCACTGATGGGGGAGGGTGTTCGGAGCAAAGGGGATAAAGGGAAAACAGAGCAGTACAGATGGAGAGGGGAGACAGCAGTACAGATGGAAGGAAACTGTGTCATGGATGATGCAGGCAGAGCAGCATGGATGGAGGGGGAGACAGAGTATCACTAATAGAGGGGAAGCCAGTGGCACAGATAGAAGGAAACATCTGTGTGGAAAGACAGGGCAGTGCAGATGGGAAAAGACACATTGGTGTGGATGAGGGAGTACACACAGCAGTAGGGATTGGGGAAGACAGAGCAGCATGAAGGCTTATAGGAGAAGAAAGTGTAGATGCATAGTAGTTGGGAGCATTATAGTTTTTGCAATTATGAAAGATGTTTCTGGTAACTGTATGTGAATACTAAATGAAATGGATATATGTAGTGAGTGTGAGAGATGTTGGACCCTCAGTGGGATAGTTCTAGTAATAGTGTTTATTCTAGCACCCGCCATCTTTGAAAACCCATGCAGTTCCTCTACCCTGTCTGGGGTGTTACTGTCTGCTGTAGTGATTCTAGCACAGATCTGGTTTGCGGTGCTGATATACAGATCACACTATGCTAGAAGCACTACAGCAGACAGCTACACCCCAGGCAGGGAAGAGGAATTGCATGGGTTTTCAAAGATGGCGGGTGCTAGAATGAACACTATAGTAACTCAGAGGTATAGACAGTTTTAGATGATTGCAGATACTTATTAGGATGAGTGCGCCACATAACTGCTCAGACCTTCAGTTGCATAGACTGCATGTGTGTATTCCAATGAGCACACAAATCTGTGAATTAGCAGCTCCACCATTGTGTGAGTGACAGCAATCTCACTCTGTGAGAGTGCTGAATCTGCACTTACCCACAGGCTGTGATGGCGTACCATATCTGTATTGCGCAAGGAACACGTCCATTAAGGCGTCAGCCTTAATGATCGGAATTTCATTGCTTTTTGGCGTTTGAGTGGAAGAGTTACAACAGGTTTCAGAAATGCCAGATCATGTGTAAGAAGCCTTAATGGGACATGTGAAACCGTAAGGTTTTTTGTCAATGTAATTTCATAGCTTTTTTCAATTTATTTTTTATTTATTTAAAATTTTAAATTTCAGTGTAAGAATAAAATTAGATTTTTTAAATGTTTAATGATAACACACCCCTGGGACAGCGTACACGCGGGGGGTGGGGCACTGGGGGGCAGCATACACACGGGGGCACTGTACACATGAAAGCACTGGGGGGAGGCAGCGTACACACGGGGGCACTGGGGGGACAGCACGCACACGGGGGCACTGGGGTGGACAGCGCGCACGCGGGGGCACTGGGGGGACAGCGCGCACGCGGGGGCACTGGGGGGGACAGCGCGCACGCGGGGGACACTGGGGAGGGGACAGCGCGCACGCGGGGGACACTGGGGAGGGGACAGCGCACACGCGGGGGACACTGGGGAGGGGACAGCGCACACGCGGGGGACACTGGGGAGGGGACAGCGCACACGCGGGGGACACTGGGGAGGGGACAGCGCACACGCGGGGGACACTGGGGAGGGGACAGCGCACACGCGGGGGACACTGGGGAGGGGACAGCGCACACGCGGGGGACACTGGGGAGGGGACAGCGCACACGCGGGGGACACTGGGGAGGGGACAGCGCACACGCGGGGGACACTGGGGAGGGGACAGCGCACACGCGGGGGACACTGGGGAGGGGACAGCGCACACGCGGGGGACACTGGGGAGGGGACAGCGCACACGCGGGGGACACTGGGGAGGGGACAGCGCACACGCGGGGGACACTGGGGAGGGGACAGCGCACACGCGGGGGACACTGGGGAGGGGACAGCGCACACGCGGGGGACACTGGGGAGGGGACAGCGTACACGCGGGGGACACTGGGGAGGGGACAGCGTACACGCGGGGGACACTGGGGAGGGGACAGCGTACACGCGGGGGACACTGGGGAGGGGACAGCGTACACGCGGGGGACACTGGGGAGGGGACAGCGTACACGCGGGGGACACTGGGGAGGGGACAGCGTACACGCGGGGGACACTGGGGAGGGGACAGCGTACACGCGGGGGACACTGGGGAGGGGACAGCGTACACGCGGGGGACACTGGGGAGGGGACAGCGTACACGCGGGGGACACTGGGGAGGGGACAGCGTACACGCGGGGGACACTGGGGAGGGGACAGCGTACACGCGGGGGACACTGGGGAGGGGACAGCGTACACGCGGGGGACACTGGGGAGGGGACAGCGTACACGCGGGGGACACTGGGGAGGGGACAGCGTACACGCGGGGGACACTGGGGAGGGGACAGCGTACACGCGGGGGACACTGGGGAGGGGACAGCGTACACGCGGGGGACACTGGGGAGGGGACAGCGTACACGCGGGGGACACTGGGGAGGGGACAGCGTACACGCGGGGGACACTGGGGAGGGACAGCGTACACGCGGGGGACACTGGGGAGGGGACAGCGTACACGCGGGGGACACTGGGGAGGGGACAGCGTACACGCGGGGGACACTGGGGAGGGGACAGCGTACACGCGGGGGACACTGGGGAGGGGACAGCGTACACGCGGGGGACACTGGGGAGGGGACAGCGTACACGCGGGGGACACTGGGGAGGGGACAGCGTACACGCGGGGGACACTGGGGAGGGGACAGCGTACACGCGGGGGACACTGGGGAGGGGACAGCGTACACGCGGGGGACACTGGGGAGGGGACAGCGTACACGCGGGGGACACTGGGGAGGGGACAGCGTACACGCGGGGGACACTGGGGAGGGGACAGCGTACACGCGGGGGGACACTGGGGAGGGGACAGCGTACACGCGGGGGACACTGGGGAGGGGACAGCGTACACGCGGGGGACACTGGGGAGGGGACAGCGTACACGCGGGGGACACTGGGGAGGGGACAGCGTACACGCGGGGGACACTGGGGAGGGGACAGCGTACACGCGGGGGACACTGGGGAGGGGACAGCGTACACGCGGGGGACACTGGGGAGGGGACAGCGTACACGCGGGGGACACTGGGGAGGGGACAGCGTACACGCGGGGGACACTGGGGAGGGGACAGCGTACACGCGGGGGACACTGGGGAGGGGACAGCGTACACGCGGGGGACACTGGGGAGGGGACAGCGTACACGCGGGGGACACTGGGGAGGGGACAGCGTACACGCGGGGGACACTGGGGAGGGGACAGCGTACACGCGGGGGACACTGGGGAGGGGACAGCGTACACGCGGGGGACACTGGGGAGGGGACAGCGTACACGCGGGGGACACTGGGGAGGGGACAGCGTACACGCGGGGGACACTGGGGAGGGGACAGCGTACACGCGGGGGACACTGGGGAGGGGACAGCGTACACGCGGGGGACACTGGGGAGGGGACAGCGTACACGCGGGGGACACTGGGGAGGGGACAGCGTACACGCGGGGGACACTGGGGAGGGGACAGCGTACACGCGGGGGACACTGGGGAGGGGACAGCGTACACGCGGGGGACACTGGGGAGGGGACAGCGTACACGCGGGGGACACTGGGGAGGGGACAGCGTACACGCGGGGGACACTGGGGAGGGGACAGCGTACACGCGGGGGACACTGGGGAGGGGACAGCGTACACGCGGGGGACACTGGGGAGGGGACAGCGTACACGCGGGGGACACTGGGGAGGGGACAGCGTACACGCGGGGGACACTGGGGAGGGGACAGCGTACACGCGGGGGACACTGGGGAGGGGACAGCGTACACGCGGGGGACACTGGGGAGGGGACAGCGTACACGCGGGGGACACTGGGGAGGGGACAGCGTACACGCGGGGGACACTGGGGAGGGGACAGCGTACACGCGGGGGACACTGGGGAGGGGACAGCGTACACGCGGGGGACACTGGGGAGGGGACAGCGTACACGCGGGGGACACTGGGGAGGGGACAGCGTACACGCGGGGGACACTGGGGAGGGGACAGCGTACACGCGGGGGACACTGGGGAGGGGACAGCGTACACGCGGGGGACACTGGGGAGGGGACAGCGTACACGCGGGGGACACTGGGGAGGGGACAGCGTACACGCGGGGGACACTGGGGAGGGGACAGCGTACACGCGGGGGACACTGGGGAGGGGACAGCGTACACGCGGGGGACACTGGGGAGGGGACAGCGTACACGCGGGGGACACTGGGGAGGGGACAGCGTACACGCGGGGGACACTGGGGAGGGGACAGCGTACACGCGGGGGACACTGGGGAGGGGACAGCGTACACGCGGGGGACACTGGGGAGGGGACAGCGTACACGCGGGGGACACTGGCGTACACGCGGGGGACACTGGGGAGGGGACAGCGTACACGCGGGGGACACTGGGGAGGGGACAGCGTACACGCGGGGGACACTGGGGAGGGGACAGCGTACACGCGGGGGACACTGAACACTGGGGAGGGGACAGCGTACACGCGGGGGACACTGGGGAGGGGACAGCGTACACGCGGGGGACACTGGGGAGGGGACAGCGTACACGCGGGGGACACTGGGGAGGGGACAGCGTACACGCGGGGGACACTGGGGAGGGGACAGCGTACACGCGGGGGACACTGGGGAGGGGACAGCGTACACGCGGGGGACACTGGGGAGGGGACAGCGTACACGCGGGGGACACTGGGGAGGGGACAGCGTACACGCGGGGGACACTGGGGAGGGGACAGCGTACACGCGGGGGACACTGGGGAGGGGACAGCGTACACGCGGGGGACACTGGGGAGGGGACAGCGTACACGCGGGGGACACTGGGGAGGGGACAGCGTACACGCGGGGGACACTGGGGAGGGGACAGCGTACACGCGGGGGACACTGGGGAGGGGACAGCGTACACGCGGGGGACACTGGGGAGGGGACAGCGTACACGCGGGGGACACTGGGGAGGGGACAGCGTACACGCGGGGGACACTGGGGAGGGGACAGCGTACACGCGGGGGACACTGGGGAGGGGACAGCGTACACGCGGGGGACACTGGGGAGGGGACAGCGTACACGCGGGGGACACTGGGGAGGGGACAGCGTACACGCGGGGGACACTGGGGAGGGGACAGCGTACACGCGGGGGACACTGGGAGGGGGACAGCGTACACGCGGGGGACACTGGGGAGGGGACAGCGTACACGCGGGGGACACTGGGGAGGGGACAGCGTACACGCGGGGGACACTGGGGAGGGGACAGCGTACACGCGGGGGACACTGGGGAGGGGACAGCGTACACGCGGGGGACACTGGGGAGGGGACAGCGTACACGCGGGGACACTGGGGAGGGGACAGCGTACACATGGGCACTGGGGGGGACAGGGCACACACAGGGATAGTGGGGTGGGGGACAGGGTACATACAGGGATAGTGGGGTGGCGGACAGGGTACACACAGGGACAGTGGGGGAACGGATTTACCTGGGTGCAGCTGCAGTACAGGGGGGAGAGTACACACGGGGGGCAGCAAACAAACGGCGGGCACTGGGGGGGGACAGCATACACACGGCGGGCACTGGGGGGTAGGGTACATACAGGGACAGTGACGGGGGAAAGGGTATGCACAGAGTCTGGGTGTAGGAAATATAATAATAATAATAATTATTACAATAATAATAATGCGTACACACGGGGGGGCACAGCGTACACACGGGGGGCACAGCGTACACACGGGGGGGGGGCACAGCGTACACACGGGGGGGGGGCACAGCGTACACACGGGGGGGGGGCACAGCGTACACACGGGGGGGGGGCACAGCGTACACACGGGGGGGGGGCACAGCGTACACACGGGGGGGGGGGCACAGCGTACACACGGGGGGGGGCACAGCGTACACACGGGGGGGGGCACAGCGTACACACGGGGGGGGCACAGCGTACACACGGGGGGGGGGCACTGGGGGGCAGCGTACACACGGGGGGGCACAGCGTACACACTGGGGGGCACAGCGTACACACGGGGGGGGCACAGCGTACACACGGGGGGGGCACAGCGTACACACGGGGGGGGCACAGCGTACACACGGGGGGGGCACAGCGTACACACGGGGGGGGCACAGCGTACACACGGGGGGGGGCACAGCGTACACACGGGGGGGGCACAGCGTACACACGGGGGGGGGGCACAGCGTACACACGGGGGGGGGGCACAGCGTACACACGGGGGGGGGGCACAGCGTACACACGGGGGGGGGGCACAGCGTACACACGGGGGGGGGGCACAGCGTACACACGGGGGGGGGGCACAGCGTACACACGGGGGGGGGCACAGCGTACACACGGGGGGGGGGCACAGCGTACACACGGGGGGGGGGCACAGCGTACACACGGGGGGGGCACAGCGTACACACGGGGGGGGGGCACAGCGTACACACGGGGGGGGGCACAGCGTACACACGGGGGGGGCACAGCGTACACACGGGGGGCACAGCGTACACACGGGGGGGGCACAGCGTACACACGGGGGGGGCACAGCGTACACACGGGGGGGCACTGGGGAGGGACAGCGTACACACGGGGGGGCACAGCGTACACACGGGGGGGCACAGCGTACACACGGGGGGGCACAGCGTACACACGGGGGGGCACTGGGGAGGGACAGCGTACACACGGGGGGGCACTGGGGAGGGACAGCGTACACATGGGCGGGCACAGCGTACACAAATGGGGGGGCACAGTGAGGGGATGACAGCGTACACATGGGGGCACTTTATAGTTAGGCTGTGGGGGCTGTATAAATAGTTAGGCTGTGGGGGTGGGGGTGTATAGTTAGGCTGTGGGGGTGCGGGATTATAGTTAGGCTGCAGGGGGGTGTAGAGTTAGGGTTGGGCTACAGGGGGGTGTATAGTTAGGCTGTGGGGGTGGGGATGTATATTTAGTTAGGACGTGGGGATGGGGGGTGTATAGTTAGGCTGCAGGGGTGCGGAGATTATAGTAAAGCTGCAGGGGGGTGAATAGTTAGTTAGGCTGTGGGGGTGCAGGGTGTATAGTTAGTTAGGCTGCAGGGGTGGTGGGGGGTGTATAGTTAGGGATGCGCTACAGGGGGGTGTATAGTTAGCTAGGCTGCGGGCAGGGGCGGATTGGGGACTAAAAGTGGCCCTGGAAAATATCTGGAAGTGGCCTCACGTGGGCAGCACCAAATCAACAATAGGTGGAGCCTAATTGCAAGGGGTGTGCCCTAGCATGGAAAAAGGTGTGCCCATTATGCCAAGGTACTGCCCATTACATATTATGCCACACACCGTAATGCCAATTACACATTATACCTCAAACCGGAAGTAGTAGCAGATAGGGACTAAGCCGCCATTTGGGGTGCTAAGGGGCAGGGGCTGAAGGGGGGGGGGGGGGCAGCGGGAGATTTGCCCAACTTCCCGGGGGGGGTACCTGATTTTCGGCCATTCCTGTAGATTTGACAACCATGTTTTAACTATTACATATATAAATGTTCATGTTGTTTATTTGTTGTGTTGTGGAGAAGTGAGTAGGGATGGCCATCAACCAGCCCGACCCGCTCAGGCATCTGCTTTTCAGAATCATGCGGCAGGACACATCAAGCAGGGCCGGATTACCAATGAGCCTGATGGAGCTGCAGCTCCAGGACCATACTCCAAATAGGCCCAGAGCATCTGCAGAACTGGCTGCTGCAGAAGAAAATATTTATTTCCCTCTCCTGCAGCGTCCTAATTTGTATTGTATTGGGGGAAAATGCCTCAGGGGCCATCTATAAAAAAAATACACTTACAAATTGCCCTGCGGCAGCCGCCCCACGCTCCGGCGGCTGCCGCAGGTTAAGAGTCACCGGTCTGTGTGGCCCGCCCGGCGGCTGTCCAGGGAGTCAAGTACAGGGGAAATCTCACGAGAAGTCGGTAGCTCTCGGTAGAGCCAGATCGGATGCATACCCTTTTTTCACTGCCCGCTACACAAGTCCTGCCCTGGTCAGAACCTGGGTAAAAGAGACACGGGTTAACCCGTTTTACACCGCCGCTGACCCGAGACCACAAGGAAAAAATAAATAAATTTTGCGGTGGTGTAAGAGGGGTATTAGTAATAAGTAAGAGATGTAATTATAGTATTATACTTTTAAAGATAGATAGAGGCAGGGCTATTTTTCAGCAGGCTCCAGCAGGAACTGAGGCCCTTATTCTAGTTCACTCTTTCTGACAAAATATTTCTTAGATGGACAAAACCATGTGCACTGCAGGTGAGGCAGGTGTAAAACCCCACCCAAATCTAATTATCTCTGCACAAGTAACACCTGCCTCACCTGCAGTGCACATGGTTTTGTCCATCTAAGAAATATTTTGTCAGAAAGAGTGAACTAGAATAAGGGCCTCAGTTCCTGCTGGAGCCTGCTGAAAAATAGCCCTGGATAGAGGTGTGTATATATCCTCATTCGGCGTAATGTCAGTGAAACCAATTTATTCAGAATCCTGATTGGAATTTGTGAGTGAAGGAGTTTTTACCTGGACAGTTCGTAAACTAAAATATAAAGTGTGCCAGCGCTGGCTGAATAAAATGCAAAACAATTCAAAATTAAATATAAATGGTTTTACTTTAAAATAAAACACCATAAAAAACAGTAATAAATAGTTCAATCAACAAGTACTTCATTTTCCTCTTCAGAGAACCGCAGTGCTCTTTTCTTTTTTGCACACTTTCATCACACTGGGATTTGTGGCTTGTGCTTGCGTGATCCTGCTGACTATCTTCCTCCCCACTGCTAGAATTAGAAGACAAAAAAAAAAGTAACAGCATAGTGTTTATTTAAAGATACAGGTTACGTGCAGTAAGAAAAATAAGTATTAATTTGAAGTTTGGCATTAAGGGCCCCATTTATCTATGATCACATATTCAATGCAATATGGCAGAAAAATGATTGCACAGGATCACATTTGCGCTCATATCAATTGAATTTTTCACCCAGCAGGTGAAGCTCAGCACATCACAGGGACAGGCTCCTGCATGATACATCCTGGTGCATTTTACAATGTGATCCTACGCGATGATATTTCGGTCAGATCCTTTATAAATGGGCCCCCATGTCAGAGGGAGAGAGAGGCAGTGCGAAGTGTAGCCATAGGCTACAAAGGGCTATCGCCATATTACAATGGCGATAGCCCAGGGGTGTGATGCCAGGCTGCCTGATGTTGATACATCGGGCAGCTTCGCATCCCCCTTAGAAACCTATGGGGGATGCGGCCAGCGGCGCTGCAGGGAGGATCGCAGCAGGGATACTAAATATTTGCGGTGAACCCCCGAAAACGGATGTTTCCGGGGATTTAACCGCAAATATTGCTTGATAAATGCGGCCCTAAATCCCCTAAAACACCCATTTTCGGGGGTCAAATATTATGTATCCCCTCAATGTAATAAAGGGGGACAGCCCTGCAACGCCGCCGGCCACATCCCCCATAGGTTTCTATGGGGGATGCGATGCTGCCTGATGTATCAACATCGGGCAGCCTGGCTTCGCATTCCTGGGCCATCGCCATTCTGAGATGGCGATAGCCCATTGTAGCCTATGGCTGCGGGATTGCACTGCCGAGAGGGGCAGTGCGGTCACAGGGGGTCAGCGCATAATCGCGCATGCGCAGACCCCCCCCCCCCCCCCCCCCGGCTTCTGGGTCAGGGCTTCGCAGGGATGGGCTGTCCCTGCACCCTCAAAATTATACATCTAGGCGGTATTTCACAATACCACAATGCGATGGCACCACGTCGGCATTGCACATTGATGATAAATGCGCCCCTAATGCCCCTTTCAGACCGCACTTTTAAAACGGTAAATTGCCGTTTTTTTACCGTTTTAAAACGGTAATGTGTGCGGTCTGAAAGGTCCAGTCCCACTTAACCGGTTAGAAAATGCCGTTTTTTCTAACCGGTTAAAATGCAGGGTCCTACCCGTTTCTGAACCGGTATTTTAGCGCAAAAATCGGCTCAGAAACGGTATTTAGGACCCAGCCAATGAGCTGGGTCCTAAATTCAGCACAGTGAATACTTAATGAGCGCTCATTAAGTATTCACAGCACTGGAGCCCCCCCCGGCGCGTGTCGACACCCCCCGCGCGCGTGTCGACGCCCCCGCGCGTGTCGACGCCCCCCCGCGTGTCGACCCCCCCGCGCGTGTCGGCGCCCCCCCGTGTCGACTTACCCCGTGCCGGTATCTCGAAGATAGAGAGATGCTGCCCGCGGGTCCTCCCACAAAACGATGACAGCATTGTAGTGGCGTGGTCAGGATGTCGGGACCGGAGTCCCGCTGTCACTGCTGCTCTGAGCTGACGCGCACTCGCTCCTTCTCCCTCTATAGAAGTGCACTCCTCTCCTCCGTCCTGTCCTGTCGGGTCCTGTCTCTCCCCCCCCAATAAATTAACCAGCTTTGCGGGAGGACCCCCCACAGCTGGGATCAGTAGTGCACCAAGTGCTGCTTCAAGGTAAGCGCCAGGCGTGCTGATACAGTGTGGCTGGGTCCAGTAGTGCGCCGGGTACCGTGATGAGTAATGCCAGGCAACTTCAAAGAAGATCATGCCGCTTTCACACCGCAAACCTGCTTTAGACCAGGTATTTAGATGCGGTGTGAAAGGGGGTAAACTTCCTCTGACACGTTTTAAAAAACGTTTTAAATACCTGGTCTAAAGCAGGTTTTGCGGTCTGAAAGCAGCATTAGTGTACCCCCCTAAATACTAGCAAATTGCTAAACTGCAAGGTGTCGGCCAGGCTGGGGCATACTTTGCTGCAGTGCAGGGAGGCAGCTACATCCTCCCACACGACAACACACTGACACACACACATTGCATGGGGACCAGGGGCACACTGACTGACTGACTGACACACACACATTGTATGGGGACCAGGGGCACACTGACTGACTGACTGACACACACACATTGTATGGGGACCAGGGGCACACTGACTGACTGACACACACACATTGCATGGGGACCAGGGGCACACTGACTGACTGACACACACACATTGTATGGGGACCAGGGGCACACTGACTGACTGACTGACAACACACACATTGTATGGGGACCAGGGGCACACTGACTGACTGACTGACACACACACATTGTATGGGGACCAGGGGCACACTGAATGACTGACTGACACACACACATTGTATGGGGACCAGGGGCACACTGACTGACTGACACACACACATTGTATGGGGACCAGGGGCACACTGACTGACTGACACACACACATTGTATGGGGACCAGGGGCACACTGACTGACTGACACACACACATTGTATGGGGACCAGGGGCACACTGACTGACTGACTGACTGACACACACACATTGTATGGGGACCAGGGGCACACTGACTGACTGACTGACTGACACACACACATTGTATGGGGACCAGGGGCACACTGACTGACTGACTGACTGACACACACATTGTATGGGGACCAGGGGCACACTGACTGACTGACACACACATTGTATGGGGGCCAGGGGCACACTGACTGACACACACATTGTATGGGGACCAGGGGCACACTGACTGACACACACACATTGTATGGGGACCAGGGGCACACTGACTGACTGACACACACACATTGTATGGGGACCAGGGGCACACTGACTGACTGACACACACACATTGTATGGGGACCAGGGGCACACTGACTGACTGACACACACACATTGTATGGGGACCAGGGGCACACTGACTGACTGACACACACACATTGTATGGGGACCAGGGGCACACTGACTGACTGACACACACACATTGTATGGGGACCAGGGGCACACTGACTGACTGACTGACTGACTGACACACACACATTGTATGGGGACCAGGGGCACACTGACTGACTGACTGACTGACTGACACACACACATTGTATGGGGACCAGGGGCACACTGACTGACTGACTGACTGACACACACATTGTATGGGGACCAGGGGCACACTGACTGACTGACACACACATTGTATGGGGGCCAGGGGCACACTGACTGACTGACACACACATTGGCCCTTATTCTGGTTGGTGCGGCCAGAGCCGCACACGGGGCTCCGGCCGCACAAACCAATCCCCGCCCACCCTACGGATCGCCACGGCCGTCCGTACACGGACGGCTGGCGATCCGCATAAAAATGGTGGAGGCGTACGCCTCCACCATGGTGGGAGCTGCCCCCTGCATTCGATGGTCGTCGACCATCGAAGGCAGGTCCGCACGCCCCGGCAGCTCCCGCAAGCTGAGACCACACGGACAATCGTCCGTGTGGTAGCTTGTATGGGGGCTGAAAGCTGACATCCGGCGACGTCAGCTTTCCGCCCCCATGAGTTGCGTCATGCCCTCATTACCATGCATACGCCCCGCGTTTGCATGGGAACGCCCATGAAACGCGGGGCGTACACATAGGGAAATGAGGGCATGAAGCCTCTCACGCCCCTATACGCCCCCTTTGCGGCGGACGAAATACGTCTGCGGCGAAGGGGGCTGCACATGCGCAGATTGACCTCTGCGCATGTGCAGAGTAAAAACATCGGCGGTACGGCCGCACGCGGGCCGTACCGCACGAAACAGAATAAGGGCCATTGTATGGGGACCAGGGGCACACTGACTGACACACACACATTGTATGGGGACCAGGGGCACACTGACTGACTGACACACACACATTGTATGGGGACCAGGGGCACACTGACTGACTGACACACACACATTGTATGGGGACCAGGGGCACACTGACTGACTGACACACACACATTGTATGGGGACCAGGGGCACACTGACTGACTGACACACACACATTGTATGGGGACCAGGGGCACACTGACTGACTGACACACACACATTGTATGGGGACCAGGGGCACACTGACTGACTGACTGACTGACTGACTGACACACACACATTGTATGGGGACCAGGGGCACACTGACTGACTGACTGACTGACACACACACATTGTATGGGGACCAGGGGCACACTGACTGACTGACTGACTGACACACACATTGTATGGGGACCAGGGGCACACTGACTGACTGACACACACATTGTATGGGGGCCAGGGGCACACTGACTGACTGACACACACATTGGCCCTTATTCTGGTTGGTGCGGCCAGAGCCGCACACGGGGCTCCGGCCGCACAAACCAATCCCCGCCCACCCTACGGATCGCCACGGCCGTCCGTACACGGACGGCTGGCGATCCGCATAAAAATGGTGGAGGCGTACGCCTCCACCATGGTGGGAGCTGCCCCCTGCATTCGATGGTCGTCGACCATCGAAGGCAGGTCCGCACGCCCCGGCAGCTCCCGCAAGCTGAGACCACACGGACAATCGTCCGTGTGGTAGCTTGTATGGGGGCTGAAAGCTGACATCCGGCGACGTCAGCTTTCCGCCCCCATGAGTTGCGTCATGCCCTCATTACCATGCATACGCCCCGCGTTTGCATGGGAACGCCCATGAAACGCGGGGCGTACACATAGGGAAATGAGGGCATGAAGCCTCTCACGCCCCTATACGCCCCCTTTGCGGCGGACGAAATACGTCTGCGGCGAAGGGGGCTGCACATGCGCAGATTGACCTCTGCGCATGTGCAGAGTAAAAACATCGGCGGTACGGCCGCACGCGGGCCGTACCGCACGAAACAGAATAAGGGCCATTGTATGGGGACCAGGGGCACACTGACTGACACACACACATTGTATGGGGACCAGGGGCACACTGACTGACTGACACACACACATTGTATGGGGACCAGGGGCACACTGACTGACTGACTGACTGACACACACACATTGTATGGGGACCAGGGGCACACTGACCGACTGACTGACACACACACATTGTATGGGGACCAGGGGCACACTGACCGACTGACTGACTGACACACACACATTGTATGGGGACCAGGGGCACACTGACCGACTGACTGACTGACACACACACATTGTATGGGGACCAGGGGCACACTGACTGACTGACTGACTGACACACACATTGTATGGGGACCAGGGGCACACTGACTGACTGACACACACATTGTATGGGGGCCAGGGGCACACTGACTGACTGACACACACATTGTATGGGGGCCAGGGGCACACTGACTGACTGACACACACATTGTATGGGGGCCAGGGGCACACTGACTGACTGACACACACATTGTATGGGGGCCAGGGGCACACTGACTGACTGACACACACATTAGATGGGGGCCAGGGGCACACTGACTGACTGACACACACATTGTATGGGGGCCAGGGGCACACTGACTGACACACACACATTGTATGGGGACCAGGGGCACACTGACTGACACACACATTGTATGGGGACCAGGGGCACACTGACTGACTGACACACACATTGTATGGGGACCAGGGGCACACTGACTGACTGACACACACATTGTATGGGGGCCAGGGGCACACTGACTGACTGACACACATTGTATGGGGGCCAGGGGCACACTGACTGACACACACACATTGTATGGGGACCAGGGGCACACTGACTGACACACACATTGTATGGGGACCAGGGGCACACTGACTGACTGACACACACATTGTATGGTGACCAGGGGCACACTGACTGACACACTAACACACACACACACACACACACACACACACTGCTGAACTCTGTCACCATACACTGGACTGCACGCAGAATATCTGACCCCAGCTCCATGTGCAGACGCTGCCTTGCTGCACAGTTATACAAGCTCCCCCATGCTGAATACCTCTGTGGTTAGCTGTCCTCCGGAAGAGAAGCCAGGAGCAGCCATTCCCTGCCTCCCTTGGGGAAACAAGCACCCCTTGCCCTCAGCCCCCATTCTGACCCACCATATTACAATACTTACAGTTTAGGAAGACTGGGAGGCAGGTTCCACGGGGCTTCTCTCTGTGCTCCCAGCAGGTCTGCAGTGTACAGGAAGTGCCTGTGTTGTAGCTGGCAACGCCCCTTCCTTTCTGCACGAACAATGATTGGCCTGGGGGGAAAGGGGGAGTGTCCAGGGGAGTGTTCTCTCTTCGCCTCTGCAGGGAGCTAATATCGCAGGAACAGCTCGCTTTCGCACCTGCTCTCCCTGCCCACCTCCCTTCATAAATCCAGGTGATGTAGCACAACATCGCAATGCGATGTTAATGCGATGTTCATCGATATTATCGCAAAAACATCGCGGTTTATTGATAAATGTGCCCGTTAGTGTAATGTGCCTGGAGTGTCCAGTTACTTCTAAAAATAAGGGATGAGGCTGCTGCTTTCAGCTTTTCCCGTGCGGATATTAGAGATGATGCTACCGAGTGGTGTCACCAATTGATTTTCCTCGGCAGCAGGGGGTTGGTGGGGGCATAGATGGGTGTCACTAGCACCTTGTAATAATTATACCCAGCCTCTGTACGCCTGCCAATCCTAGTCACAGATCCACACATGAGTCTATGGGGATACCTCACTGAGTGTCCGGGTCCCATAGCAAGCGTACTCTCCAGATGCCCTAAGCCCATTCAGATGCCCTAGAGCTTAGGCAACTGCCCAATCTGCCAATGGGCTAAGGCCAGCTCTGCCAGAGCAACACATCCCGCTGGCTTCCACATAGAGCAGCACTGTAAATTTTGAACTTCCCGGCAGTGCAGTGAATAAATTAATGACGTCACTCACTCAGCTTACAGTCATCTCTGGCACAGCACGGATGTACTAAACTATATAATTACAGCCATGTCAGGGCTAATGATCACCCAGCACCCATCCTTACCCCCACCCACACTCCCATGTATAACATAAACACCGCATATTCCACTTACACAAAATAATTTATGTTTGCGAGCAGGAGTCGGCCATCTTGGTACACCCAAGTGAAGCCACTCTGTGTACTCCCCCAGCTGATGGCTCCTGCGGCTGCGCAACAAGTTGGAGCTCCTATCTCTATAATGGGGCATGTTTCACTAAATTATAAAAAAACTGTACCTATCTGAAAATCCTCAACCCCAAAAGGCACTCCACTGGGACAATATCTACCTAATAAAACAAACCCCAAGTCTCAATTGTTCCTCTACCCCGAGTTATGCCTTCCCAAAAAAACCCTCATAGACTAACATGGGTGACAAAGTGTCATTTCGCGAGTGTCAGGAAAAAACTGGCAGTTGGAAGTTTAGATCGCTCCCAATTGGTCATTTTTTTATATTTCAACCTGAAATTTGGCACGCAGCACCGGTTGACGATTCTATGCGTACATGCCAAATTTCAGTTCAGTATGCCCAGTCACTTTTGAGGTGCAGTCCCTCAAACACCATGCCCCCATCCGAAAAGTTCCCTATGGGAAAAATCCGTTCGTTGGATTCAGCCTTAATATAAGGGCACTACCGTGCCCTTATAATATATATATATATATATACATATGTATATAAATATATATATAATATATACACATACTAGGTGATTCATCGCGCCCTACGGGCGCTCTTCACACCGTCGTAAGGGGCTCCGCCCCCTTAATATGTAAATGCTTAATGGGCAGGGTAGACGCTGAGGGAGGGTCAGGGTTGACAATGAGGGAGGGAGGGTTGACGATGAGGGAGGGAGGGTTAGGGTTGACAGTGAGGGAGGGTTAGGTTTAGACATTGGGAGGGAGGGCGGCTACATAGTGGAAGGGAGGGAAGGCGGGCGGCTACATAGTGGATGGATGGAAGGGAGGGAGGGCGGCTACATAGTGGACAGAAGGGAGGGAGGGCGGCTACATAGTGGACGGACGGAAGGGAGGGAGGGCGGCTACATAGTGGACAGACAGAAGGGAGCAGCCACATAGTGGATGGATGGGAGGGAGGGAGGGCGGCTACATAGTGGATGGAAGGAAGGGAGGGAGGGCGGCTACATAGTGCACAGAAAGACGAGAGGGCGGGCAGCTACATAGTGGACAGAAGGGAGGGAGGGCGGGCAGCTACATAGTGGACAGAAGGGAGGGAGGGCGGGCGGCTACAAAGTGGAGAGAAGGGATGGAGGTCGGGCGGCTACATAGTGGACAGAAGGTAGGGAGGGCGGGTGGCTACATAGTGGACAGAAGGGAGGGAGGGCGGGCGGCTACATAGTGGACAGAAGGGAGGGAGGGCGGGCTACATAGTGGATGGATGGAAGGGAGGGAGGGCGGCTACATAGTGGACGGACAGAATGGAGGGAGGACGGCTACATAGTGGACGGACGAAAGGGAGGGAGGGCGGCCACATAGTGTATGGATGGGAGGGAGGGCGGCTACATAGTGGATGGAAGGAAGGGAGGGAGGGTGGCTACATAGTGCACAGACAGAAGGGAGGGCGGGCAGCGACATAGTGGACAGAACGGAGGGAGGGCGGGCAGCTACATAGTGGACAAAAGGGAGGGAGGGCGGGCAGGCAAATACATAGTGGACAGAAGGGAGGGAGGGCGGGCGGCTACATAGTGGACAGAAGGGAGGGAGGGTGGACAGCTACATAGTGGACAGAAGGGAGGGAGGGCAGGCGGCTACATAGTGGACAGACGGAAGGGAGGGAAGGAGATCGGGATGGACGGAAGGGAGGGCGGTTATCCTATCCCCCGGCGGCTCCCTCCATACGCGTGCGCCTGCCACAGCACGGCGCACAGCCAAATCCTGCTGTGTGGCAGCGCAGCAGTGTGACGGGGGTGAGGTGGGCGGCTCTGTGCAAGGGGCTTGGCGTTATACACACACTTACACACACACTTATATATATTTAGCTAGTGTGTATAACGCTGGGTGGGGTGTAACTCCGCCCAGCGTTAAATACACACACACATGATTGACACATGTGGCTAAATATATAAGAGATATATATATATATATATATATATATATACACACACACACACACATATATACACATACACATTACATGTACAACATCCTTGTTTTAAGAAAGTAAGCCTTAGCAAGGCCCTTACTTTGGTGCTGGCACAGAGACAGGCTGTCAGTAGAGTCATGCTGGAGCCAGGAATCGGAAGACACGCTGCCGATGAACAGACAGTCACAGGACAGCCGTGCTGCTTGCGCTGTCCCTGTCTGCAAGTGCCACTTCTGCAACTAAGCTGCCCCCTTACCTCCCCTGTTCTGATGCCACTGTCCTTACATACATCCCAGTGCCCGTGCTGGGAACCGGAGCCGCAGCCGCTCAGGCCACACTGCAGCAGCTGCTGGAAGACTACGTACGGCCCTGGCTGGGACAGAAGCAGTAAGAAGCTGCTATGATCCCGGGGAGGCAGATCACGGGAAGCGCCCAGGCTGCTCTACTGACACACCGCCCGCCCAGCTGACACAGGTACTGTTTTATAGCCTCCCTTGGCGCTGGCAGCTGTCAGTCGGCCCGGGTGCGAACAATGTACTGTGTGCATGGCAGAGCGGGAGGGTAGCGGCGGGTAACGAGCGACACTGCCGCTGACATATGATGAATCATGTCAGCGACGGCGCCGCTTGTCACTTCCCGCTTCCCACCCGCTCTGCCATGTTGCTATTTAAAAGAATGGCAGCCCACTGTGCCGCCCTTGATTGGTGCCACCCTGAGGCCCGTGCCTCACGGGCCTAGGCACAAATCCGGCCCTGGGTGTCCCCTACTATATTCAGAAACTCACCTACATATAACCCAACATCATCAAGGACACCTCTGAGGGTTTGAGAGATGGAGTTTTTGCAGTCTGGAGTTGAGCTGGTCATTTATGACTCCTATCTGTCTTGTCTGTCATGGGTTAATTTCAGTCTATGTTGGTAATTGACTCTCTTGTGGACTCCACTGGTGAATCTGAGCCATTTCAGCCCAGTCCTCTGTGGATAATTTATGCTCAAGTCTGACCTCATTAGTCCTGCTAGGCTGGATGGTGCACAGCTGCCTTGATTACCTGAGGCCTTCTTAAGGCATCTGGACCTGTACAAACCTGCCAATCATAGCTCATAGTTCCTAGTGCTGTGTGCTTCATTTATGCCTGGGCCCAGGAGCTGACCTCAATCTATTTTTGCCAGGACGAGCTGGATATGTCGAAAAAGACTGCCATCTTATATAACAGATGGATGAGAGAGGCCTGCATGTGTGACCTCCTGGCGCAGCCGCAGCGCCAGATTGGCGGGCCTGGGAAGATCGTGGAGGTCAACAAATCCATGTTTGTCCACAGGAAATATAATGTTGGCTGCATGCTCCCACAGCAGTTGGTTTTTGGTGGTATCTGCCGTGAGATGGGCCAGTGCTTTCTGTGTATGGTGCCTTGGAGAGATGCTGCCACATTGATGGCGGCGATTGTGGACAACATCGAGACAGGCACCACTATTTATAGTGACTGTTGGAGGGGTTACACCACAGAGGAACTGCAACGTGCAGGGCAGTGGCGAATTCAGGGGGGGGCACCTAGGCACGTGCCCCCCCTGTCATTTCATTTTGTAGCTGAGGACCAGGGCTTTCCAACGAGCCTAGCCCTGTGTCTCTAGCCCCTCGGAAACCAAAGATATCGCCTGGCAAAGCTGTAACGTTTTTTCCCCATAGGATAATATGGGACCCGGCAATTCCGACCCCCACCTAGTTCAGACGGCTGCCAGTTCCCTCTCTGGCATCACAGAAGCTTGTGGTTGATTTCATTCAATTCCAAATCGCTGGGCCTTCAATATGATACCAGGCTGGTCCATATCGGTCAATCGGTTCCAGAGATATTGCATGTAAACCGATTTTTTTATTTTTGTAATGTAATTTCATGGCTGTTCATGTTCTTTGATGGCAGATTACTCTGGAACCAAACGTTTCAGTTTCACTGGACCAAAATCATTCAAAGCCCACTCAAATCAATATGATACTTGTCTCATGTAAATGGGTCAGTTGGTTCCGAAGATATAGCCGGTTAAATGAGATAACTGGTTAAAGAGGGGGAGGGGTGGTTTTCTCTCCCCCTCACACCAGAAAATGCAGGGACTAGGCTGGTGTAAAGGGGGCCAACCTGGGAATGCATTTTCTGGTGTGAAAGGGGTATTATTTCAAATAGCCGGGACCTGCAGTGCTATGAATACAGCCAGGCTCTGCCACTATCAGTGGCTATCACTTCTGCCTGGCAGCGGCTGTCCCCCATTTACCGCGAGCATGTATTCTACCTTGGCAATGAGCATGTAATCCCACATGGCAACTAACATGGAACCTCTGGCAATGAGCATGGAACCCTTGGCAATGAGCATGTAGATAAGCAGCACTTATGTAGCATAATTTAACCTGTAATGGACATTATGGTGTAAATGTTTAATGCGCGCCTTTGATGGACAATGTCCCTGTTTATGAAGCGTATTGGGAATTTTGGCTTAATCTGCGTGGCATTATGTGAATTCTGGCTCAATGCGTGTGGCATTATGTGAAGTCTGGCTCAATGCGTGTGGCATTATGTGAATTTTGGCTCAATCCTAGTGGCATTATGTGAATTTTTGCTCAATCCGTGTGGCATTTTTTGAATTTGGCTCAATCTGTGTGGCATTATGTGAATTTTGACACAATCCATGTGGCATTATGTGAATTTTGGCTCAATCCATTTGGCATTATGTGAATTTTGGCTCAATCCATGTGTTATTATGTGAATTTTGACTCATTCCGTGTGGCATTATGTGTATTTTGGCTCAATCCATGTGGCATTATGTGAATTTTTGCTCATTCCATTTGGCATCATGTGTAGGGGCAAGTATACTGGGGTCTAGTATTTTGTTGCATAATATGTAGAAGTTGTATATGGTGTTGTACACTACACTCAAGGACATGCCCCTTGTTGAGTGGCCACACCCCCTTTTCCGGAGCGCGCCTTCGGCGCGAGCACAACTGCATCCTTCAATTTTGTCGCCATGGGGAGCCTGCATACTTTAAATGCCAGGGCCTATTTTTAATCCCATTCCCACCCTCTCTCTGCTGCTCTCTTAGCATGTACACTGGCATTACTAACACCGACCCTCCCCCACCTAAACCTTCTTTTATCATGGTGCCCCCCCTGTCATTTTATCCTGGATCCGCCCCTGGTGCAGGGTATTACCATGCACAAATGAACCATAGGTAAATTTTTTAGATCCTACAACAGGTATGCATACGCAAAACATTGAGCACATGTGGGGAGCGTGCAAGTGGCGCAACAAGCGTCAGAGGGGTACGGCACCCCACATGTTGCAGTCGTACCTCCAAGAATTTATTTGGAGGCAAACATTGGGTGCTGAGAACCCTTTTGAAAGAGCCCTCTTCGCACTGACCCTCCTTCCTAAAGAGGACTGGTGTTTTAATTATTATCTTTTTATTGTAAATTATTCGTGATTTATTATAGTATCTTTTATCTTTCTTATCTTTATTGTTATTGAATCATTATTATTATCTTTATCATTCTTTTTCATATATTTCAGTAAAAATTACAGTTCTTTGTTAACACATGTCGTCATTAATGTCTCAGATGTATGATATGGCTGGTGTGAATGTGTTCCTAAACCACCCCCACTATCCACGCCAGTATGAAGCGTGGAAAGCGGCGGCGGAACGCGTCCTCCAACCTTTTCATACCCCCACTATCCACATTGGCATGGAGTTAATATTATATAGTGTGGCAAGCGCAGCGAGCCACAAAGCCCGAAGCTGCATGCGCTAGCTACGAAAAACAGGGTGGGGGGTATGGGGGAAGGTCAGTCGCACAGGATTTATGAATTTCACACAGTCATGTGGTATTAGAGGACCCTCAGGACTTCATATAATGAGTTTTTCGTATACTAAAGTAGTATGAGGGTGTGCTACCACTGGACACAGAAGTAGGACTTTATTCAGAGAAAGAAAAGAAATGTCTCTACGTGGTGCACCTAAAGATACAGAAATTTATTAAAAAGTAACTTTTATTTCATATTCATAAAAAACAAGGGTGCGAAATATTGACAGACAGATGACAAACATAAGACACGGACGGTGCAATAAAAAAGGATAAATTTTTATCCTTACACAGTGTGGACCCAATTCCCCAAATGGCCCCTTGTAAATGTATATACGTGCTCCTATGGCACTGCTGGCAGACACAATGGGACACTTCACAAAAATGTGTGTGCAAAACACAATGGTTTCAAGTGTCTGTCAGCCACTGTTAGTGTGTTTCAATAGGCTTGTTCACTGCTGGCTCATAGTATCATGTGGGCTCCGCTCTAATGGTGCTGCTAATTTCCCCGGAGCAGGGTAACTGGGGACGTGGTGTGACTAGCCCTCCCTGATCCTGCCAGGGGGGAATATATACCAAAGTACACCCTATGAGTATAAATACAATCACAAATGTATGGTCACCCTTGCTGAAACATATATGGGGCTGAGCATTTACCCGGCTGGTGGAACCTGGCCAGAACTGCCACTTCTGAGCCAAGATTCTCACTGCTGCCGGGAGATGAGCCGAAGAATGAGCTGACAAGCAGCGGGGGAACGGCACGGGACTATATATAGACAGGCGGCGTGTATGTGTCACCGCCGTCTGTCTCCCGTCTGATCCCAGATAGGCGCACAGAGCTTCAGTAGGCAGCGGCGTGTACACGATAGCGCCGACTGTCTCACTGTGGCTCTGTGATTAGGGAGGCGGCGGTGCAGACGCCTAGCACCGCTGCTCCAGGTAGGCTTACGATCCCAGTGAAAACTGGCGTACGTGAGCCCTACCGTTAGGCAGCCAGAACACACAATAAATTTTCACAATGTCAATGGGGAGGGGAAGAGGGGAGTCAAACACACTGATTTAGGTCAGTGTACACTTCGCAAAACGGAGCTTCATCAGGACCAGCCTGGCAAGCCTCCGGAAGCTCCTTTTATACCTGTGGTAAGTAAGTGATCCAATTCAGGTGAGTATGAATGGGTGGGTCCAGGTACCTGCTCCCTGTCAATCACCCTTGGTATGTGGGCGTAAAAGGTCTGACTTAGTGCAAAAGTGAGCTAGGAAACTGAGTCCTATGTTTAAACATGAATTGGAGTACCACTATGGAAATGGTTTCAGGACAGATATATGTAAAAAGGAGAAGAACACCGTTATCTATACGTATGAAGAGAACCATCCTGCGATAGATCTATTTAAATCAATTACATAAAAAATATATGATAAAATATATATGAAGAAAGAAACATAAAATATATATGAAGAAAGAAAACATGTGTATATAGTGATCTATATGAATAGGGTACTACCAAATGGCGACATGAGCTCACGTGACCGCACTGTGTGTGGTACCCAAATGCACATATCTGGTCTGAGTTAGATGGGGTGTCATCATGTGTACCCGAAAGTACCATCGGTCTCATAAATATAATCGATCCTCATAAAAATAGAAATACATGATCTAATTTAATAGGAAATGTAAGCGTGCATTTTTATCTAGGCGTTTATATCATCTGTGTTCATGTCAGAAACTGGTGATGAAGTGATATGAAATAATAACACCACAAAGTGGTGAAGATTATGACCTGGACTATATTCCAGGACAAGTGAAAGACAGTGAAAAACATGTGAAAAAATGTGTGAAAAAGCAAACAGAATATATAAGTGCAAAAAAACAAAAGGGTGAAAGAAGGAGGGGACTGAGGAGCCTTGTGTCACGTATCCTAAGTGGGTTCTCTGATTTGAAGGGATGAGATCCCCAATAAAAAGTGCACCTAAGGGTTAATCTCAGGAAAGATTTTAGAATGAATAGTGTGAGTGCTGTGGTCAGGATGAAGTGAGAAATAAATATATAAATCAGCCGCAAACGGGTGAGTTTTTTAGTGTCTGGTTTCCTATACCTCATGAACACTATGTAGGAGGTAAAAATAGGCAGTGGATACTCTAATAGGATCACCCCAGTGTTGGAAATAGGATGATCTCCTCCCATGGGGGTACACCAACATATACGGAGTGTCTCAGATATGTGTGGAACCAAAAAGTACCCAGAAGGGGTGGCCGGCTAACAGATTATGAAGAAGGGTTTGTAAAATTATTATTATGTGACCCTTCCTGGATCACCTAGGATCATATATGGGTCACCCCTGGACTCCAAAAGATAATGATGGGAGAGCCAGAAAAATGAGAAAAATGGAATGGAAGTGACTTCCAATATGAATCAGGTACGTATAAAGTCAGACTGTGCATATAGGAAATAGGAATCTGATAGATAACATGGGTAAGTATATGTAAGAATATATAATTATATACAATTTTCAGAGTTCACTTGGACTCAAATACACACAAATCGCCTCTGCTTTCCCCAGATAAAAAAAGGGGGGGGGGGGGGAGGTTTACAGACGGCGCCAGAAAGAAGGAGGTATAATTAATGATAATACAATACATCGAAACCGGTTTAGGTGAGGCTGATACCCTCATCCATATGATTATGTGAAAAAAAGATTTATGAAGGAGATAAGGGAAAATGAGCAAGGACAACCGTGAATGGTGGAATCATAAGAACACCGTGAAATTGTTTTCCTCATTGAGTCCATGAGGTGTCATGGTATTCATTAGAAAGATGAGGCGGGTTTCCTGTTTCAAAAGTTCACGGTCCCAGTCACCTCTCCTGATCCCCATATCAATTTTCAGCATCCCAAAGGCTTTGAGACCATGGGGATTGCTGCCATGGTGTCTCAAAAAGTGCCTTGCGACTGGTGTCAAAGTTTTGAAAAGAGAGCTATCTCTAGGGGCATTCCTGATATTGAGATGGTGCTCTGACAGTCTCTTTTTCAGTGGTCGGCGGGTTTTGCCAATGTAGTGCTTTCCGCAGGGGCATTCCAAGTTATAGATAACCCCTGCGGTGTCACATGTGATGTATTGTCCTATTTTCCAATCCTTCCCATATCTGTCTATATAGGAGTGACATGTGGTCATCATGGGACACGTTTTACAGGTACCACATTTAAAAGAGCCCTTCTTGAAGATCAGTTTGCGGGTCTCTTTTTCAAGATGGCTGTGGACCAGGACGTCCCTCAAGTTATCGCTCCGTCTCCAACTGATATCGACCCTATCTCCCAAAACTCTTTCCAGATCTTTATCAGTTTTGAGGATATGAAGATGTTTATTAAGGACACTCTGAACTTCTCGCCATTCCCGGCAGAAGGTCCCAATGAACCTGATCTTTTCTGGTTGGTCATTCTTTTTGTTGCCCGGGACTAGGAGCTGTTCTCTTTTGTACCTGCAGACTTCTTTTCTGGCCTTGCGTATGGCCCTGTTGCTGTAACCCCTGTGGGTGAGTCTGCTTCCTAGCTGGTCAGCCCTTGTCTCATACGTGGTGGATTCCGAGCAGTTGCGCTTAGTTCGCAAGAATTCCCCTTTGGGAAGCCCCTTGATGACGGGAGGGAAGTGCGCACTGTTGCTGTGTAAGAGGGAATTGGTGGCCGTGCTCTTCCGAAAGATATCGGTGGTCAGGGATCCATCCCTTTCAATAGTGATACGGAGGTCCAGGTACTCCACCTCTTTCTGGCTGGTTTGGAAGGTGAGTTTGAGGTTAAGCTCGTTGGTATTGAGCTTACCAATGAATTCCATGAAGAGACCGATGTCCCCTTCCCACACAATCAGCAGATCGTCAATATAGCGTAGCCATAGTAGTATGTGTTCGGTGTAGGTCTCATGGTCCTCAATAAATACACACTCCCGTTCCCACCACCCCAGGTACAGGTTTGCATATGTGGGGGCACATGTGCTCCCCATAGCAGTCCCCTGCACCTGGAGGTAGAATCTGTCTTCACATACAAAGTAGTTTTTTGAGAGGACAAACCACAATAGTTTAATCAAAAACTCATTGAGTGGGGTGTCACGATCCATGCTCAAGAAGTACCTGGCAGCCTGTATACCGTAAGTGTGGATAATACTGGTATACAGGCTCTCTACATCGCATGTGATCAACCAGGCATTGGTGTCAAGGGTGATTCCCTGTATCTTGTTCAAGACATCCATGGTGTCTTGAACATACGAGGGGAGTGTGGTGACGTACTTTCTTAGATGGTGATCCACAAATTGTGAGGCTTTTTCAGTAAGGCCCCCCATCCCGGATACGATAGGTCTACCGGGAGGGTTCCTCTCACATTTGTGGATTTTTGGTAAAAGGTATAGTGTAGGGATTTTAACACTCTTGACTTGTAAAAAGTCATATTGTGTTTTAACGAGTGTTCCTTCTCTATATGCCTGATCTATTAATCTTTGGTATCCTTGTAGAAAGTCGTCAGTGGGGTTGAAGGTGAGCCTCTTATAACATGAGGTGTCACCGAGTTGGCGTGCCAATTCTGCAGTATACTTGTCTCTACCCCACAGTACCACATTACCCCCTTTGTCAGAAGGCTTGACAATGGTATCCTTCCACCCCCTGATCTCCTTCAATGCTTCTCTCTCCGTGGGGCTGAGGTTGTCCTCATAATGATGAAAGTTTTTCTGGATCTCCAGTTGATCTAGATCTCTGCTAACCACCTCTAAAAAGATTTTGGCCTGTGGGCATATGGAATAATCTGGTGTAAAAGTGGACTTCTTTTTGAGTGTCTTATTTCCAGTGTCACTGGAGGATGTGATAGGGGTATCTGACTCCTCATTCCCATTTAATTCATCAAGAATCCGTATCATCCTAATGTCCTGGCTATCAAAAACCTGGTCAATGGATGGTTGTAATGGGTCATTGTTCAGAAGGTCATGTACCAGGGTTTCTTGGGAGCTGGAAAGATTCTCAGTTCTTTTTTGAAAGAATTTTTTGAGAAGTATTTTTCTTATATAGAGATGAAGATCTTTCTCATACTCAAAACGGTTCAGATTTTTAGAAGGTGAGAAGCTGAGGCCTTTATTGAGAAGGGAGATTTGTGCCTCATTGAGAGTGTGGTCCGTGAGGTTGATGATTTTGAGGGAGTCATTCGTTATCTCCTGTGTCTCCTCACCTCTCTGGGATCCTCTCTCCATTCCCTGTACTCTCTCTTTCCTCTTTTTCTTTCCCCGCCTGGTCCTCCTATGTCGCGTCCCAGGTTCTCTCTTAGATCCCTGGGACTGACCCCTAAAAAATCCCGCCTGGGTCTGGCTGTCTGGGATGAGCCTGGTGCATCATTCTCTGAGGAATCCACATCAGAGGTGGTGTACCCTGTGTGATTACCGCTGGTCGGTTTTTGACGGTTATTCGCTCCCCATCTATACACCCTATTCATTCTGAAGTCATTCTGGTCTCTTAAAATTTTGTTCTTTTTCCGACTTACTGTCTCCTTTTCAATGTTATCTAATTCTTGTTTTATACGGTGATACATTTTCTGGAATTTCTCCAGGGATTCAAACTTTTTCAGTTTCTCACTCAGAGTAACAATTTCTTGAGTGTGTCTAGTGAGCATTATCTCATCATGCTTTATTAGAATATTCATTAAATTCAAGGAGCAGGTTGTGAGTGTTCTCTCCCATTCTATTTTCAAAGACTCATCTGCAAGTTCAAATGACGGAAATACCCTAGGCCTGAGGCCTCTAGGGGTGATTTGTTGCTTTATATAATTTTCAAAAGTTGCCTTATTCCAGAAAGTTCTGGTTTGTCTGGCCATGGCTGATTTAAGGCTATGCATGTCATTCTGCCAATCTTCTTGTGCAGTGTCAATATGTGTAATGTCCTTATCAAACATGTTGTCAAGACATCTTTGAAAATTAGTTTGCCTATTCGTCAGCTCTTGGCTGAGGCTAAAGGCAGATGGTGTTGCCACATTAGGTGGGAGAGACATGATAATGGTATCCGGAGCTAACCGGGGGGTTGCCAGGATTATAGATATAGTAAAATATTTCTAGGTATTTAAAGTTAATGTCACAATTGTGCCGTGCTGACCAACCTGAGAAGATGACAAAGTGTCATCAAATTAAGATGCAAAAAACAGGGTGGGGGGTATGGGGGAAGGTCAGTCGCACAGGATTTATGAATTTCACACAGTCATGTGGTATTAGAGGACCCTCAGGACTTCATATAATGAGTTTTTCGTATACTAAAGTAGTATGAGGGTGTGCTACCACTGGACACAGAAGTAGGACTTTATTCAGAGAAAGAAAAGAAATGTCTCTACGTGGTGCACCTAAAGATACAGAAATTTATTAAAAAGTAACTTTTATTTCATATTCATAAAAAACAAGGGTGCGAAATATTGACAGACAGATGACAAACATAAGACACGGACGGTGCAATAAAAAAGGATACATTTTTATCCTTACACAGTGTGGACCCAATTCCCCAAATGGCCCCTTGTAAATGTATATACGTGCTCCTATGGCACTGCTGGCAGACACAATGGGACACTTCACAAAAATGTGTGTGCAAAACACAATGGTTTCAAGTGTCTGTCAGCCACTGTTAGTGTGTTTCAATAGGCTTGTTCACTGCTGGCTCATAGTATCATGTGGGCTCCGCTCTAATGGTGCTGCTAATTTCCCCGGAGCAGGGTAACTGGGGACGTGGTGTGACTAGCCCTCCCTGATCCTGCCAGGGGGGAATATATACCAAAGTACACCCTATGAGTATAAATACAATCACAAATGTATGGTCACCCTTGCTGAAACATATATGGGGCTGAGCATTTACCCGGCTGGTGGAACCTGGCCAGAACTGCCACTTCTGAGCCAAGATTCTCACTGCTGCCGGGAGATGAGCCGAAGAATGAGCTGACAAGCAGCGGGGGAACGGCACGGGACTATATATAGACAGGCGGCGTGTATGTGTCACCGCCGTCTGTCTCCCGTCTGATCCCAGATAGGCGCACAGAGCTTCAGTAGGCAGCGGCGTGTACACGATAGCGCCGACTGTCTCACTGTGGCTCTGTGATTAGGGAGGCGGCGGTGCAGACGCCTAGCACCGCTGCTCCAGGTAGGCTTACGATCCCAGTGAAAACTGGCGTACGTGAGCCCTACCGTTAGGCAGCCAGAACACACAATAAATTTTCACAATGTCAATGGGGAGGGGAAGAGGGGAGTCAAACACACTGATTTAGGTCAGTGTACACTTCGCAAAACGGAGCTTCATCAGGACCAGCCTGGCAAGCCTCCGGAAGCTCCTTTTATACCTGTGGTAAGTAAGTGATCCAATTCAGGTGAGTATGAATGGGTGGGTCCAGGTACCTGCTCCCTGTCAATCACCCTTGGTATGTGGGCGTAAAAGGTCTGACTTAGTGCAAAAGTGAGCTAGGAAACTGAGTCCTATGTTTAAACATGAATTGGAGTACCACTATGGAAATGGTTTCAGGATAGATATATGTAAAAAGGAGAAGAACACCGTTATCTATACGTATGAAGAGAACCATCCTGCGATAGATCTATTTAAATCAATTACATAAAAAATATATGATAAAATATATATGAAGAAAGAAACATAAAATATATATGAAGAAAGAAAACATGTGTATATAGTGATCTATATGAATAGGGTACTACCAAATGGCTACATGAGCTCACGTGACCGCACTGTGTGTGGTACCCAAATGCACATATCTGGTCTGAGTTAGATGGGGTGTCATCATGTGTACCCGAAAGTACCATCGGTCTCATAAATATAATCGATCCTCATAAAAATAGAAATACATGATCTAATTTAATAGGAAATGTAAGCGTGCATTTTTATCTAGGCGTTTATATCATCTGTGTTCATGTCAGAAACTGGTGATGAAGTGATATGAAATAATAACACCACAAAGTGGTGAAGATTATGACCTGGACTATATTCCAGGACAAGTGAAAGACAGTGAAAAACATGTGAAAAAATGTGTGAAAAAGCAAACAGAATATATAAGTGCAAAAAAACAAAAGGGTGAAAGAAGGAGGGGACTGAGGAGCCTTGTGTCACGTATCCTAAGTGGGTTCTCTGATTTGAAGGGATGAGATCCCCAATAAAAAGTGCACCTAAGGGTTAATCTCAGGAAAGATTTTAGAATGAATAGTGTGAGTGCTGTGGTCAGGATGAAGTGAGAAATGAATATATAAATCAGCCGCAAACGGGTGAGTTTTTTAGTGTCTGGTTTCCTATACCTCATGAACACTATGTAGGAGGTAAAAATAGGCAGTGGATACTCTAATAGGATCACCCCAGTGTTGGAAATAGGATGATCTCCTCCCATGGGGGTACACCAACATATACGGAGTGTCTCAGATATGTGTGGAACCAAAAAGTACCCAGAAGGGGTGGCCGGCTAACAGATTATGAAGAAGGGTTTGTAAAATTATTATTATGTGACCCTTCCTGGATCACCTAGGATCATATATGGGTCACCCCTGGACTCCAAAAGATAATGATGGGAGAGCCAGAAAAATGAGAAAAATGGAATGGAAGTGACTTCCAATATGAATCAGGTACGTATAAAGTCAGACTGTGCATATAGGAAATAGGAATCTGATAGATAACATGGGTAAGTATATGTAAGAATATATAATTATATACAATTTTCAGAGTTCACTTGGACTCAAATACACACAAATCGACTCTGCTTTCCCCAGATAAAAAAAGGGGGGGGGGGGAGGTTTACAGACGGCGCCAGAAAGAAGGAGGTATAATTAATGATAATACAATACATCGAAACCGGTTTAGGTGAGGCTGATACCCTCATCCATATGATTATGTGAAAAAAAGATTTATGAAGGAGATAAGGGAAAATGAGCAAGGACAACCGTGAATGGTGGAATCATAAGAACACCGTGAAATTGTTTTCCTCATTGAGTCCATGAGGTGTCATGGTATTCATTAGAAAGATGAGGCGGGTTTCCTGTTTCAAAAGTTCACGGTCCCAGTCACCTCTCCTGATCCCCATATCAATTTTCAGCATCCCAAAGGCTTTGAGACCATGGGGATTGCTGCCATGGTGTCTCAAAAAGTGCCTTGCGACTGGTGTCAAAGTTTTGAAAAGAGAGCTATCTCTAGGGGCATTCCTGATATTGAGATGGTGCTCTGACAGTCTCTTTTTCAGTGGTCGGCGGGTTTTGCCAATGTAGTGCTTTCCGCAGGGGCATTCCAAGTTATAGATAACCCCTGCGGTGTCACATGTGATGTATTGTCCTATTTTCCAATCCTTCCCATATCTGTCTATATAGGAGTGACATGTGGTCATCATGGGACACGTTTTACAGGTACCACATTTAAAAGAGCCCTTCTTGAAGATCAGTTTGCGGGTCTCTTTTTCAAGATGGCTGTGGACCAGGACGTCCCTCAAGTTATCGCTCCGTCTCCAACTGATATCGACCCTATCTCCCAAAACTCTTTCCAGATCTTTATCAGTTTTGAGGATATGAAGATGTTTATTAAGGACACTCTGAACTTCTCGCCATTCCCGGCAGAAGGTCCCAATGAACCTGATCTTTTCTGGTTGGTCATTCTTTTTGTTGCCCGGGACTAGGAGCTGTTCTCTTTTGTACCTGCAGACTTCTTTTCTGGCCTTGCGTATGGCCCTGTTGCTGTAACCCCTGTGGGTGAGTCTGCTTCCTAGCTGGTCAGCCCTTGTCTCATACGTGGTGGATTCCGAGCAGTTGCGCTTAGTTCGCAAGAATTCCCCTTTGGGAAGCCCCTTGATGACGGGAGGGAAGTGCGCACCGTTGCTGTGTAAGAGGGAATTGGTGGCCGTGCTCTTCCGAAAGATATCGGTGGTCAGGGATCCATCCCTTTCAATAGTGATACGGAGGTCCAGGTACTCCACCTCTTTCTGGCTGGTTTGGAAGGTGAGTTTGAGGTTAAGCTCGTTGGTATTGAGCTTACCAATGAATTCCATGAAGAGACCGATGTCCCCTTCCCACACAATCAGCAGATCGTCAATATAGCGTAGCCATAGTAGTATGTGTTCGGTGTAGGTCTCATGGTCCTCAATAAATACACACTCCCGTTCCCACCACCCCAGGTACAGGTTTGCATATGTGGGGGCACATGTGCTCCCCATAGCAGTCCCCTGCACCTGGAGGTAGAATCTGTCTTCACATACAAAGTAGTTTTTTGAGAGGACAAACCACAATAGTTTAATCAAAAACTCATTGAGTGGGGTGTCACGATCCATGCTCAAGAAGTACCTGGCAGCCTGTATACCGTAAGTGTGGATAATACTGGTATACAGGCTCTCTACATCGCATGTGATCAACCAGGCATTGGTGTCAAGGGTGATTCCCTGTATCTTGTTCAAGACATCCATGGTGTCTTGAACATACGAGGGGAGTGTGGTGACGTACTTTCTAAGATGGTGATCCACAAATTGTGAGGCTTTTTCAGTAAGGCCCCCCATCCCGGATACGATAGGTCTACCGGGAGGGTTCCTCTCACATTTGTGGATTTTTGGTAAAAGGTATAGTGTAGGGATTGTAACACTCTTGACTTGTAAAAAGTCATATTGTGTTTTAACGAGTGTTCCTTCTCTATATGCCTGATCTATTAATCTTTGGTATCCTTGTAGAAAGTCGTCAGTGGGGTTGAAGGTGAGCCTCTTATAACATGAGGTGTCACCGAGTTGGCGTGCCAATTCTGCAGTATACTTGTCTCTACCCCACAGTACCACATTACCCCCTTTGTCAGAAGGCTTGACAATGGTATCCTTCCACCCCCTGATCTCCTTCAATGCTTCTCTCTCCGTGGGGCTGAGGTTGTCCTCATAATGATGAAAGTTTTTCTGGATCTCCAGTTGATCTAGATCTCTGCTAACCACCTCTAAAAAGATTTTGGCCTGTGGGCATATGGAATAATCTGGTGTAAAAGTGGACTTCTTTTTGAGTGTCTTATTTCCAGTGTCACTGGAGGATGTGATAGGGGTATCTGACTCCTCATTCCCATTTAATTCATCAAGAATCCGTATCATCCTAATGTCCTGGCTATCAAAAACCTGGTCAATGGATGGTTGTAATGGGTCATTGTTCAGAAGGTCATGTACCAGGGTTTCTTGGGAGCTGGAAAGATTCTCAGTTCTTTTTTGAAAGAATTTTTTGAGAAGTATTTTTCTTATATAGAGATGAAGATCTTTCTCATACTCAAAACGGTTCAGATTTTTAGAAGGTGAGAAGCTGAGGCCTTTATTGAGAAGGGAGATTTGTGCCTCATTGAGAGTGTGGTCCGTGAGGTTGATGATTTTGAGGGAGTCATTCGTTATCTCCTGTGTCTCCTCACCTCTCTGGGATCCTCTCTCCATTCCCTGTACTCTCTCTTTCCTCTTTTTCTTTCCCCGCCTGGTCCTCCTATGTCGCGTCCCAGGTTCTCTCTTAGATCCCTGGGACTGACCCCTAAAAAATCCCGCCTGGGTCTGGCTGTCTGGGATGAGCCTGGTGCATCATTCTCTGAGGAATCCACATCAGAGGTGGTGTACCCTGTGTGATTACCGCTGGTCGGTTTTTGACGGTTATTCGCTCCCCATCTATACACCCTATTCATTCTGAAGTCATTCTGGTCTCTTAAAATTTTGTTCTTTTTCCGACTTACTGTCTCCTTTTCAATGTTATCTAATTCTTGTTTTATACGGTGATACATTTTCTGGAATTTCTCCAGGGATTCAAACTTTTTCAGTTTCTCACTCAGAGTAACAATTTCTTAAGTGTGTCTAGTGAGCATTATCTCATCATGCTTTATTAGAATATTCATTAAATTCAAGGAGCAGGTTGTGAGTGTTCTCTCCCATTCTATTTTCAAAGACTCATCTGCAAGTTCAAATGACGGAAATACCCTAGGCCTGAGGCCTCTAGGGGTGATTTGTTGCTTTATATAATTTTCAAAAGTTGCCTTATTCCAGAAAGTTCTGGTTTGTCTGGCCATGGCTGATTTAAGGCTATGCATGTCATTCTGCCAATCTTCTTGTGCAGTGTCAATATGTGTAATGTCCTTATCAAACATGTTGTCAAGACATCTTTGAAAATTAGTTTGCCTATTCGTCAGCTCTTGGCTGAGGCTAAAGGCAGATGGTGTTGCCACATTAGGTGGGAGAGACATGATAATGGTATCCGGAGCTAACCGGGGGGTTGCCAGGATTATAGATATAGTAAAATATTTCTAGGTATTTAAAGTTAATGTCACAATTGTGCCGTGCTGACCAACCTGAGAAGATGACAAAGTGTCATCAAATTAAGATGCAAAAAACAGGGTGGGGGGTATGGGGGAAGGTCAGTCGCACAGGATTTATGAATTTCACACAGTCATGTGGTATTAGAGGACCCTCAGGACTTCATATAATGAGTTTTTCGTATACTAAAGTAGTATGAGGGTGTGCTACCACTGGACACAGAAGTAGGACTTTATTCAGAGAAAGAAAAGAAATGTCTCTACGTGGTGCACCTAAAGATACAGAAATTTATTAAAAAGTAACTTTTATTTCATATTCATAAAAAACAAGGGTGCGAAATATTGACAGACAGATGACAAACATAAGACACGGACGGTGCAATAAAAAAGGATAAATTTTTATCCTTACACAGTGTGGACCCAATTCCCCAAATGGCCCCTTGTAAATGTATATACGTGCTCCTATGGCACTGCTGGCAGACACAATGGGACACTTCACAAAAATGTGTGTGCAAAACACAATGGTTTCAAGTGTCTGTCAGCCACTGTTAGTGTGTTTCAATAGGCTTGTTCACTGCTGGCTCATAGTATCATGTGGGCTCCGCTCTAATGGTGCTGCTAATTTCCCCGGAGCAGGGTAACTGGGGACGTGGTGTGACTAGCCCTCCCTGATCCTGCCAGGGGGGAATATATACCAAAGTACACCCTATGAGTATAAATACAATCACAAATGTATGGTCACCCTTGCTGAAACATATATGGGGCTGAGCATTTACCCGGCTGGTGGAACCTGGCCAGAACTGCCACTTCTGAGCCAAGATTCTCACTGCTGCCGGGAGATGAGCCGAAGAATGAGCTGACAAGCAGCGGGGGAACGGCACGGGACTATATATAGACAGGCGGCGTGTATGTGTCACCGCCGTCTGTCTCCCGTCTGATCCCAGATAGGCGCACAGAGCTTCAGTAGGCAGCGGCGTGTACACGATAGCGCCGACTGTCTCACTGTGGCTCTGTGATTAGGGAGGCGGCGGTGCAGACGCCTAGCACCGCTGCTCCAGGTAGGCTTACGATCCCAGTGAAAACTGGCGTACGTGAGCCCTACCGTTAGGCAGCCAGAACACACAATAATTTTTCACAATGTCAATGGGGAGGGGAAGAGGGGAGTCAAACACACTGATTTAGGTCAGTGTACACTTCGCAAAACGGAGCTTCATCAGGACCAGCCTGGCAAGCCTCCGGAAGCTCCTTTTATACCTGTGGTAAGTAAGTGATCCAATTCAGGTGAGTATGAATGGGTGGGTCCAGGTACCTGCTCCCTGTCAATCACCCTTGGTATGTGGGCGTAAAAGGTCTGACTTAGTGCAAAAGTGAGCTAGGAAACTGAGTCCTATGTTTAAACATGAATTGGAGTACCACTATGGAAATGGTTTCAGGATAGATATATGTAAAAAGGAGAAGAACACCGTTATCTATACGTATGAAGAGAACCATCCTGCGATAGATCTATTTAAATCAATTACATAAAAAATATATGATAAAATATATATGAAGAAAGAAACATAAAATATATATGAAGAAAGAAAACATGTGTATATAGTGATCTATATGAATAGGGTACTACCAAATGGCGACATGAGCTCACGTGACCGCACTGTGTGTGGTACCCAAATGCACATATCTGGTCTGAGTTAGATGGGGTGTCATCATGTGTACCCGAAAGTACCATCGGTCTCATAAATATAATCGATCCTCATAAAAATAGAAATACATGATCTAATTTAATAGGAAATGTAAGCGTGCATTTTTATCTAGGCGTTTATATCATCTGTGTTCATGTCAGAAACTGGTGATGAAGTGATATGAAATAATAACACCACAAAGTGGTGAAGATTATGACCTGGACTATATTCCAGGACAAGTGAAAGACAGTGAAAAACATGTGAAAAAATGTGTGAAAAAGCAAACAGAATATATAAGTGCAAAAAAACAAAAGGGTGAAAGAAGGAGGGGACTGAGGAGCCTTGTGTCACGTATCCTAAGTGGGTTCTCTGATTTGAAGGGATGAGATCCCCAATAAAAAGTGCACCTAAGGGTTAATCTCAGGAAAGATTTTAGAATGAATAGTGTGAGTGCTGTGGTCAGGATGAAGTGAGAAATGAATATATAAATCAGCCGCAAACGGGTGAGTTTTTTAGTGTCTGGTTTCCTATACCTCATGAACACTATGTAGGAGGTAAAAATAGGCAGTGGATACTCTAATAGGATCACCCCAGTGTTGGAAATAGGATGATCTCCTCCCATGGGGGTACACCAACATATACGGAGTGTCTCAGATATGTGTGGAACCAAAAAGTACCCAGAAGGGGTGGCCGGCTAACAGATTATGAAGAAGGGTTTGTAAAATTATTATTATGTGACCCTTCCTGGATCACCTAGGATCATATATGGGTCACCCCTGGACTCCAAAAGATAATGATGGGAGAGCCAGAAAAATGAGAAAAATGGAATGGAAGTGACTTCCAATATGAATCAGGTACGTATAAAGTCAGACTGTGCATATAGGAAATAGGAATCTGATAGATAACATGGGTAAGTATATGTAAGAATATATAATTATATACAATTTTCAGAGTTCACTTGGACTCAAATACACACAAATCGACTCTGCTTTCCCCAGATAAAAAAAGGGGGGGGGGGGGAGGTTTACAGACGGCGCCAGAAAGAAGGAGGTATAATTAATGATAATACAATACATCGAAACCGGTTTAGGTGAGGCTGATACCCTCATCCATATGATTATGTGAAAAAAAGATTTATGAAGGAGATAAGGGAAAATGAGCAAGGACAACCGTGAATGGTGGAATCATAAGAACACCGTGAAATTGTTTTCCTCATTGAGTCCATGAGGTGTCATGGTATTCATTAGAAAGATGAGGCGGGTTTCCTGTTTCAAAAGTTCACGGTCCCAGTCACCTCTCCTGATCCCCATATCAATTTTCAGCATCCCAAAGGCTTTGAGACCATGGGGATTGCTGCCATGGTGTCTCAAAAAGTGCCTTGCGACTGGTGTCAAAGTTTTGAAAAGAGAGCTATCTCTAGGGGCATTCCTGATATTGAGATGGTGCTCTGACAGTCTCTTTTTCAGTGGTCGGCGGGTTTTGCCAATGTAGTGCTTTCCGCAGGGGCATTCCAAGTTATAGATAACCCCTGCGGTGTCACATGTGATGTATTGTCCTATTTTCCAATCCTTCCCATATCTGTCTATATAGGAGTGACATGTGGTCATCATGGGACACGTTTTACAGGTACCACATTTAAAAGAGCCCTTCTTGAAGATCAGTTTGCGGGTCTCTTTTTCAAGATGGCTGTGGACCAGGACGTCCCTCAAGTTATCGCTCCGTCTCCAACTGATATCGACCCTATCTCCCAAAACTCTTTCCAGATCTTTATCAGTTTTGAGGATATGAAGATGTTTATTAAGGACACTCTGAACTTCTCGCCATTCCCGGCAGAAGGTCCCAATGAACCTGATCTTTTCTGGTTGGTCATTCTTTTTGTTGCCCGGGACTAGGAGCTGTTCTCTTTTGTACCTGCAGACTTCTTTTCTGGCCTTGCGTATGGCCCTGTTGCTGTAACCCCTGTGGGTGAGTCTGCTTCCTAGCTGGTCAGCCCTTGTCTCATACGTGGTGGATTCCGAGCAGTTGCGCTTAGTTCGCAAGAATTCCCCTTTGGGAAGCCCCTTAATGACGGGAGGGAAGTGCGCACTGTTGCTGTGTAAGAGGGAATTGGTGGCCGTGCTCTTCCGAAAGATATCGGTGGTCAGGGATCCATCCCTTTCAATAGTGATACGGAGGTCCAGGTACTCCACCTCTTTCTGGCTGGTTTGGAAGGTGAGTTTGAGGTTAAGCTCGTTGGTATTGAGCTTACCAATGAATTCCATGAAGAGACCGATGTCCCCTTCCCACACAATCAGCAGATCGTCAATATAGCGTAGCCATAGTAGTATGTGTTCGGTGTAGGTCTCATGGTCCTCAATAAATACACACTCCCGTTCCCACCACCCCAGGTACAGGTTTGCATATGTGGGGGCACATGTGCTCCCCATAGCAGTCCCCTGCACCTGGAGGTAGAATCTGTCTTCACATACAAAGTAGTTTTTTGAGAGGACAAACCACAATAGTTTAATCAAAAACTCATTGAGTGGGGTGTCACGATCCATGCTCAAGAAGTACCTGGCAGCCTGTATACCGTAAGTGTGGATAATACTGGTATACAGGCTCTCTACATCGCATGTGATCAACCAGGCATTGGTGTCAAGGGTGATTCCCTGTATCTTGTTCAAGACATCCATGGTGTCTTGAACATACGAGGGGAGTGTGGTGACGTACTTTCTTAGATGGTGATCCACAAATTGTGAGGCTTTTTCAGTAAGGCCCCCCATCCCGGATACGATAGGTCTACCGGGAGGGTTCCTCTCACATTTGTGGATTTTTGGTAAAAGGTATAGTGTAGGGATTTTAACACTCTTGACTTGTAAAAAGTCATATTGTGTTTTAACGAGTGTTCCTTCTCTATATGCCTGATCTATTAATCTTTGGTATCCTTGTAGAAAGTCGTCAGTGGGGTTGAAGGTGAGCCTCTTATAACATGAGGTGTCACCGAGTTGGCGTGCCAATTCTGCAGTATACTTGTCTCTACCCCACAGTACCACATTACCCCCTTTGTCAGAAGGCTTGACAATGGTATCCTTCCACCCCCTGATCTCCTTCAATGCTTCTCTCTCCGTGGGGCTGAGGTTGTCCTCATAATGATGAAAGTTTTTCTGGATCTCCAGTTGATCTAGATCTCTGCTAACCACCTCTAAAAAGATTTTGGCCTGTGGGCATATGGAATAATCTGGTGTAAAAGTGGACTTCTTTTTGAGTGTCTTATTTCCAGTGTCACTGGAGGATGTGATAGGGGTATCTGACTCCTCATTCCCATTTAATTCATCAAGAATCCGTATCATCCTAATGTCCTGGCTATCAAAAACCTGGTCAATGGATGGTTGTAATGGGTCATTGTTCAGAAGGTCATGTACCAGGGTTTCTTGGGAGCTGGAAAGATTCTCAGTTCTTTTTTGAAAGAATTTTTTGAGAAGTATTTTTCTTATATAGAGATGAAGATCTTTCTCATACTCAAAACGGTTCAGATTTTTAGAAGGTGAGAAGCTGAGGCCTTTATTGAGAAGGGAGATTTGTGCCTCATTGAGAGTGTGGTCCGTGAGGTTGATGATTTTGAGGGAGTCATTCGTTATCTCCTGTGTCTCCTCACCTCTCTGGGATCCTCTCTCCATTCCCTGTACTCTCTCTTTCCTCTTTTTCTTTCCCCGCCTGGTCCTCCTATGTCGCGTCCCAGGTTCTCTCTTAGATCCCTGGGACTGACCCCTAAAAAATCCCGCCTGGGTCTGGCTGTCTGGGATGAGCCTGGTGCATCATTCTCTGAGGAATCCACATCAGAGGTGGTGTACCCTGTGTGATTACCGCTGGTCGGTTTTTGACGGTTATTCGCTCCCCATCTATACACCCTATTCATTCTGAAGTCATTCTGGTCTCTTAAAATTTTGTTCTTTTTCCGACTTACTGTCTCCTTTTCAATGTTATCTAATTCTTGTTTTATACGGTGATACATTTTCTGGAATTTCTCCAGGGATTCAAACTTTTTCAGTTTCTCACTCAGAGTAACAATTTCTTGAGTGTGTCTAGTGAGCATTATCTCATCATGCTTTATTAGAATATTCATTAAATTCAAGGAGCAGGTTGTGAGTGTTCTCTCCCATTCTATTTTCAAAGACTCATCTGCAAGTTCAAATGACGGAAATACCCTAGGCCTGAGGCCTCTAGGGGTGATTTGTTGCTTTATATAATTTTCAAAAGTTGCCTTATTCCAGAAAGTTCTGGTTTGTCTGGCCATGGCTGATTTAAGGCTATGCATGTCATTCTGCCAATCTTCTTGTGCAGTGTCAATATGTGTAATGTCCTTATCAAACATGTTGTCAAGACATCTTTGAAAATTAGTTTGCCTATTCGTCAGCTCTTGGCTGAGGCTAAAGGCAGATGGTGTTGCCACATTAGGTGGGAGAGACATGATAATGGTATCCGGAGCTAACCGGGGGGTTGCCAGGATTATAGATATAGTAAAATATTTCTAGGTATTTAAAGTTAATGTCACAATTGTGCCGTGCTGACCAACCTGAGAAGATGACAAAGTGTCATCAAATTAAGATGCAAAAAACAGGGTGGGGGGTATGGGGGAAGGTCAGTCGCACAGGATTTATGAATTTCACACAGTCATGTGGTATTAGAGGACCCTCAGGACTTCATATAATGAGTTTTTCGTATACTAAAGTAGTATGAGGGTGTGCTACCACTGGACACAGAAGTAGGACTTTATTCAGAGAAAGAAAAGAAATGTCTCTACGTGGTGCACCTAAAGATACAGAAATTTATTAAAAAGTAACTTTTATTTCATATTCATAAAAAACAAGGGTGCGAAATATTGACAGACAGATGACAAACATAAGACACGGACGGTGCAATAAAAAAGGATAAATTTTTATCCTTACACAGTGTGGACCCAATTCCCCAAATGGCCCCTTGTAAATGTATATACGTGCTCCTATGGCACTGCTGGCAGACACAATGGGACACTTCACAAAAATGTGTGTGCAAAACACAATGGTTTCAAGTGTCTGTCAGCCACTGTTAGTGTGTTTCAATAGGCTTGTTCACTGCTGGCTCATAGTATCATGTGGGCTCCGCTCTAATGGTGCTGCTAATTTCCCCGGAGCAGGGTAACTGGGGACGTGGTGTGACTAGCCCTCCCTGATCCTGCCAGGGGGGAATATATACCAAAGTACACCCTATGAGTATAAATACAATCACAAATGTATGGTCACCCTTGCTGAAACATATATGGGGCTGAGCATTTACCCGGCTGGTGGAACCTGGCCAGAACTGCCACTTCTGAGCCAAGATTCTCACTGCTGCCGGGAGATGAGCCGAAGAATGAGCTGACAAGCAGCGGGGGAACGGCACGGGACTATATATAGACAGGCGGCGTGTATGTGTCACCGCCGTCTGTCTCCCGTCTGATCCCAGATAGGCGCACAGAGCTTCAGTAGGCAGCGGCGTGTACACGATAGCGCCGACTGTCTCACTGTGGCTCTGTGATTAGGGAGGCGGCGGTGCAGACGCCTAGCACCGCTGCTCCAGGTAGGCTTACGATCCCAGTGAAAACTGGCGTACGTGAGCCCTACCGTTAGGCAGCCAGAACACACAATAAATTTTCACAATGTCAATGGGGAGGGGAAGAGGGGAGTCAAACACACTGATTTAGGTCAGTGTACACTTCGCAAAACGGAGCTTCATCAGGACCAGCCTGGCAAGCCTCCGGAAGCTCCTTTTATACCTGTGGTAAGTAAGTGATCCAATTCAGGTGAGTATGAATGGGTGGGTCCAGGTACCTGCTCCCTGTCAATCACCCTTGGTATGTGGGCGTAAAAGGTCTGACTTAGTGCAAAAGTGAGCTAGGAAACTGAGTCCTATGTTTAAACATGAATTGGAGTACCACTATGGAAATGGTTTCAGGATAGATATATGTAAAAAGGAGAAGAACACCGTTATCTATACGTATGAAGAGAACCATCCTGCGATAGATCTATTTAAATCAATTACATAAAAAATATATGATAAAATATATATGAAGAAAGAAACATAAAATATATATGAAGAAAGAAAACATGTGTATATAGTGATCTATATGAATAGGGTACTACCAAATGGCGACATGAGCTCACGTGACCGCACTGTGTGTGGTACCCAAATGCACATATCTGGTCTGAGTTAGATGGGGTGTCATCATGTGTACCCGAAAGTACCATCGGTCTCATAAATATAATCGATCCTCATAAAAATAGAAATACATGATCTAATTTAATAGGAAATGTAAGCGTGCATTTTTATCTAGGCATTTATATCATCTGTGTTCATGTCAGAAACTGGTGATGAAGTGATATGAAATAATAACACCACAAAGTGGTGAAGATTATGACCTGGACTATATTCCAGGACAAGTGAAAGACAGTGAAAAACATGTGAAAAAATGTGTGAAAAAGCAAACAGAATATATAAGTGCAAAAAAACAAAAGGGTGAAAGAAGGAGGGGACTGAGGAGCCTTGTGTCACGTATCCTAAGTGGGTTCTCTGATTTGAAGGGATGAGATCCCCAATAAAAAGTGCACCTAAGGGTTAATCTCAGGAAAGATTTTAGAATGAATAGTGTGAGTGCTGTGGTCAGGATGAAGTGAGAAATGAATATATAAATCAGCCGCAAACGGGTGAGTTTTTTAGTGTCTGGTTTCCTATACCTCATGAACACTATGTAGGAGGTAAAAATAGGCAGTGGATACTCTAATAGGATCACCCCAGTGTTGGAAATAGGATGATCTCCTCCCATGGGGGTACACCAACATATACGGAGTGTCTCAGATATGTGTGGAACCAAAAAGTACCCAGAAGGGGTGGCCGGCTAACAGATTATGAAGAAGGGTTTGTAAAATTATTATTATGTGACCCTTCCTGGATCACCTAGGATCATATATGGGTCACCCCTGGACTCCAAAAGATAATGATGGGAGAGCCAGAAAAATGAGAAAAATGGAATGGAAGTGACTTCCAATATGAATCAGGTACGTATAAAGTCAGACTGTGCATATAGGAAATAGGAATCTGATAGATAACATGGGTAAGTATATGTAAGAATATATAATTATATACAATTTTCAGAGTTCACTTGGACTCAAATACACACAAATCGCCTCTGCTTTCCCCAGATAAAAAAAGGGGGGGGGGGGGGGAGGTTTACAGACGGCGCCAGAAAGAAGGAGGTATAATTAATGATAATACAATACATCGAAACCGGTTTAGGTGAGGCTGATACCCTCATCCATATGATTATGTGAAAAAAAGATTTATGAAGGAGATAAGGGAAAATGAGCAAGGACAACCGTGAATGGTGGAATCATAAGAACACCGTGAAATTGTTTTCCTCATTGAGTCCATGAGGTGTCATGGTATTCATTAGAAAGATGAGGCGGGTTTCCTGTTTCAAAAGTTCACGGTCCCAGTCACCTCTCCTGATCCCCATATCAATTTTCAGCATCCCAAAGGCTTTGAGACCATGGGGATTGCTGCCATGGTGTCTCAAAAAGTGCCTTGCGACTGGTGTCAAAGTTTTGAAAAGAGAGCTATCTCTAGGGGCATTCCTGATATTGAGATGGTGCTCTGACAGTCTCTTTTTCAGTGGTCGGCGGGTTTTGCCAATGTAGTGCTTTCCGCAGGGGCATTCCAAGTTATAGATAACCCCTGCGGTGTCACATGTGATGTATTGTCCTATTTTCCAATCCTTCCCATATCTGTCTATATAGGAGTGACATGTGGTCATCATGGGACACGTTTTACAGGTACCACATTTAAAAGAGCCCTTCTTGAAGATCAGTTTGCGGGTCTCTTTTTCAAGATGGCTGTGGACCAGGACGTCCCTCAAGTTATCGCTCCGTCTCCAACTGATATCGACCCTATCTCCCAAAACTCTTTCCAGATCTTTATCAGTTTTGAGGATATGAAGATGTTTATTAAGGACACTCTGAACTTCTCGCCATTCCCGGCAGAAGGTCCCAATGAACCTGATCTTTTCTGGTTGGTCATTCTTTTTGTTGCCCGGGACTAGGAGCTGTTCTCTTTTGTACCTGCAGACTTCTTTTCTGGCCTTGCGTATGGCCCTGTTGCTGTAACCCCTGTGGGTGAGTCTGCTTCCTAGCTGGTCAGCCCTTGTCTCATACGTGGTGGATTCCGAGCAGTTGCGCTTAGTTCGCAAGAATTCCCCTTTGGGAAGCCCCTTGATGACGGGAGGGAAGTGCGCACTGTTGCTGTGTAAGAGGGAATTGGTGGCCGTGCTCTTCCGAAAGATATCGGTGGTCAGGGATCCATCCCTTTCAATAGTGATACGGAGGTCCAGGTACTCCACCTCTTTCTGGCTGGTTTGGAAGGTGAGTTTGAGGTTAAGCTCGTTGGTATTGAGCTTACCAATGAATTCCATGAAGAGACCGATGTCCCCTTCCCACACAATCAGCAGATCGTCAATATAGCGTAGCCATAGTAGTATGTGTTCGGTGTAGGTCTCATGGTCCTCAATAAATACACACTCCCGTTCCCACCACCCCAGGTACAGGTTTGCATATGTGGGGGCACATGTGCTCCCCATAGCAGTCCCCTGCACCTGGAGGTAGAATCTGTCTTCACATACAAAGTAGTTTTTTGAGAGGACAAACCACAATAGTTTAATCAAAAACTCATTGAGTGGGGTGTCACGATCCATGCTCAAGAAGTACCTGGCAGCCTGTATACCGTAAGTGTGGATAATACTGGTATACAGGCTCTCTACATCGCATGTGATCAACCAGGCATTGGTGTCAAGGGTGATTCCCTGTATCTTGTTCAAGACATCCATGGTGTCTTGAACATACGAGGGGAGTGTGGTGACGTACTTTCTTAGATGGTGATCCACAAATTGTGAGGCTTTTTCAGTAAGGCCCCCCATCCCGGATACGATAGGTCTACCGGGAGGGTTCCTCTCACATTTGTGGATTTTTGGTAAAAGGTATAGTGTAGGGATTTTAACACTCTTGACTTGTAAAAAGTCATATTGTGTTTTAACGAGTGTTCCTTCTCTATATGCCTGATCTATTAATCTTTGGTATCCTTGTAGAAAGTCGTCAGTGGGGTTGAAGGTGAGCCTCTTATAACATGAGGTGTCACCGAGTTGGCGTGCCAATTCTGCAGTATACTTGTCTCTACCCCACAGTACCACATTACCCCCTTTGTCAGAAGGCTTGACAATGGTATCCTTCCACCCCCTGATCTCCTTCAATGCTTCTCTCTCCGTGGGGCTGAGGTTGTCCTCATAATGATGAAAGTTTTTCTGGATCTCCAGTTGATCTAGATCTCTGCTAACCACCTCTAAAAAGATTTTGGCCTGTGGGCATATGGAATAATCTGGTGTAAAAGTGGACTTCTTTTTGAGTGTCTTATTTCCAGTGTCACTGGAGGATGTGATAGGGGTATCTGACTCCTCATTCCCATTTAATTCATCAAGAATCCGTATCATCCTAATGTCCTGGCTATCAAAAACCTGGTCAATGGATGGTTGTAATGGGTCATTGTTCAGAAGGTCATGTACCAGGGTTTCTTGGGAGCTGGAAAGATTCTCAGTTCTTTTTTGAAAGAATTTTTTGAGAAGTATTTTTCTTATATAGAGATGAAGATCTTTCTCATACTCAAAACGGTTCAGATTTTTAGAAGGTGAGAAGCTGAGGCCTTTATTGAGAAGGGAGATTTGTGCCTCATTGAGAGTGTGGTCCGTGAGGTTGATGATTTTGAGGGAGTCATTCGTTATCTCCTGTGTCTCCTCACCTCTCTGGGATCCTCTCTCCATTCCCTGTACTCTCTCTTTCCTCTTTTTCTTTCCCCGCCTGGTCCTCCTATGTCGCGTCCCAGGTTCTCTCTTAGATCCCTGGGACTGACCCCTAAAAAATCCCGCCTGGGTCTGGCTGTCTGGGATGAGCCTGGTGCATCATTCTCTGAGGAATCCACATCAGAGGTGGTGTACCCTGTGTGATTACCGCTGGTCGGTTTTTGACGGTTATTCGCTCCCCATCTATACACCCTATTCATTCTGAAGTCATTCTGGTCTCTTAAAATTTTGTTCTTTTTCCGACTTACTGTCTCCTTTTCAATGTTATCTAATTCTTGTTTTATACGGTGATACATTTTCTGGAATTTCTCCAGGGATTCAAACTTTTTCAGTTTCTCACTCAGAGTAACAATTTCTTGAGTGTGTCTAGTGAGCATTATCTCATCATGCTTTATTAGAATATTCATTAAATTCAAGGAGCAGGTTGTGAGTGTTCTCTCCCATTCTATTTTCAAAGACTCATCTGCAAGTTCAAATGACGGAAATACCCTAGGCCTGAGGCCTCTAGGGGTGATTTGTTGCTTTATATAATTTTCAAAAGTTGCCTTATTCCAGAAAGTTCTGGTTTGTCTGGCCATGGCTGATTTAAGGCTATGCATGTCATTCTGCCAATCTTCTTGTGCAGTGTCAATATGTGTAATGTCCTTATCAAACATGTTGTCAAGACATCTTTGAAAATTAGTTTGCCTATTCGTCAGCTCTTGGCTGAGGCTAAAGGCAGATGGTGTTGCCACATTAGGTGGGAGAGACATGATAATGGTATCCGGAGCTAACCGGGGGGTTGCCAGGATTATAGATATAGTAAAATATTTCTAGGTATTTAAAGTTAATGTCACAATTGTGCCGTGCTGACCAACCTGAGAAGATGACAAAGTGTCATCAAATTAAGATGCAAAAAACAGGGTGGGGGGTATGGGGGAAGGTCAGTCGCACAGGATTTATGAATTTCACACAGTCATGTGGTATTAGAGGACCCTCAGGACTTCATATAATGAGTTTTTCGTATACTAAAGTAGTATGAGGGTGTGCTACCACTGGACACAGAAGTAGGACTTTATTCAGAGAAAGAAAAGAAATGTCTCTACGTGGTGCACCTAAAGATACAGAAATTTATTAAAAAGTAACTTTTATTTCATATTCATAAAAAACAAGGGTGCGAAATATTGACAGACAGATGACAAACATAAGACACGGACGGTGCAATAAAAAAGGATACATTTTTATCCTTACACAGTGTGGACCCAATTCCCCAAATGGCCCCTTGTAAATGTATATACGTGCTCCTATGGCACTGCTGGCAGACACAATGGGACACTTCACAAAAATGTGTGTGCAAAACACAATGGTTTCAAGTGTCTGTCAGCCACTGTTAGTGTGTTTCAATAGGCTTGTTCACTGCTGGCTCATAGTATCATGTGGGCTCCGCTCTAATGGTGCTGCTAATTTCCCCGGAGCAGGGTAACTGGGGACGTGGTGTGACTAGCCCTCCCTGATCCTGCCAGGGGGGAATATATACCAAAGTACACCCTATGAGTATAAATACAATCACAAATGTATGGTCACCCTTGCTGAAACATATATGGGGCTGAGCATTTACCCGGCTGGTGGAACCTGGCCAGAACTGCCACTTCTGAGCCAAGATTCTCACTGCTGCCGGGAGATGAGCCGAAGAATGAGCTGACAAGCAGCGGGGGAACGGCACGGGACTATATATAGACAGGCGGCGTGTATGTGTCACCGCCGTCTGTCTCCCGTCTGATCCCAGATAGGCGCACAGAGCTTCAGTAGGCAGCGGCGTGTACACGATAGCGCCGACTGTCTCACTGTGGCTCTGTGATTAGGGAGGCGGCGGTGCAGACGCCTAGCACCGCTGCTCCAGGTAGGCTTACGATCCCAGTGAAAACTGGCGTACGTGAGCCCTACCGTTAGGCAGCCAGAACACACAATAAATTTTCACAATGTCAATGGGGAGGGGAAGAGGGGAGTCAAACACACTGATTTAGGTCAGTGTACACTTCGCAAAACGGAGCTTCATCAGGACCAGCCTGGCAAGCCTCCGGAAGCTCCTTTTATACCTGTGGTAAGTAAGTGATCCAATTCAGGTGAGTATGAATGGGTGGGTCCAGGTACCTGCTCCCTGTCAATCACCCTTGGTATGTGGGCGTAAAAGGTCTGACTTAGTGCAAAAGTGAGCTAGGAAACTGAGTCCTATGTTTAAACATGAATTGGAGTACCACTATGGAAATGGTTTCAGGATAGATATATGTAAAAAGGAGAAGAACACCGTTATCTATACGTATGAAGAGAACCATCCTGCGATAGATCTATTTAAATCAATTACATAAAAAATATATGATAAAATATATATGAAGAAAGAAACATAAAATATATATGAAGAAAGAAAACATGTGTATATAGTGATCTATATGAATAGGGTACTACCAAATGGCGACATGAGCTCACGTGACCGCACTGTGTGTGGTACCCAAATGCACATATCTGGTCTGAGTTAGATGGGGTGTCATCATGTGTACCCGAAAGTACCATCGGTCTCATAAATATAATCGATCCTCATAAAAATAGAAATACATGATCTAATTTAATAGGAAATGTAAGCGTGCATTTTTATCTAGGCGTTTATATCATCTGTGTTCATGTCAGAAACTGGTGATGAAGTGATATGAAATAATAACACCACAAAGTGGTGAAGATTATGACCTGGACTATATTCCAGGACAAGTGAAAGACAGTGAAAAACATGTGAAAAAATGTGTGAAAAAGCAAACAGAATATATAAGTGCAAAAAAACAAAAGGGTGAAAGAAGGAGGGGACTGAGGAGCCTTGTGTCACGTATCCTAAGTGGGTTCTCTGATTTGAAGGGATGAGATCCCCAATAAAAAGTGCACCTAAGGGTTAATCTCAGGAAAGATTTTAGAATGAATAGTGTGAGTGCTGTGGTCAGGATGAAGTGAGAAATGAATATATAAATCAGCCGCAAACGGGTGAGTTTTTTAGTGTCTGGTTTCCTATACCTCATGAACACTATGTAGGAGGTAAAAATAGGCAGTGGATACTCTAATAGGATCACCCCAGTGTTGGAAATAGGATGATCTCCTCCCATGGGGGTACACCAACATATACGGAGTGTCTCAGATATGTGTGGAACCAAAAAGTACCCAGAAGGGGTGGCCGGCTAACAGATTATGAAGAAGGGTTTGTAAAATTATTATTATGTGACCCTTCCTGGATCACCTAGGATCATATATGGGTCACCCCTGGACTCCAAAAGATAATGATGGGAGAGCCAGAAAAATGAGAAAAATGGAATGGAAGTGACTTCCAATATGAATCAGGTACGTATAAAGTCAGACTGTGCATATAGGAAATAGGAATCTGATAGATAACATGGGTAAGTATATGTAAGAATATATAATTATATACAATTTTCAGAGTTCACTTGGACTCAAATACACACAAATCGACTCTGCTTTCCCCAGATAAAAAAAGGGGGGGGGGGGAGGTTTACAGACGGCGCCAGAAAGAAGGAGGTATAATTAATGATAATACAATACATCGAAACCGGTTTAGGTGAGGCTGATACCCTCATCCATATGATTATGTGAAAAAAAGATTTATGAAGGAGATAAGGGAAAATGAGCAAGGACAACCGTGAATGGTGGAATCATAAGAACACCGTGAAATTGTTTTCCTCATTGAGTCCATGAGGTGTCATGGTATTCATTAGAAAGATGAGGCGGGTTTCCTGTTTCAAAAGTTCACGGTCCCAGTCACCTCTCCTGATCCCCATATCAATTTTCAGCATCCCAAAGGCTTTGAGACCATGGGGATTGCTGCCATGGTGTCTCAAAAAGTGCCTTGCGACTGGTGTCAAAGTTTTGAAAAGAGAGCTATCTCTAGGGGCATTCCTGATATTGAGATGGTGCTCTGACAGTCTCTTTTTCAGTGGTCGGCGGGTTTTGCCAATGTAGTGCTTTCCGCAGGGGCATTCCAAGTTATAGATAACCCCTGCGGTGTCACATGTGATGTATTGTCCTATTTTCCAATCCTTCCCATATCTGTCTATATAGGAGTGACATGTGGTCATCATGGGACACGTTTTACAGGTACCACATTTAAAAGAGCCCTTCTTGAAGATCAGTTTGCGGGTCTCTTTTTCAAGATGGCTGTGGACCAGGACGTCCCTCAAGTTATCGCTCCGTCTCCAACTGATATCGACCCTATCTCCCAAAACTCTTTCCAGATCTTTATCAGTTTTGAGGATATGAAGATGTTTATTAAGGACACTCTGAACTTCTCGCCATTCCCGGCAGAAGGTCCCAATGAACCTGATCTTTTCTGGTTGGTCATTCTTTTTGTTGCCCGGGACTAGGAGCTGTTCTCTTTTGTACCTGCAGACTTCTTTTCTGGCCTTGCGTATGGCCCTGTTGCTGTAACCCCTGTGGGTGAGTCTGCTTCCTAGCTGGTCAGCCCTTGTCTCATACGTGGTGGATTCCGAGCAGTTGCGCTTAGTTCGCAAGAATTCCCCTTTGGGAAGCCCCTTGATGACGGGAGGGAAGTGCGCACTGTTGCTGTGTAAGAGGGAATTGGTGGCCGTGCTCTTCCGAAAGATATCGGTGGTCAGGGATCCATCCCTTTCAATAGTGATACGGAGGTCCAGGTACTCCACCTCTTTCTGGCTGGTTTGGAAGGTGAGTTTGAGGTTAAGCTCGTTGGTATTGAGCTTACCAATGAATTCCATGAAGAGACCGATGTCCCCTTCCCACACAATCAGCAGATCGTCAATATAGCGTAGCCATAGTAGTATGTGTTCGGTGTAGGTCTCATGGTCCTCAATAAATACACACTCCCGTTCCCACCACCCCAGGTACAGGTTTGCATATGTGGGGGCACATGTGCTCCCCATAGCAGTCCCCTGCACCTGGAGGTAGAATCTGTCTTCACATACAAAGTAGTTTTTTGAGAGGACAAACCACAATAGTTTAATCAAAAACTCATTGAGTGGGGTGTCACGATCCATGCTCAAGAAGTACCTGGCAGCCTGTATACCGTAAGTGTGGATAATACTGGTATACAGGCTCTCTACATCGCATGTGATCAACCAGGCATTGGTGTCAAGGGTGATTCCCTGTATCTTGTTCAAGACATCCATGGTGTCTTGAACATACGAGGGGAGTGTGGTGACGTACTTTCTAAGATGGTGATCCACAAATTGTGAGGCTTTTTCAGTAAGGCCCCCCATCCCGGATACGATAGGTCTACCGGGAGGGTTCCTCTCACATTTGTGGATTTTTGGTAAAAGGTATAGTGTAGGGATTTTAACACTCTTGACTTGTAAAAAGTCATATTGTGTTTTAACGAGTGTTCCTTCTCTATATGCCTGATCTATTAATCTTTGGTATCCTTGTAGAAAGTCGTCAGTGGGGTTGAAGGTGAGCCTCTTATAACATGAGGTGTCACCGAGTTGGCGTGCCAATTCTGCAGTATACTTGTCTCTACCCCACAGTACCACATTACCCCCTTTGTCAGAAGGCTTGACAATGGTATCCTTCCACCCCCTGATCTCCTTCAATGCTTCTCTCTCCGTGGGGCTGAGGTTGTCCTCATAATGATGAAAGTTTTTCTGGATCTCCAGTTGATCTAGATCTCTGCTAACCACCTCTAAAAAGATTTTGGCCTGTGGGCATATGGAATAATCTGGTGTAAAAGTGGACTTCTTTTTGAGTGTCTTATTTCCAGTGTCACTGGAGGATGTGATAGGGGTATCTGACTCCTCATTCCCATTTAATTCATCAAGAATCCGTATCATCCTAATGTCCTGGCTATCAAAAACCTGGTCAATGGATGGTTGTAATGGGTCATTGTTCAGAAGGTCATGTACCAGGGTTTCTTGGGAGCTGGAAAGATTCTCAGTTCTTTTTTGAAAGAATTTTTTGAGAAGTATTTTTCTTATATAGAGATGAAGATCTTTCTCATACTCAAAACGGTTCAGATTTTTAGAAGGTGAGAAGCTGAGGCCTTTATTGAGAAGGGAGATTTGTGCCTCATTGAGAGTGTGGTCCGTGAGGTTGATGATTTTGAGGGAGTCATTCGTTATCTCCTGTGTCTCCTCACCTCTCTGGGATCCTCTCTCCATTCCCTGTACTCTCTCTTTCCTCTTTTTCTTTCCCCGCCTGGTCCTCCTATGTCGCGTCCCAGGTTCTCTCTTAGATCCCTGGGACTGACCCCTAAAAAATCCCGCCTGGGTCTGGCTGTCTGGGATGAGCCTGGTGCATCATTCTCTGAGGAATCCACATCAGAGGTGGTGTACCCTGTGTGATTACCGCTGGTCGGTTTTTGACGGTTATTCGCTCCCCATCTATACACCCTATTCATTCTGAAGTCATTCTGGTCTCTTAAAATTTTGTTCTTTTTCCGACTTACTGTCTCCTTTTCAATGTTATCTAATTCTTGTTTTATACGGTGATACATTTTCTGGAATTTCTCCAGGGATTCAAACTTTTTCAGTTTCTCACTCAGAGTAACAATTTCTTGAGTGTGTCTAGTGAGCATTATCTCATCATGCTTTATTAGAATATTCATTAAATTCAAGGAGCAGGTTGTGAGTGTTCTCTCCCATTCTATTTTCAAAGACTCATCTGCAAGTTCAAATGACGGAAATACCCTAGGCCTGAGGCCTCTAGGGGTGATTTGTTGCTTTATATAATTTTCAAAAGTTGCCTTATTCCAGAAAGTTCTGGTTTGTCTGGCCATGGCTGATTTAAGGCTATGCATGTCATTCTGCCAATCTTCTTGTGCAGTGTCAATATGTGTAATGTCCTTATCAAACATGTTGTCAAGACATCTTTGAAAATTAGTTTGCCTATTCGTCAGCTCTTGGCTGAGGCTAAAGGCAGATGGTGTTGCCACATTAGGTGGGAGAGACATGATAATGGTATCCGGAGCTAACCGGGGGGTTGCCAGGATTATAGATATAGTAAAATATTTCTAGGTATTTAAAGTTAATGTCACAATTGTGCCGTGCTGACCAACCTGAGAAGATGACAAAGTGTCATCAAATTAAGATGCAAAAAACAGGGTGGGGGGTATGGGGGAAGGTCAGTCGCACAGGATTTATGAATTTCACACAGTCATGTGGTATTAGAGGACCCTCAGGACTTCATATAATGAGTTTTTCGTATACTAAAGTAGTATGAGGGTGTGCTACCACTGGACACAGAAGTAGGACTTTATTCAGAGAAAGAAAAGAAATGTCTCTACGTGGTGCACCTAAAGATACAGAAATTTATTAAAAAGTAACTTTTATTTCATATTCATAAAAAACAAGGGTGCGAAATATTGACAGACAGATGACAAACATAAGACACGGACGGTGCAATAAAAAAGGATAAATTTTTATCCTTACACAGTGTGGACCCAATTCCCCAAATGGCCCCTTGTAAATGTATATACGTGCTCCTATGGCACTGCTGGCAGACACAATGGGACACTTCACAAAAATGTGTGTGCAAAACACAATGGTTTCAAGTGTCTGTCAGCCACTGTTAGTGTGTTTCAATAGGCTTGTTCACTGCTGGCTCATAGTATCATGTGGGCTCCGCTCTAATGGTGCTGCTAATTTCCCCGGAGCAGGGTAACTGGGGACGTGGTGTGACTAGCCCTCCCTGATCCTGCCAGGGGGGAATATATACCAAAGTACACCCTATGAGTATAAATACAATCACAAATGTATGGTCACCCTTGCTGAAACATATATGGGGCTGAGCATTTACCCGGCTGGTGGAACCTGGCCAGAACTGCCACTTCTGAGCCAAGATTCTCACTGCTGCCGAGAGATGAGCCGAAGAATGAGCTGACAAGCAGCGGGGGAACGGCACGGGACTATATATAGACAGGCGGCGTGTATGTGTCACCGCCGTCTGTCTCCCGTCTGATCCCAGATAGGCGCACAGAGCTTCAGTAGGCAGCGGCGTGTACACGATAGCGCCGACTGTCTCACTGTGGCTCTGTGATTAGGGAGGCGGCGGTGCAGACGCCTAGCACCGCTGCTCCAGGTAGGCTTACGATCCCAGTGAAAACTGGCGTACGTGAGCCCTACCGTTAGGCAGCCAGAACACACAATAATTTTTCACAATGTCAATGGGGAGGGGAAGAGGGGAGTCAAACACACTGATTTAGGTCAGTGTACACTTCGCAAAACGGAGCTTCATCAGGACCAGCCTGGCAAGCCTCCGGAAGCTCCTTTTATACCTGTGGTAAGTAAGTGATCCAATTCAGGTGAGTATGAATGGGTGGGTCCAGGTACCTGCTCCCTGTCAATCACCCTTGGTATGTGGGCGTAAAAGGTCTGACTTAGTGCAAAAGTGAGCTAGGAAACTGAGTCCTATGTTTAAACATGAATTGGAGTACCACTATGGAAATGGTTTCAGGATAGATATATGTAAAAAGGAGAAGAACACCGTTATCTATACGTATGAAGAGAACCATCCTGCGATAGATCTATTTAAATCAATTACATAAAAAATATATGATAAAATATATATGAAGAAAGAAACATAAAATATATATGAAGAAAGAAAACATGTGTATATAGTGATCTATATGAATAGGGTACTACCAAATGGCGACATGAGCTCACGTGACCGCACTGTGTGTGGTACCCAAATGCACATATCTGGTCTGAGTTAGATGGGGTGTCATCATGTGTACCCGAAAGTACCATCGGTCTCATAAATATAATCGATCCTCATAAAAATAGAAATACATGATCTAATTTAATAGGAAATGTAAGCGTGCATTTTTATCTAGGCGTTTATATCATCTGTGTTCATGTCAGAAACTGGTGATGAAGTGATATGAAATAATAACACCACAAAGTGGTGAAGATTATGACCTGGACTATATTCCAGGACAAGTGAAAGACAGTGAAAAACATGTGAAAAAATGTGTGAAAAAGCAAACAGAATATATAAGTGCAAAAAAACAAAAGGGTGAAAGAAGGAGGGGACTGAGGAGCCTTGTGTCACGTATCCTAAGTGGGTTCTCTGATTTGAAGGGATGAGATCCCCAATAAAAAGTGCACCTAAGGGTTAATCTCAGGAAAGATTTTAGAATGAATAGTGTGAGTGCTGTGGTCAGGATGAAGTGAGAAATGAATATATAAATCAGCCGCAAACGGGTGAGTTTTTTAGTGTCTGGTTTCCTATACCTCATGAACACTATGTAGGAGGTAAAAATAGGCAGTGGATACTCTAATAGGATCACCCCAGTGTTGGAAATAGGATGATCTCCTCCCATGGGGGTACACCAACATATACGGAGTGTCTCAGATATGTGTGGAACCAAAAAGTACCCAGAAGGGGTGGCCGGCTAACAGATTATGAAGAAGGGTTTGTAAAATTATTATTATGTGACCCTTCCTGGATCACCTAGGATCATATATGGGTCACCCCTGGACTCCAAAAGATAATGATGGGAGAGCCAGAAAAATGAGAAAAATGGAATGGAAGTGACTTCCAATATGAATCAGGTACGTATAAAGTCAGACTGTGCATATAGGAAATAGGAATCTGATAGATAACATGGGTAAGTATATGTAAGAATATATAATTATATACAATTTTCAGAGTTCACTTGGACTCAAATACACACAAATCGACTCTGCTTTCCCCAGATAAAAAAAGGGGGGGGGGGAGGTTTACAGACGGCGCCAGAAAGAAGGAGGTATAATTAATGATAATACAATACATCGAAACCGGTTTAGGTGAGGCTGATACCCTCATCCATATGATTATGTGAAAAAAAGATTTATGAAGGAGATAAGGGAAAATGAGCAAGGACAACCGTGAATGGTGGAATCATAAGAACACCGTGAAATTGTTTTCCTCATTGAGTCCATGAGGTGTCATGGTATTCATTAGAAAGATGAGGCGGGTTTCCTGTTTCAAAAGTTCACGGTCCCAGTCACCTCTCCTGATCCCCATATCAATTTTCAGCATCCCAAAGGCTTTGAGACCATGGGGATTGCTGCCATGGTGTCTCAAAAAGTGCCTTGCGACTGGTGTCAAAGTTTTGAAAAGAGAGCTATCTCTAGGGGCATTCCTGATATTGAGATGGTGCTCTGACAGTCTCTTTTTCAGTGGTCGGCGGGTTTTGCCAATGTAGTGCTTTCCGCAGGGGCATTCCAAGTTATAGATAACCCCTGCGGTGTCACATGTGATGTATTGTCCTATTTTCCAATCCTTCCCATATCTGTCTATATAGGAGTGACATGTGGTCATCATGGGACACGTTTTACAGGTACCACATTTAAAAGAGCCCTTCTTGAAGATCAGTTTGCGGGTCTCTTTTTCAAGATGGCTGTGGACCAGGACGTCCCTCAAGTTATCGCTCCGTCTCCAACTGATATCGACCCTATCTCCCAAAACTCTTTCCAGATCTTTATCAGTTTTGAGGATATGAAGATGTTTATTAAGGACACTCTGAACTTCTCGCCATTCCCGGCAGAAGGTCCCAATGAACCTGATCTTTTCTGGTTGGTCATTCTTTTTGTTGCCCGGGACTAGGAGCTGTTCTCTTTTGTACCTGCAGACTTCTTTTCTGGCCTTGCGTATGGCCCTGTTGCTGTAACCCCTGTGGGTGAGTCTGCTTCCTAGCTGGTCAGCCCTTGTCTCATACGTGGTGGATTCCGAGCAGTTGCGCTTAGTTCGCAAGAATTCCCCTTTGGGAAGCCCCTTGATGACGGGAGGGAAGTGCGCACTGTTGCTGTGTAAGAGGGAATTGGTGGCCGTGCTCTTCCGAAAGATATCGGTGGTCAGGGATCCATCCCTTTCAATAGTGATACGGAGGTCCAGGTACTCCACCTCTTTCTGGCTGGTTTGGAAGGTGAGTTTGAGGTTAAGCTCGTTGGTATTGAGCTTACCAATGAATTCCATGAAGAGACCGATGTCCCCTTCCCACACAATCAGCAGATCGTCAATATAGCGTAGCCATAGTAGTATGTGTTCGGTGTAGGTCTCATGGTCCTCAATAAATACACACTCCCGTTCCCACCACCCCAGGTACAGGTTTGCATATGTGGGGGCACATGTGCTCCCCATAGCAGTCCCCTGCACCTGGAGGTAGAATCTGTCTTCACATACAAAGTAGTTTTTTGAGAGGACAAACCACAATAGTTTAATCAAAAACTCATTGAGTGGGGTGTCACGATCCATGCTCAAGAAGTACCTGGCAGCCTGTATACCGTAAGTGTGGATAATACTGGTATACAGGCTCTCTACATCGCATGTGATCAACCAGGCATTGGTGTCAAGGGTGATTCCCTGTATCTTGTTCAAGACATCCATGGTGTCTTGAACATACGAGGGGAGTGTGGTGACGTACTTTCTTAGATGGTGATCCACAAATTGTGAGGCTTTTTCAGTAAGGCCCCCCATCCCGGATACGATAGGTCTACCGGGAGGGTTCCTCTCACATTTGTGGATTTTTGGTAAAAGGTATAGTGTAGGGATTTTAACACTCTTGACTTGTAAAAAGTCATATTGTGTTTTAACGAGTGTTCCTTCTCTATATGCCTGATCTATTAATCTTTGGTATCCTTGTAGAAAGTCGTCAGTGGGGTTGAAGGTGAGCCTCTTATAACATGAGGTGTCACCGAGTTGGCGTGCCAATTCTGCAGTATACTTGTCTCTACCCCACAGTACCACATTACCCCCTTTGTCAGAAGGCTTGACAATGGTATCCTTCCACCCCCTGATCTCCTTCAATGCTTCTCTCTCCGTGGGGCTGAGGTTGTCCTCATAATGATGAAAGTTTTTCTGGATCTCCAGTTGATCTAGATCTCTGCTAACCACCTCTAAAAAGATTTTGGCCTGTGGGCATATGGAATAATCTGGTGTAAAAGTGGACTTCTTTTTGAGTGTCTTATTTCCAGTGTCACTGGAGGATGTGATAGGGGTATCTGACTCCTCATTCCCATTTAATTCATCAAGAATCCGTATCATCCTAATGTCCTGGCTATCAAAAACCTGGTCAATGGATGGTTGTAATGGGTCATTGTTCAGAAGGTCATGTACCAGGGTTTCTTGGGAGCTGGAAAGATTCTCAGTTCTTTTTTGAAAGAATTTTTTGAGAAGTATTTTTCTTATATAGAGATGAAGATCTTTCTCATACTCAAAACGGTTCAGATTTTTAGAAGGTGAGAAGCTGAGGCCTTTATTGAGAAGGGAGATTTGTGCCTCATTGAGAGTGTGGTCCGTGAGGTTGATGATTTTGAGGGAGTCATTCGTTATCTCCTGTGTCTCCTCACCTCTCTGGGATCCTCTCTCCATTCCCTGTACTCTCTCTTTCCTCTTTTTCTTTCCCCGCCTGGTCCTCCTATGTCGCGTCCCAGGTTCTCTCTTAGATCCCTGGGACTGACCCCTAAAAAATCCCGCCTGGGTCTGGCTGTCTGGGATGAGCCTGGTGCATCATTCTCTGAGGAATCCACATCAGAGGTGGTGTACCCTGTGTGATTACCGCTGGTCGGTTTTTGACGGTTATTCGCTCCCCATCTATACACCCTATTCATTCTGAAGTCATTCTGGTCTCTTAAAATTTTGTTCTTTTTCCGACTTACTGTCTCCTTTTCAATGTTATCTAATTCTTGTTTTATACGGTGATACATTTTCTGGAATTTCTCCAGGGATTCAAACTTTTTCAGTTTCTCACTCAGAGTAACAATTTCTTGAGTGTGTCTAGTGAGCATTATCTCATCATGCTTTATTAGAATATTCATTAAATTCAAGGAGCAGGTTGTGAGTGTTCTCTCCCATTCTATTTTCAAAGACTCATCTGCAAGTTCAAATGACGGAAATACCCTAGGCCTGAGGCCTCTAGGGGTGATTTGTTGCTTTATATAATTTTCAAAAGTTGCCTTATTCCAGAAAGTTCTGGTTTGTCTGGCCATGGCTGATTTAAGGCTATGCATGTCATTCTGCCAATCTTCTTGTGCAGTGTCAATATGTGTAATGTCCTTATCAAACATGTTGTCAAGACATCTTTGAAAATTAGTTTGCCTATTCGTCAGCTCTTGGCTGAGGCTAAAGGCAGATGGTGTTGCCACATTAGGTGGGAGAGACATGATAATGGTATCCGGAGCTAACCGGGGGGTTGCCAGGATTATAGATATAGTAAAATATTTCTAGGTATTTAAAGTTAATGTCACAATTGTGCCGTGCTGACCAACCTGAGAAGATGACAAAGTGTCATCAAATTAAGATGCAAAAAACAGGGTGGGGGGTATGGGGGAAGGTCAGTCGCACAGGATTTATGAATTTCACACAGTCATGTGGTATTAGAGGACCCTCAGGACTTCATATAATGAGTTTTTCGTATACTAAAGTAGTATGAGGGTGTGCTACCACTGGACACAGAAGTAGGACTTTATTCAGAGAAAGAAAAGAAATGTCTCTACGTGGTGCACCTAAAGATACAGAAATTTATTAAAAAGTAACTTTTATTTCATATTCATAAAAAACAAGGGTGCGAAATATTGACAGACAGATGACAAACATAAGACACGGACGGTGCAATAAAAAAGGATACATTTTTATCCTTACACAGTGTGGACCCAATTCCCCAAATGGCCCCTTGTAAATGTATATACGTGCTCCTATGGCACTGCTGGCAGACACAATGGGACACTTCACAAAAATGTGTGTGCAAAACACAATGGTTTCAAGTGTCTGTCAGCCACTGTTAGTGTGTTTCAATAGGCTTGTTCACTGCTGGCTCATAGTATCATGTGGGCTCCGCTCTAATGGTGCTGCTAATTTCCCCGGAGCAGGGTAACTGGGGACGTGGTGTGACTAGCCCTCCCTGATCCTGCCAGGGGGGAATATATACCAAAGTACACCCTATGAGTATAAATACAATCACAAATGTATGGTCACCCTTGCTGAAACATATATGGGGCTGAGCATTTACCCGGCTGGTGGAACCTGGCCAGAACTGCCACTTCTGAGCCAAGATTCTCACTGCTGCCGGGAGATGAGCCGAAGAATGAGCTGACAAGCAGCGGGGGAACGGCACGGGACTATATATAGACAGGCGGCGTGTATGTGTCACCGCCGTCTGTCTCCCGTCTGATCCCAGATAGGCGCACAGAGCTTCAGTAGGCAGCGGCGTGTACACGATAGCGCCGACTGTCTCACTGTGGCTCTGTGATTAGGGAGGCGGCGGTGCAGACGCCTAGCACCGCTGCTCCAGGTAGGCTTACGATCCCAGTGAAAACTGGCGTACGTGAGCCCTACCGTTAGGCAGCCAGAACACACAATAAATTTTCACAATGTCAATGGGGAGGGGAAGAGGGGAGTCAAACACACTGATTTAGGTCAGTGTACACTTCGCAAAACGGAGCTTCATCAGGACCAGCCTGGCAAGCCTCCGGAAGCTCCTTTTATACCTGTGGTAAGTAAGTGATCCAATTCAGGTGAGTATGAATGGGTGGGTCCAGGTACCTGCTCCCTGTCAATCACCCTTGGTATGTGGGCGTAAAAGGTCTGACTTAGTGCAAAAGTGAGCTAGGAAACTGAGTCCTATGTTTAAACATGAATTGGAGTACCACTATGGAAATGGTTTCAGGATAGATATATGTAAAAAGGAGAAGAACACCGTTATCTATACGTATGAAGAGAACCATCCTGCGATAGATCTATTTAAATCAATTACATAAAAAATATATGATAAAATATATATGAAGAAAGAAACATAAAATATATATGAAGAAAGAAAACATGTGTATATAGTGATCTATATGAATAGGGTACTACCAAATGGCGACATGAGCTCACGTGACCGCACTGTGTGTGGTACCCAAATGCACATATCTGGTCTGAGTTAGATGGGGTGTCATCATGTGTACCCGAAAGTACCATCGGTCTCATAAATATAATCGATCCTCATAAAAATAGAAATACATGATCTAATTTAATAGGAAATGTAAGCGTGCATTTTTATCTAGGCGTTTATATCATCTGTGTTCATGTCAGAAACTGGTGATGAAGTGATATGAAATAATAACACCACAAAGTGGTGAAGATTATGACCTGGACTATATTCCAGGACAAGTGAAAGACAGTGAAAAACATGTGAAAAAATGTGTGAAAAAGCAAACAGAATATATAAGTGCAAAAAAACAAAAGGGTGAAAGAAGGAGGGGACTGAGGAGCCTTGTGTCACGTATCCTAAGTGGGTTCTCTGATTTGAAGGGATGAGATCCCCAATAAAAAGTGCACCTAAGGGTTAATCTCAGGAAAGATTTTAGAATGAATAGTGTGAGTGCTGTGGTCAGGATGAAGTGAGAAATGAATATATAAATCAGCCGCAAACGGGTGAGTTTTTTAGTGTCTGGTTTCCTATACCTCATGAACACTATGTAGGAGGTAAAAATAGGCAGTGGATACTCTAATAGGATCACCCCAGTGTTGGAAATAGGATGATCTCCTCCCATGGGGGTACACCAACATATACGGAGTGTCTCAGATATGTGTGGAACCAAAAAGTACCCAGAAGGGGTGGCCGGCTAACAGATTATGAAGAAGGGTTTGTAAAATTATTATTATGTGACCCTTCCTGGATCACCTAGGATCATATATGGGTCACCCCTGGACTCCAAAAGATAATGATGGGAGAGCCAGAAAAATGAGAAAAATGGAATGGAAGTGACTTCCAATATGAATCAGGTACGTATAAAGTCAGACTGTGCATATAGGAAATAGGAATCTGATAGATAACATGGGTAAGTATATGTAAGAATATATAATTATATACAATTTTCAGAGTTCACTTGGACTCAAATACACACAAATCGACTCTGCTTTCCCCAGATAAAAAAAGGGGGGGGGGGGGGAGGTTTACAGACGGCGCCAGAAAGAAGGAGGTATAATTAATGATAATACAATACATCGAAACCGGTTTAGGTGAGGCTGATACCCTCATCCATATGATTATGTGAAAAAAAGATTTATGAAGGAGATAAGGGAAAATGAGCAAGGACAACCGTGAATGGTGGAATCATAAGAACACCGTGAAATTGTTTTCCTCATTGAGTCCATGAGGTGTCATGGTATTCATTAGAAAGATGAGGCGGGTTTCCTGTTTCAAAAGTTCACGGTCCCAGTCACCTCTCCTGATCCCCATATCAATTTTCAGCATCCCAAAGGCTTTGAGACCATGGGGATTGCTGCCATGGTGTCTCAAAAAGTGCCTTGCGACTGGTGTCAAAGTTTTGAAAAGAGAGCTATCTCTAGGGGCATTCCTGATATTGAGATGGTGCTCTGACAGTCTCTTTTTCAGTGGTCGGCGGGTTTTGCCAATGTAGTGCTTTCCGCAGGGGCATTCCAAGTTATAGATAACCCCTGCGGTGTCACATGTGATGTATTGTCCTATTTTCCAATCCTTCCCATATCTGTCTATATAGGAGTGACATGTGGTCATCATGGGACACGTTTTACAGGTACCACATTTAAAAGAGCCCTTCTTGAAGATCAGTTTGCGGGTCTCTTTTTCAAGATGGCTGTGGACCAGGACGTCCCTCAAGTTATCGCTCCGTCTCCAACTGATATCGACCCTATCTCCCAAAACTCTTTCCAGATCTTTATCAGTTTTGAGGATATGAAGATGTTTATTAAGGACACTCTGAACTTCTCGCCATTCCCGGCAGAAGGTCCCAATGAACCTGATCTTTTCTGGTTGGTCATTCTTTTTGTTGCCCGGGACTAGGAGCTGTTCTCTTTTGTACCTGCAGACTTCTTTTCTGGCCTTGCGTATGGCCCTGTTGCTGTAACCCCTGTGGGTGAGTCTGCTTCCTAGCTGGTCAGCCCTTGTCTCATACGTGGTGGATTCCGAGCAGTTGCGCTTAGTTCGCAAGAATTCCCCTTTGGGAAGCCCCTTGATGACGGGAGGGAAGTGCGCACTGTTGCTGTGTAAGAGGGAATTGGTGGCCGTGCTCTTCCGAAAGATATCGGTGGTCAGGGATCCATCCCTTTCAATAGTGATACGGAGGTCCAGGTACTCCACCTCTTTCTGGCTGGTTTGGAAGGTGAGTTTGAGGTTAAGCTCGTTGGTATTGAGCTTACCAATGAATTCCATGAAGAGACCGATGTCCCCTTCCCACACAATCAGCAGATCGTCAATATAGCGTAGCCATAGTAGTATGTGTTCGGTGTAGGTCTCATGGTCCTCAATAAATACACACTCCCGTTCCCACCACCCCAGGTACAGGTTTGCATATGTGGGGGCACATGTGCTCCCCATAGCAGTCCCCTGCACCTGGAGGTAGAATCTGTCTTCACATACAAAGTAGTTTTTTGAGAGGACAAACCACAATAGTTTAATCAAAAACTCATTGAGTGGGGTGTCACGATCCATGCTCAAGAAGTACCTGGCAGCCTGTATACCGTAAGTGTGGATAATACTGGTATACAGGCTCTCTACATCGCATGTGATCAACCAGGCATTGGTGTCAAGGGTGATTCCCTGTATCTTGTTCAAGACATCCATGGTGTCTTGAACATACGAGGGGAGTGTGGTGACGTACTTTCTAAGATGGTGATCCACAAATTGTGAGGCTTTTTCAGTAAGGCCCCCCATCCCGGATACGATAGGTCTACCGGGAGGGTTCCTCTCACATTTGTGGATTTTTGGTAAAAGGTATAGTGTAGGGATTTTAACACTCTTGACTTGTAAAAAGTCATATTGTGTTTTAACGAGTGTTCCTTCTCTATATGCCTGATCTATTAATCTTTGGTATCCTTGTAGAAAGTCGTCAGTGGGGTTGAAGGTGAGCCTCTTATAACATGAGGTGTCACCGAGTTGGCGTGCCAATTCTGCAGTATACTTGTCTCTACCCCACAGTACCACATTACCCCCTTTGTCAGAAGGCTTGACAATGGTATCCTTCCACCCCCTGATCTCCTTCAATGCTTCTCTCTCCGTGGGGCTGAGGTTGTCCTCATAATGATGAAAGTTTTTCTGGATCTCCAGTTGATCTAGATCTCTGCTAACCACCTCTAAAAAGATTTTGGCCTGTGGGCATATGGAATAATCTGGTGTAAAAGTGGACTTCTTTTTGAGTGTCTTATTTCCAGTGTCACTGGAGGATGTGATAGGGGTATCTGACTCCTCATTCCCATTTAATTCATCAAGAATCCGTATCATCCTAATGTCCTGGCTATCAAAAACCTGGTCAATGGATGGTTGTAATGGGTCATTGTTCAGAAGGTCATGTACCAGGGTTTCTTGGGAGCTGGAAAGATTCTCAGTTCTTTTTTGAAAGAATTTTTTGAGAAGTATTTTTCTTATATAGAGATGAAGATCTTTCTCATACTCAAAACGGTTCAGATTTTTAGAAGGTGAGAAGCTGAGGCCTTTATTGAGAAGGGAGATTTGTGCCTCATTGAGAGTGTGGTCCGTGAGGTTGATGATTTTGAGGGAGTCATTCGTTATCTCCTGTGTCTCCTCACCTCTCTGGGATCCTCTCTCCATTCCCTGTACTCTCTCTTTCCTCTTTTTCTTTCCCCGCCTGGTCCTCCTATGTCGCGTCCCAGGTTCTCTCTTAGATCCCTGGGACTGACCCCTAAAAAATCCCGCCTGGGTCTGGCTGTCTGGGATGAGCCTGGTGCATCATTCTCTGAGGAATCCACATCAGAGGTGGTGTACCCTGTGTGATTACCGCTGGTCGGTTTTTGACGGTTATTCGCTCCCCATCTATACACCCTATTCATTCTGAAGTCATTCTGGTCTCTTAAAATTTTGTTCTTTTTCCGACTTACTGTCTCCTTTTCAATGTTATCTAATTCTTGTTTTATACGGTGATACATTTTCTGGAATTTCTCCAGGGATTCAAACTTTTTCAGTTTCTCACTCAGAGTAACAATTTCTTGAGTGTGTCTAGTGAGCATTATCTCATCATGCTTTATTAGAATATTCATTAAATTCAAGGAGCAGGTTGTGAGTGTTCTCTCCCATTCTATTTTCAAAGACTCATCTGCAAGTTCAAATGACGGAAATACCCTAGGCCTGAGGCCTCTAGGGGTGATTTGTTGCTTTATATAATTTTCAAAAGTTGCCTTATTCCAGAAAGTTCTGGTTTGTCTGGCCATGGCTGATTTAAGGCTATGCATGTCATTCTGCCAATCTTCTTGTGCAGTGTCAATATGTGTAATGTCCTTATCAAACATGTTGTCAAGACATCTTTGAAAATTAGTTTGCCTATTCGTCAGCTCTTGGCTGAGGCTAAAGGCAGATGGTGTTGCCACATTAGGTGGGAGAGACATGATAATGGTATCCGGAGCTAACCGGGGGGTTGCCAGGATTATAGATATAGTAAAATATTTCTAGGTATTTAAAGTTAATGTCACAATTGTGCCGTGCTGACCAACCTGAGAAGATGACAAAGTGTCATCAAATTAAGATGCAAAAAACAGGGTGGGGGGTATGGGGGAAGGTCAGTCGCACAGGATTTATGAATTTCACACAGTCATGTGGTATTAGAGGACCCTCAGGACTTCATATAATGAGTTTTTCGTATACTAAAGTAGTATGAGGGTGTGCTACCACTGGACACAGAAGTAGGACTTTATTCAGAGAAAGAAAAGAAATGTCTCTACGTGGTGCACCTAAAGATACAGAAATTTATTAAAAAGTAACTTTTATTTCATATTCATAAAAAACAAGGGTGCGAAATATTGACAGACAGATGACAAACATAAGACACGGACGGTGCAATAAAAAAGGATAAATTTTTATCCTTACACAGTGTGGACCCAATTCCCCAAATGGCCCCTTGTAAATGTATATACGTGCTCCTATGGCACTGCTGGCAGACACAATGGGACACTTCACAAAAATGTGTGTGCAAAACACAATGGTTTCAAGTGTCTGTCAGCCACTGTTAGTGTGTTTCAATAGGCTTGTTCACTGCTGGCTCATAGTATCATGTGGGCTCCGCTCTAATGGTGCTGCTAATTTCCCCGGAGCAGGGTAACTGGGGACGTGGTGTGACTAGCCCTCCCTGATCCTGCCAGGGGGGAATATATACCAAAGTACACCCTATGAGTATAAATACAATCACAAATGTATGGTCACCCTTGCTGAAACATATATGGGGCTGAGCATTTACCCGGCTGGTGGAACCTGGCCAGAACTGCCACTTCTGAGCCAAGATTCTCACTGCTGCCGGGAGATGAGCCGAAGAATGAGCTGACAAGCAGCGGGGGAACGGCACGGGACTATATATAGACAGGCGGCGTGTATGTGTCACCGCCGTCTGTCTCCCGTCTGATCCCAGATAGGCGCACAGAGCTTCAGTAGGCAGCGGCGTGTACACGATAGCGCCGACTGTCTCACTGTGGCTCTGTGATTAGGGAGGCGGCGGTGCAGACGCCTAGCACCGCTGCTCCAGGTAGGCTTACGATCCCAGTGAAAACTGGCGTACGTGAGCCCTACCGTTAGGCAGCCAGAACACACAATAATTTTTCACAATGTCAATGGGGAGGGGAAGAGGGGAGTCAAACACACTGATTTAGGTCAGTGTACACTTCGCAAAACGGAGCTTCATCAGGACCAGCCTGGCAAGCCTCCGGAAGCTCCTTTTATACCTGTGGTAAGTAAGTGATCCAATTCAGGTGAGTATGAATGGGTGGGTCCAGGTACCTGCTCCCTGTCAATCACCCTTGGTATGTGGGCGTAAAAGGTCTGACTTAGTGCAAAAGTGAGCTAGGAAACTGAGTCCTATGTTTAAACATGAATTGGAGTACCACTATGGAAATGGTTTCAGGATAGATATATGTAAAAAGGAGAAGAACACCGTTATCTATACGTATGAAGAGAACCATCCTGCGATAGATCTATTTAAATCAATTACATAAAAAATATATGATAAAATATATATGAAGAAAGAAACATAAAATATATATGAAGAAAGAAAACATGTGTATATAGTGATCTATTTGAATAGGGTACTACCAAATGGCGACATGAGCTCACGTGACCGCACTGTGTGTGGTACCCAAATGCACATATCTGGTCTGAGTTAGATGGGGTGTCATCATGTGTACCCGAAAGTACCATCGGTCTCATAAATATAATCGATCCTCATAAAAATAGAAATACATGATCTAATTTAATAGGAAATGTAAGCGTGCATTTTTATCTAGGCGTTTATATCATCTGTGTTCATGTCAGAAACTGGTGATGAAGTGATATGAAATAATAACACCACAAAGTGGTGAAGATTATGACCTGGACTATATTCCAGGACAAGTGAAAGACAGTGAAAAACATGTGAAAAAATGTGTGAAAAAGCAAACAGAATATATAAGTGCAAAAAAACAAAAGGGTGAAAGAAGGAGGGGACTGAGGAGCCTTGTGTCACGTATCCTAAGTGGGTTCTCTGATTTGAAGGGATGAGATCCCCAATAAAAAGTGCACCTAAGGGTTAATCTCAGGAAAGATTTTAGAATGAATAGTGTGAGTGCTGTGGTCAGGATGAAGTGAGAAATGAATATATAAATCAGCCGCAAACGGGTGAGTTTTTTAGTGTCTGGTTTCCTATACCTCATGAACACTATGTAGGAGGTAAAAATAGGCAGTGGATACTCTAATAGGATCACCCCAGTGTTGGAAATAGGATGATCTCCTCCCATGGGGGTACACCAACATATACGGAGTGTCTCAGATATGTGTGGAACCAAAAAGTACCCAGAAGGGGTGGCCGGCTAACAGATTATGAAGAAGGGTTTGTAAAATTATTATTATGTGACCCTTCCTGGATCACCTAGGATCATATATGGGTCACCCCTGGACTCCAAAAGATAATGATGGGAGAGCCAGAAAAATGAGAAAAATGGAATGGAAGTGACTTCCAATATGAATCAGGTACGTATAAAGTCAGACTGTGCATATAGGAAATAGGAATCTGATAGATAACATGGGTAAGTATATGTAAGAATATATAATTATATACAATTTTCAGAGTTCACTTGGACTCAAATACACACAAATCGACTCTGCTTTCCCCAGATAAAAAAAGGGGGGGGGGGGAGGTTTACAGACGGCGCCAGAAAGAAGGAGGTATAATTAATGATAATACAATACATCGAAACCGGTTTAGGTGAGGCTGATACCCTCATCCATATGATTATGTGAAAAAAAGATTTATGAAGGAGATAAGGGAAAATGAGCAAGGACAACCGTGAATGGTGGAATCATAAGAACACCGTGAAATTGTTTTCCTCATTGAGTCCATGAGGTGTCATGGTATTCATTAGAAAGATGAGGCGGGTTTCCTGTTTCAAAAGTTCACGGTCCCAGTCACCTCTCCTGATCCCCATATCAATTTTCAGCATCCCAAAGGCTTTGAGACCATGGGGATTGCTGCCATGGTGTCTCAAAAAGTGCCTTGCGACTGGTGTCAAAGTTTTGAAAAGAGAGCTATCTCTAGGGGCATTCCTGATATTGAGATGGTGCTCTGACAGTCTCTTTTTCAGTGGTCGGCGGGTTTTGCCAATGTAGTGCTTTCCGCAGGGGCATTCCAAGTTATAGATAACCCCTGCGGTGTCACATGTGATGTATTGTCCTATTTTCCAATCCTTCCCATATCTGTCTATATAGGAGTGACATGTGGTCATCATGGGACACGTTTTACAGGTACCACATTTAAAAGAGCCCTTCTTGAAGATCAGTTTGCGGGTCTCTTTTTCAAGATGGCTGTGGACCAGGACGTCCCTCAAGTTATCGCTCCGTCTCCAACTGATATCGACCCTATCTCCCAAAACTCTTTCCAGATCTTTATCAGTTTTGAGGATATGAAGATGTTTATTAAGGACACTCTGAACTTCTCGCCATTCCCGGCAGAAGGTCCCAATGAACCTGATCTTTTCTGGTTGGTCATTCTTTTTGTTGCCCGGGACTAGGAGCTGTTCTCTTTTGTACCTGCAGACTTCTTTTCTGGCCTTGCGTATGGCCCTGTTGCTGTAACCCCTGTGGGTGAGTCTGCTTCCTAGCTGGTCAGCCCTTGTCTCATACGTGGTGGATTCCGAGCAGTTGCGCTTAGTTCGCAAGAATTCCCCTTTGGGAAGCCCCTTGATGACGGGAGGGAAGTGCGCACTGTTGCTGTGTAAGAGGGAATTGGTGGCCGTGCTCTTCCGAAAGATATCGGTGGTCAGGGATCCATCCCTTTCAATAGTGATACGGAGGTCCAGGTACTCCACCTCTTTCTGGCTGGTTTGGAAGGTGAGTTTGAGGTTAAGCTCGTTGGTATTGAGCTTACCAATGAATTCCATGAAGAGACCGATGTCCCCTTCCCACACAATCAGCAGATCGTCAATATAGCGTAGCCATAGTAGTATGTGTTCGGTGTAGGTCTCATGGTCCTCAATAAATACACACTCCCGTTCCCACCACCCCAGGTACAGGTTTGCATATGTGGGGGCACATGTGCTCCCCATAGCAGTCCCCTGCACCTGGAGGTAGAATCTGTCTTCACATACAAAGTAGTTTTTTGAGAGGACAAACCACAATAGTTTAATCAAAAACTCATTGAGTGGGGTGTCACGATCCATGCTCAAGAAGTACCTGGCAGCCTGTATACCGTAAGTGTGGATAATACTGGTATACAGGCTCTCTACATCGCATGTGATCAACCAGGCATTGGTGTCAAGGGTGATTCCCTGTATCTTGTTCAAGACATCCATGGTGTCTTGAACATACGAGGGGAGTGTGGTGACGTACTTTCTTAGATGGTGATCCACAAATTGTGAGGCTTTTTCAGTAAGGCCCCCCATCCCGGATACGATAGGTCTACCGGGAGGGTTCCTCTCACATTTGTGGATTTTTGGTAAAAGGTATAGTGTAGGGATTTTAACACTCTTGACTTGTAAAAAGTCATATTGTGTTTTAACGAGTGTTCCTTCTCTATATGCCTGATCTATTAATCTTTGGTATCCTTGTAGAAAGTCGTCAGTGGGGTTGAAGGTGAGCCTCTTATAACATGAGGTGTCACCGAGTTGGCGTGCCAATTCTGCAGTATACTTGTCTCTACCCCACAGTACCACATTACCCCCTTTGTCAGAAGGCTTGACAATGGTATCCTTCCACCCCCTGATCTCCTTCAATGCTTCTCTCTCCGTGGGGCTGAGGTTGTCCTCATAATGATGAAAGTTTTTCTGGATCTCCAGTTGATCTAGATCTCTGCTAACCACCTCTAAAAAGATTTTGGCCTGTGGGCATATGGAATAATCTGGTGTAAAAGTGGACTTCTTTTTGAGTGTCTTATTTCCAGTGTCACTGGAGGATGTGATAGGGGTATCTGACTCCTCATTCCCATTTAATTCATCAAGAATCCGTATCATCCTAATGTCCTGGCTATCAAAAACCTGGTCAATGGATGGTTGTAATGGGTCATTGTTCAGAAGGTCATGTACCAGGGTTTCTTGGGAGCTGGAAAGATTCTCAGTTCTTTTTTGAAAGAATTTTTTGAGAAGTATTTTTCTTATATAGAGATGAAGATCTTTCTCATACTCAAAACGGTTCAGATTTTTAGAAGGTGAGAAGCTGAGGCCTTTATTGAGAAGGGAGATTTGTGCCTCATTGAGAGTGTGGTCCGTGAGGTTGATGATTTTGAGGGAGTCATTCGTTATCTCCTGTGTCTCCTCACCTCTCTGGGATCCTCTCTCCATTCCCTGTACTCTCTCTTTCCTCTTTTTCTTTCCCCGCCTGGTCCTCCTATGTCGCGTCCCAGGTTCTCTCTTAGATCCCTGGGACTGACCCCTAAAAAATCCCGCCTGGGTCTGGCTGTCTGGGATGAGCCTGGTGCATCATTCTCTGAGGAATCCACATCAGAGGTGGTGTACCCTGTGTGATTACCGCTGGTCGGTTTTTGACGGTTATTCGCTCCCCATCTATACACCCTATTCATTCTGAAGTCATTCTGGTCTCTTAAAATTTTGTTCTTTTTCCGACTTACTGTCTCCTTTTCAATGTTATCTAATTCTTGTTTTATACGGTGATACATTTTCTGGAATTTCTCCAGGGATTCAAACTTTTTCAGTTTCTCACTCAGAGTAACAATTTCTTGAGTGTGTCTAGTGAGCATTATCTCATCATGCTTTATTAGAATATTCATTAAATTCAAGGAGCAGGTTGTGAGTGTTCTCTCCCATTCTATTTTCAAAGACTCATCTGCAAGTTCAAATGACGGAAATACCCTAGGCCTGAGGCCTCTAGGGGTGATTTGTTGCTTTATATAATTTTCAAAAGTTGCCTTATTCCAGAAAGTTCTGGTTTGTCTGGCCATGGCTGATTTAAGGCTATGCATGTCATTCTGCCAATCTTCTTGTGCAGTGTCAATATGTGTAATGTCCTTATCAAACATGTTGTCAAGACATCTTTGAAAATTAGTTTGCCTATTCGTCAGCTCTTGGCTGAGGCTAAAGGCAGATGGTGTTGCCACATTAGGTGGGAGAGACATGATAATGGTATCCGGAGCTAACCGGGGGGTTGCCAGGATTATAGATATAGTAAAATATTTCTAGGTATTTAAAGTTAATGTCACAATTGTGCCGTGCTGACCAACCTGAGAAGATGACAAAGTGTCATCAAATTAAGATGCAAAAAACAGGGTGGGGGGTATGGGGGAAGGTCAGTCGCACAGGATTTATGAATTTCACACAGTCATGTGGTATTAGAGGACCCTCAGGACTTCATATAATGAGTTTTTCGTATACTAAAGTAGTATGAGGGTGTGCTACCACTGGACACAGAAGTAGGACTTTATTCAGAGAAAGAAAAGAAATGTCTCTACGTGGTGCACCTAAAGATACAGAAATTTATTAAAAAGTAACTTTTATTTCATATTCATAAAAAACAAGGGTGCGAAATATTGACAGACAGATGACAAACATAAGACACGGACGGTGCAATAAAAAAGGATAAATTTTTATCCTTACACAGTGTGGACCCAATTCCCCAAATGGCCCCTTGTAAATGTATATACGTGCTCCTATGGCACTGCTGGCAGACACAATGGGACACTTCACAAAAATGTGTGTGCAAAACACAATGGTTTCAAGTGTCTGTCAGCCACTGTTAGTGTGTTTCAATAGGCTTGTTCACTGCTGGCTCATAGTATCATGTGGGCTCCGCTCTAATGGTGCTGCTAATTTCCCCGGAGCAGGGTAACTGGGGACGTGGTGTGACTAGCCCTCCCTGATCCTGCCAGGGGGGAATATATACCAAAGTACACCCTATGAGTATAAATACAATCACAAATGTATGGTCACCCTTGCTGAAACATATATGGGGCTGAGCATTTACCCGGCTGGTGGAACCTGGCCAGAACTGCCACTTCTGAGCCAAGATTCTCACTGCTGCCGGGAGATGAGCCGAAGAATGAGCTGACAAGCAGCGGGGGAACGGCACGGGACTATATATAGACAGGCGGCGTGTATGTGTCACCGCCGTCTGTCTCCCGTCTGATCCCAGATAGGCGCACAGAGCTTCAGTAGGCAGCGGCGTGTACACGATAGCGCCGACTGTCTCACTGTGGCTCTGTGATTAGGGAGGCGGCGGTGCAGACGCCTAGCACCGCTGCTCCAGGTAGGCTTACGATCCCAGTGAAAACTGGCGTACGTGAGCCCTACCGTTAGGCAGCCAGAACACACAATAAATTTTCACAATGTCAATGGGGAGGGGAAGAGGGGAGTCAAACACACTGATTTAGGTCAGTGTACACTTCGCAAAACGGAGCTTCATCAGGACCAGCCTGGCAAGCCTCCGGAAGCTCCTTTTATACCTGTGGTAAGTAAGTGATCCAATTCAGGTGAGTATGAATGGGTGGGTCCAGGTACCTGCTCCCTGTCAATCACCCTTGGTATGTGGGCGTAAAAGGTCTGACTTAGTGCAAAAGTGAGCTAGGAAACTGAGTCCTATGTTTAAACATGAATTGGAGTACCACTATGGAAATGGTTTCAGGATAGATATATGTAAAAAGGAGAAGAACACCGTTATCTATACGTATGAAGAGAACCATCCTGCGATAGATCTATTTAAATCAATTACATAAAAAATATATGATAAAATATATATGAAGAAAGAAACATAAAATATATATGAAGAAAGAAAACATGTGTATATAGTGATCTATATGAATAGGGTACTACCAAATGGCGACATGAGCTCACGTGACCACACTGTGTGTGGTACCCAAATGCACATATCTGGTCTGAGTTAGATGGGGTGTCATCATGTGTACCCGAAAGTACCATCGGTCTCATAAATATAATCGATCCTCATAAAAATAGAAATACATGATCTAATTTAATAGGAAATGTAAGCGTGCATTTTTATCTAGGCGTTTATATCATCTGTGTTCATGTCAGAAACTGGTGATGAAGTGATATGAAATAATAACACCACAAAGTGGTGAAGATTATGACCTGGACTATATTCCAGGACAAGTGAAAGACAGTGAAAAACATGTGAAAAAATGTGTGAAAAAGCAAACAGAATATATAAGTGCAAAAAAACAAAAGGGTGAAAGAAGGAGGGGACTGAGGAGCCTTGTGTCACGTATCCTAAGTGGGTTCTCTGATTTGAAGGGATGAGATCCCCAATAAAAAGTGCACCTAAGGGTTAATCTCAGGAAAGATTTTAGAATGAATAGTGTGAGTGCTGTGGTCAGGATGAAGTGAGAAATGAATATATAAATCAGCCGCAAACGGGTGAGTTTTTTAGTGTCTGGTTTCCTATACCTCATGAACACTATGTAGGAGGTAAAAATAGGCAGTGGATACTCTAATAGGATCACCCCAGTGTTGGAAATAGGATGATCTCCTCCCATGGGGGTACACCAACATATACGGAGTGTCTCAGATATGTGTGGAACCAAAAAGTACCCAGAAGGGGTGGCCGGCTAACAGATTATGAAGAAGGGTTTGTAAAATTATTATTATGTGACCCTTCCTGGATCACCTAGGATCATATATGGGTCACCCCTGGACTCCAAAAGATAATGATGGGAGAGCCAGAAAAATGAGAAAAATGGAATGGAAGTGACTTCCAATATGAATCAGGTACGTATAAAGTCAGACTGTGCATATAGGAAATAGGAATCTGATAGATAACATGGGTAAGTATATGTAAGAATATATAATTATATACAATTTTCAGAGTTCACTTGGACTCAAATACACACAAATCGACTCTGCTTTCCCCAGATAAAAAAAAGGGGGGGGGGGAGGTTTACAGACGGCGCCAGAAAGAAGGAGGTATAATTAATGATAATACAATACATCGAAACCGGTTTAGGTGAGGCTGATACCCTCATCCATATGATTATGTGAAAAAAAGATTTATGAAGGAGATAAGGGAAAATGAGCAAGGACAACCGTGAATGGTGGAATCATAAGAACACCGTGAAATTGTTTTCCTCATTGAGTCCATGAGGTGTCATGGTATTCATTAGAAAGATGAGGCGGGTTTCCTGTTTCAAAAGTTCACGGTCCCAGTCACCTCTCCTGATCCCCATATCAATTTTCAGCATCCCAAAGGCTTTGAGACCATGGGGATTGCTGCCATGGTGTCTCAAAAAGTGCCTTGCGACTGGTGTCAAAGTTTTGAAAAGAGAGCTATCTCTAGGGGCATTCCTGATATTGAGATGGTGCTCTGACAGTCTCTTTTTCAGTGGTCGGCGGGTTTTGCCAATGTAGTGCTTTCCGCAGGGGCATTCCAAGTTATAGATAACCCCTGCGGTGTCACATGTGATGTATTGTCCTATTTTCCAATCCTTCCCATATCTGTCTATATAGGAGTGACATGTGGTCATCATGGGACACGTTTTACAGGTACCACATTTAAAAGAGCCCTTCTTGAAGATCAGTTTGCGGGTCTCTTTTTCAAGATGGCTGTGGACCAGGACGTCCCTCAAGTTATCGCTCCGTCTCCAACTGATATCGACCCTATCTCCCAAAACTCTTTCCAGATCTTTATCAGTTTTGAGGATATGAAGATGTTTATTAAGGACACTCTGAACTTCTCGCCATTCCCGGCAGAAGGTCCCAATGAACCTGATCTTTTCTGGTTGGTCATTCTTTTTGTTGCCCGGGACTAGGAGCTGTTCTCTTTTGTACCTGCAGACTTCTTTTCTGGCCTTGCGTATGGCCCTGTTGCTGTAACCCCTGTGGGTGAGTCTGCTTCCTAGCTGGTCAGCCCTTGTCTCATACGTGGTGGATTCCGAGCAGTTGCGCTTAGTTCGCAAGAATTCCCCTTTGGGAAGCCCCTTGATGACGGGAGGGAAGTGCGCACTGTTGCTGTGTAAGAGGGAATTGGTGGCCGTGCTCTTCCGAAAGATATCGGTGGTCAGGGATCCATCCCTTTCAATAGTGATACGGAGGTCCAGGTACTCCACCTCTTTCTGGCTGGTTTGGAAGGTGAGTTTGAGGTTAAGCTCGTTGGTATTGAGCTTACCAATGAATTCCATGAAGAGACCGATGTCCCCTTCCCACACAATCAGCAGATCGTCAATATAGCGTAGCCATAGTAGTATGTGTTCGGTGTAGGTCTCATGGTCCTCAATAAATACACACTCCCGTTCCCACCACCCCAGGTACAGGTTTGCATATGTGGGGGCACATGTGCTCCCCATAGCAGTCCCCTGCACCTGGAGGTAGAATCTGTCTTCACATACAAAGTAGTTTTTTGAGAGGACAAACCACAATAGTTTAATCAAAAACTCATTGAGTGGGGTGTCACGATCCATGCTCAAGAAGTACCTGGCAGCCTGTATACCGTAAGTGTGGATAATACTGGTATACAGGCTCTCTACATCGCATGTGATCAACCAGGCATTGGTGTCAAGGGTGATTCCCTGTATCTTGTTCAAGACATCCATCCGTGTTCATGTCAGAAACTGGTGATGAAGTGATATGAAATAATAACACCACAAAGTGGTGAAGATTATGACCTGGACTATATTCCAGGACAAGTGAAAGACAGTGAAAAACATGTGAAAAAATGTGTGAAAAAGCAAACAGAATATATAAGTGCAAAAAAACAAAAGGGTGAAAGAAGGAGGGGACTGAGGAGCCTTGTGTCACGTATCCTAAGTGGGTTCTCTGATTTGAAGGGATGAGATCCCCAATAAAAAGTGCACCTAAGGGTTAATCTCAGGAAAGATTTTAGAATGAATAGTGTGAGTGCTGTGGTCAGGATGAAGTGAGAAATAAATATATAAATCAGCCGCAAACGGGTGAGTTTTTTAGTGTCTGGTTTTCTATACCTCATGAACACTATGTAGGAGGTAAAAATAGGCAGTGGATACTCTAATAGGATCACCCCAGTGTTGGAAATAGGATGATCTCCTCCCATGGGGGTACACCAACATATACGGAGTGTCTCAGATATGTGTGGAACCAAAAAGTACCCAGAAGGGTGCACCACGTAGAGACATTTCTTTTCTTTCTCTGAATAAAGTCCTACTTCTGTGTCCAGTGGTAGCACACCCTCATACTACTTTAGTATACGAAAAACTCATTATATGAAGTCCTGAGGGTCCTCTAATACCACATGACTGTGTGAAATTCATAAATCCTGTGCGACTGACCTTCCCCCATACCCCCCACCCTGTTTTTTGCATCTTAATTTGATGACACTTTGTCATCTTCTCAGGTTGGTCAGCACGGCACAATTGTGACATTAACTTTAAATACCTAGAAATATTTTACTATATCTATAATCCTGGCAACCCCCCGGTTAGCTCCGGATACCATTATCATGTCTCTCCCACCTAATGTGGCAACACCATCTGCCTTTAGCCTCAGCCAAGAGCTGACGAATAGGCAAACTAATTTTCAAAGATGTCTTGACAACATGTTTGATAAGGACATTACACATATTGACACTGCACAAGAAGATTGGCAGAATGACATGCATAGCCTTAAATCAGCCATGGCCAGACAAACCAAAACTTTCTGGAATAAGGCAACTTTTGAAAATTATATAAAGCAACAAATCACCCCTAGAGGCCTCAGGCCTAGGGTATTTCCGTCATTTGAACTTGCAGATGAGTCTTTGAAAATAGAATGGGAGAGAACACTCACAACCTGCTCCTTGAATTTAATGAATATTCTAATAAAGCATGATGAGATAATGCTCACTAGACACACTCAAGAAATTGTTACTCTGAGTGAGAAACTGAAAAAGTTTGAATCCCTGGAGAAATTCCAGAAAATGTATCACCGTATAAAACAAGAATTAGATAACATTGAAAAGGAGACAGTAAGTCGGAAAAAGAACAAAATTTTAAGAGACCAGAATGACTTCAGAATGAATAGGGTGTATAGATGGGGAGCGAATAACCGTCAAAAACCGACCAGCGGTAATCACACAGGGTACACCACCTCTGATGTGGATTCCTCAGAGAATGATGCACCAGGCTCATCCCAGACAGCCAGACCCAGGCGGGATTTTTTAGGGGTCAGTCCCAGGGATCTAAGAGAGAACCTGGGACGCGACATAGGAGGACCAGGCGGGGAAAGAAAAAGAGGAAAGAGAGAGTACAGGGAATGGAGAGAGGATCCCAGAGAGGTGAGGAGACACAGGAGATAACGAATGACTCCCTCAAAATCATCAACCTCACGGACCACACTCTCAATGAGGCACAAATCTCCCTTCTCAATAAAGGCCTCAGCTTCTCACCTTCTAAAAATCTGAACCGTTTTGAGTATGAGAAAGATCTTCATCTCTATATAAGAAAAATACTTCTCAAAAAATTCTTTCAAAAAAGAACTGAGAATCTTTCCAGCTCCCAAGAAACCCTGGTACATGACCTTCTGAACAATGACCCATTACAACCATCCATTGACCAGGTTTTTGATAGCCAGGACATTAGGATGATACGGATTCTTGATGAATTAAATGGGAATGAGGAGTCAGATACCCCTATCACATCCTCCAGTGACACTGGAAATAAGACACTCAAAAAGAAGTCCACTTTTACACCAGATTATTCCATATGCCCACAGGCCAAAATCTTTTTAGAGGTGGTTAGCAGAGATCTAGATCAACTGGAGATCCAGAAAAACTTTCATCATTATGAGGACAACCTCAGCCCCACGGAGAGAGAAGCATTGAAGGAGATCAGGGGGTGGAAGGATACCATTGTCAAGCCTTCTGACAAAGGGGGTAATGTGGTACTGTGGGGTAGAGACAAGTATACTGCAGAATTGGCACGCCAACTCGGTGACACCTCATGTTATAAGAGGCTCACCTTCAACCCCACTGATGACTTTCTACAAGGATACCAAAGATTAATAGATCAGGCATATAGAGAAGGAACACTCGTTAAAACACAATATGACTTTTTACAAGTCAAGAGTGTTAAAATCCCTACACTATACCTTTTGCCAAAAATCCACAAATGTGAGAGGAACCCTCCCGGTAGACCTATCGTATCCGGGATGGGGGGCCTTACTGAAAAAGCCTCACAATTTGTGGATCACCATCTAAGAAAGTACGTCACCACACTCCCCTCGTATGTTCAAGACACAATGGATGTCTTGAACAAGATACAGGGAATCACCCTTGACACCAATGCCTGGTTGATCACATGCGATGTAGAGAGCCTGTATACCAGTATTATCCACACTTACGGTATACAGGCTGCCAGGTACTTCTTGAGCATGGATCGTGACACCCCACTCAATGAGTTTTTGATTAAACTATTGTGGTTTGTCCTCTCAAAAAACTACTTTGTATGTGAAGACAGATTCTACCTCCAGGTGCAGGGGACTGCTATGGGGAGCACATGTGCCCCCACATATGCAAACCTGTACCTGGGGTGGTGGGAACGGGAGTGTGTATTTATTGAGGACCATGAGACCTACACCGAACACATACTACTATGGCTACGCTATATTGACGATCTGCTGATTGTGTGGGAAGGGGACATCGGTCTCTTCATGGAATTCATTGGTAAGCTCAATACCAACGAGCTTAACCTCAAACTCACCTTCCAAACCAGCCAGAAAGAGGTGGAGTACCTGGACCTCCGTATCACTATTGAAAGGGATGGATCCCTGACCACCGATATCTTTCGGAAGAGCACGGCTACCAATTCCCTCTTACACAGCAACAGTGCGCACTTCCCTCCCGTCATCAAGGGGCTTCCCAAAGGGGAATTCTTGCGAACTAAGCGCAACTGCTCGGAATCCACCACGTATGAGACAAGGGCTGACCAGCTAGGAAGCAGACTCACCCACAGGGGTTACAGCAACAGGGCCATACGCAAGGCCAGAAAAGAAGTCTGCAGGTACAAAAGAGAACAGCTCCTAGTCCCGGGCAACAAAAAGAATGACCAACCAGAAAAGATCAGGTTCATTGGGACCTTCTGCCGGGAATGGCGAGAAGTTCAGAGTGTCCTTAATAAACATCTTCATATCCTCAAAACTGATAAAGATCTGGAAAGAGTTTTGGGAGATAGGGTCGATATCAGTTGGAGACGGAGCGATAACTTGAGGGACGTCCTGGTCCACAGCCATCTTGAAAAAGAGACCCGCAAACTGATCTTCAAGAAGGGCTCTTTTAAATGTGGTACCTGTAAAACGTGTCCCATGATGACCACATGTCACTCCTATATAGACAGATATGGGAAGGATTGGAAAATAGGACAATACATCACATGTGACACCGCAGGGGTTATCTATAACTTGGAATGCCCCTGCGGAAAGCACTACATTGGCAAAACCCGCCGACCACTGAAAAAGAGACTGTCAGAGCACCATCTCAATATCAGGAATGCCCCTAGAGATAGCTCTCTTTTCAAAACTTTGACACCAGTCGCAAGGCACTTTTTGAGACACCATGGCAGCAATCCCCATGGTCTCAAAGCCTTTGGGATGCTAAGAATTGATATGGGGATCAGGAGAGGTGACTGGGACCGTGAACTTTTGAAACAGGAAACCCGCCTCATCTTTCTAATGAATACCATGACACCTCATGGACTCAATGAGGAAAACAATTTCACGGTGTTCTTATGATTCCACCATTCACGGTTGTCCTTGCTCATTTTCCCTTATCTCCTTCATAAATCTTTTTTTCACATAATCATATGGATGAGGGTATCAGCCTCACCTAAACCGGTTTCGATGTATTGTATTATCATTAATTATACCTCCTTCTTTCTGGCGCCGTCTGTAAACCTCCCCCCCCCCCCCCTTTTTTTATCTGGGGAAAGCAGAGGCGATTTGTGTGTATTTGAGTCCAAGTGAACTCTGAAAATTGTATATAATTATATATTCTTACATATACTTACCCATGTTATCTATCAGATTCCTATTTCCTATATGCACAGTCTGACTTTATACGTACCTGATTCATATTGGAAGTCACTTCCATTCCATTTTTCTTATTTTTCTGGCTCTCCCATCATTATCTTTTGGAGTCCTGGGGTGACCCATATATGATCCTAGGTGATCCAGGAAGGGTCACATAATAATAATTTTACAAACCCTTCTTCATAATCTGTTAGCCGGCCACCCCTTCTGGGTACTTTTTGGTTCCACACATATCTGAGACACTCCGTATATGTTGGTGTACCCCCATGGGAGGAGATCATCCTATTTCCAACACTGGGGTGATCCTATTAGAGTATCCACTGCCTATTTTTACCTCCTACATAGTGTTCATGAGGTATAGGAAACCAGACACTAAAAAACTCACCCGTTTGCGGCTGATTTATATATTTATTTCTCACTTCATCCTGACCACAGCACTCACACTATTCATTCTAAAATCTTTCCTGAGATTAACCCTTAGGTGCACTTTTTATTGGGGATCTCATCCCTTCAAATCAGAGAACCCACTTAGGATACGTGACACAAGGCTCCTCAGTCCCCTCCTTCTTTCACCCTTTTGTTTTTTTGCACTTATATATTCTGTTTGCTTTTTCACACATTTTTTCACATGTTTTTCACTGTCTTTCACTTGTCCTGGAATATAGTCCAGGTCATAATCTTCACCACTTTGTGGTGTTATTATTTCATATCACTTCATCACCAGTTTCTGACATGAACACAGATGATATAAACGCCTAGATAAAAATGCACGCTTACATTTCCTATTAAATTAGATCATGTATTTCTATTTTTATGAGGATCGATTATATTTATGAGACCGATGGTACTTTCGGGTACACATGATGACACCCCATCTAACTCAGACCAGATATGTGCATTTGGGTACCACACACAGGCCCTTATTCTGATTGATGCGGACTTTACCGCGTACTTACGGATCGCGTCTTTATGACGTCTGCGCATGCGTGGAGAACGCTACGCGCATGTGCCACGCCTTGACTCGGTACCAGTTCGGCCAAATCCCGTCCAAAACTGTTCGCCGCTATCAGTCGGGAAATAGGGGCGTATTATGGGCGTCATGCGGAATGACACATGGGCGTAGTTTCAAAGTGGGCAAAACGGGGCGGAAACATGGGCGGACACGGGGGAGTACACTTATGTTGGGGGGCGTACATTCGGAAACCACTCCGAATGCACGCGATCAAAAAGGGCAGAAATGTGCGGTGTCCACAAGTGTACTATTGCTTTGCGGACACCACTCGTTCATGCGGTAGGCGAACGTACGCCTAATGACTACAACCATTAACACCTGAACCCAATAGAATCTACTCCTTTACTCATTACTCACTAATAGGCCGCTTGTCAGTGCTTTAATTGAAACCATTGCTGCTTCAAGGAAACCTTACTAGTCCCCCACATATGCTGTACTTGTCAGACACTTTCAAACTGCTAACAATGGACATGACAGAATATTAATACTAGCAATACACATGTGTATTCGACATGTACTCATGAAACCACACATTTTGGGTAAAGTAAACACATTTATTTATATTCATGTCACAGTCAATGCCACTGTGATGCAATGACCATGTCATGTGATGTATTGCAGAAGATACTTCATAGTGGGTTGTTTGGCGTAAATACTCCGCTTACGGGCGGTAGCACCGCTTGGCTCCCGTTCGGATGCGGTATTTCCGAGCATACTCTGTAATACTCTGTAATACCGTGCAGAATCGGAGTGTTTCTCCCGCACACGCATGATTTGTATGTCGTCCGTAAACACGCCCTGTTCTTAAAGAGTGAGTCCGTCCGAATGCGGAGGACACGTGGGCGTTTCTACGGACGATGGCCGCATGCGGAAAAACACCGTGGCGTGCGGACCGCTCCGTAAGAATGCGGGAATTTCCGCACAGATCAGAATAAGGGCCACAGTGCGGTCACGTGAGCTCATGTCGCCATTTGGTAGTACCCTATTCATATAGATCACTATATACACATGTTTTCTTTCTTCATATATATTTTATGTTTCTTTCTTCATATATATTTTATCATATATTTTTTATGTAATTGATTTAAATAGATCTATCGCAGGATGGTTCTCTTCATACGTATAGATAACGGTGTTCTTCTCCTTTTTACATATATCTGTCCTGAAACCATTTCCATAGTGGTACTCCAATTCATGTTTAAACATAGGACTCAGTTTCCTAGCTCACTTTTGCACTAAGTCAGACCTTTTACGCCCACATACCAAGGGTGATTGACAGGGAGCAGGTACCTGGACCCACCCATTCATACTCACCTGAATTGGATCACTTACTTACCACAGGTATAAAAGGAGCTTCCGGAGGCTTGCCAGGCTGGTCCTGATGAAGCTCCGTTTTGCGAAGTGTACACTGACCTAAATCAGTGTGTTTGACTCCCCTCTTCCCCTCCCCATTGACATTGTGAAAATTTATTGTGTGTTCTGGCTGCCTAACGGTAGGGCTCACGTACGCCAGTTTTCACTGGGATCGTAAGCCTACCTGGAGCAGCGGTGCTAGGCGTCTGCACCGCCGCCTCCCTAATCACAGAGCCACAGTGAGACAGTCGGCGCTATCGTGTACACGCCGCTGCCTACTGAAGCTCTGTGCGCCTATCTGGGATCAGACGGGAGACAGACGGCGGTGACACATACACGCCGCCTGTCTATATATAGTCCCGTGCCGTTCCCCCGCTGCTTGTCAGCTCATTCTTCGGCTCATCTCCCGGCAGCAGTGAGAATCTTGGCTCAGAAGTGGCAGTTCTGGCCAGGTTCCACCAGCCGGGTAAATGCTCAGCCCCATATATGTTTCAGCAAGGGTGACCATACATTTGTGATTGTATTTATACTCATAGGGTGTACTTTGGTATATATTCCCCCCTGGCAGGATCAGGGAGGGCTAGTCACACCACGTCCCCAGTTACCCTGCTCCGGGGAAATTAGCAGCACCATTAGAGCGGAGCCCACATGATACTATGAGCCAGCAGTGAACAAGCCTATTGAAACACACTAACAGTGGCTGACAGACACTTGAAACCATTGTGTTTTGCACACACATTTTTGTGAAGTGTCCCATTGTGTCTGCCAGCAGTGCCATAGGAGCACGTATATACATTTACAAGGGGCCATTTGGGGAATTGGGTCCACACTGTGTAAGGATAAAAATGTATCCTTTTTTATTGCACCGTCCGTGTCTTATGTTTGTCATCTGTCTGTCAATATTTCGCACCCTTGTTTTTTATGAATATGAAATAAAAGTTACTTTTTAATAAATTTCTGTATCTTTAGGTGCACCACGTAGAGACATTTCTTTTCTTTCTCTGAATAATGCGCTAGCTACGCTTCGGGCTCGGTGGCTCGCCACACTATATAAAATCAACTCCACGCCAACGTGGATAGTGGGGGTATGAAAAGGTCGGAGTACGCGTTCTGCCGACGCTCGCCACGCTTCGGGGTGGCATGATTACTGGGGGGTGATGCAAAAAAATGCCAGTGGTGCTTACAATTACAATTGTAAGCACCCATCACATGCTATACCATGCACATATCACATCTCATTGCATCACATGGCATAGTAAGCACCCATCACATCTCATGGCATGGGTGCTTATACAATCAAATATCGCATCCCATTTGGTGCCATGCGATCCTATGCGATATTTATTTGTATAAGCACTCCTGTGCACTTAACATGGACATCGCATCGCACACCAATATACATGGTACGCGATGTGATGTGATTTTCCTACGCAGAATAGCCCACTAAGCTATTTGCTTAGTGGGCGCCGTTCTAGGAAACAAGTACCCTTCCATGTTGCCGCAATTATCATAGGTGACAACCATGTGCTGTACAAACACTGTTCCCCTTGTTCCTTGGACATGGGAGCAGTCATGTCCATTCCAGGCACCTGTTTGTTTACAGCTAATCCTGCACATCCTCCTGGCCTGCTAATTGCCTAGCCAATCACTGCCCACTGGTTGCTATAAGTATACTGGGTTGAGACCATAGAGGGTCCAGTTCAATAATGTCTACAGCTAAGCTGTTTCCTGAGATGTCTGCAGACTAGTTCCTATCTGTGCATTTGCTCTCAAGACTCTGGCTAATTGCTTCCTGCTGTTCAGTTCAGTTCCAGCTGATTTCAAGCACTCCTGTTATCTGCATTGTGCTCTCCCTGTCTCGAGCTGCTTCCAGGTTTACTGCTCCAGTAGACTCTTCTCCTTCCAAGGACCTGTGTTATCCTAGCTAATATCCAGTGACAATCAGTCACCATAGGTCCAACAGCGGATAACCATCATTTAATTCAACTCTCCATCGGTTCCAGTCAACCTCCTGAGCTCCCTATTAGGTTCCCAGCTAATCTCCAGTGACAATTGGTTACCATTGGTCCAACATCGGATCACCATCAGTTTTTTTTTTTAAATTGAGTAATTTTTATTGACAAAAAATAAACTGATGCACAACTGTACATTTTGGCACATATTATGTTAAGCATTCTAACAGCAAGAATAAACAATAAATCTGTTAACAACGACCAAGTTTGAGTTAATCTGTTATGTCCGTGTCGGTGTCTTGGCTTGTCCATTGGCATTGCTTACTGAAATGGGTTTGCCAGCAGTACCAATTATGCATATGGAATAACTTTGTGTTAATTTTCTCCCTTGTAAACATAACCTGGTACCCACGAGACGGAGTACCACCCTCCCACTCCCCAACATATACAACAAACAAACAAAAATAAAAAAAAATAAGGAAGAGAAAAGAGAGAGAAATATAATAGCATGCAATTGGAGAGCTAATAAGTACATAAGTAAATAAACAGTAGTGGTTGCTGTAAGGCGCAATGCAATGTGGGCAAAGCACATTTAGGTGTGTGTTATTTCCAGACTGTATGTATAGGAGACGATGGGTCTAGCTAGACCATGCTTAGGAAAGAATGGGTGGTTAGTCGCGGGCGGGGCTGCAGCAGGTAGGTGTTTAAAGTGCTGGCTATTCCCGCTGAGGATCTACTGATAGGGCTAGCCTAGAGGATGTCCATCTACTCCACTTGGCCACGTAGGGGGCAAGTGAGCCTCTGGTTCTGTAGGTGAATCTCTCGTGCCCCGTGACCTCGTTAACAAGGGCCCTCCAGTTATATATGTTCGGGTGGGAAACATCAAACCACTTCCTGGCTATAAGGACCTTAGCCATGGCTGTCAGGCAGATAACATATTTATATATTGGGGGCGAGTGAGACTCCTCAAGGCCGAGAGCAAAGATACAATACTTGGGGTCAAAGGGGGGAAGAGACGGTTCAGTAACAATTATGTCGGCCCAAACTGCTTCCCAGAAGGCCAGCACCACAGCATATGCCAGAAGTCAGCACCGAGCGAGGTGCATCTGGGGCAGGTGTCGTCAGCTCTAAGACCCGCTCTTAACATGGACACCGGAGATCGGTAGGCTCTGTGCAACACATAGTATGAGATTTGCTGGTATTTCATACAGGGGGTGGCATATCTGACCAATTCAAGGATCTCAGCCCACTGTTCCACATCAAGTGGTCCAATGTTGAGCTCCCATTTGGCCTTAAGGGGGTCGAGGCTATTGGGGTGTCTATCCGGCTGACAACAGCTTTGTATATGGTGGATACTTGTTTCGTAGTGGCCAGGTTTTGAAGTAGAGTTTTAATTGGGGAGTCAGAGGTGGAGAGGGGGGGGGGTCTCCCTGAACTGGGCCTGAGCCGCATGTCTAAGCTGCAAGTAGCGATAAAAGGATCTGTTAGGGATTTGAATTTCTCCCGAGAGCTGCTGAAAAGTTTTAATTGTCCCCGCAAGGAACAACTGGAAAACAGACACGAGACCGATTCTCAACCAGAACCCATCTGAGGATAGCTGTTTAAATTCAGGGTACTCCCTGTTGTGCCATAGAGGAGTCTCTCAATCCAGCCCAGGAGCAAATCCTATGTGCCTGACGCCATACCAGTAGTGCTTGTCTAAAGAGAGGGGAGAGGGTAGGGTTAACAGGTGAGGACAAAATAAACTGAAGGGGAGGAAGGCGGGACCCCACACACTCGGCATAGGAGCACTCAAATGTAGAGCCAGATCTACCCAGTATCCAGTCCGAGAGATGCATTAATTGGGCTGCCAGGTAGTAGACTCGAAAGTCCGGGAGTCCCAGTCCGCCGTCTGCCCTGGGCTTGGTTAGGGTCTTAAATGCAATTCTAGATGGTCTATTCGCCCAGATGAAGGACGAGAGGAGGGTATTAATGGACATAAATACGTGTTTAGGTATGTAGATCGGGGAGTGTTGGAGCAGGTATAGATATTTGGGAAGTATGGTCATCTTGATAAGGTTAATTCGGCCCGTAACAATTAGGGGGAGTTTTTTCCATTGGTGGATTTTATTTCTAAGTTCCCTAGTGACCGCGTCGATGTTAAGGGGTACAAATTCAGAGATTTTAGGGGTAATCCAGACCCATTGGAGCAGGGAAGCGTATGGCAGTCTGTCTGGAATCTTGCCGGATAAAAGGAGAATACTGGATTTCCCCCAGTTAACGAGTAGGCCAGAGAAGGTCCCAAAGGATTCCACTATCTTCAGCATCTCCTCCAGGGACGCCCCAGCGTCGTTAAGGAAAAGAAGAGTGTCATCTGCATATAGGGCAACAACATCCTCCCGTCCCCCCAGGGGGATACCTCGGATAGTTGGGAAGTCTCGAAGCATGATAGCCAGGGGCTCAATAGCTAGGGCGAACAGGGCGGGCGACAGTGGGCAGCCCTGTCTAGTACCTCTGCTAAGCGGAAAGGTCGATGTCACAAACCCATTAACCGATATGCGGGCCAAAGGAGAGGAGTTTAGCAGGCGGACCCAGTTTATAAAGTTAGGACCGAAAGCAAAGTGGCGCAGAACCTCCCACCGATAGTCCCACTCTACTGAGTCGAAGGCCTTGGCAGCATCCAGCGACACTACCACTGCCCCCGACCCAGCGTCCAATCCCCCCTGCAGGTAACAAAAGAGTCTCCTAAGATTTTGTGTGGTGGACCGACCAGGCATGAAGCCAGACTGGTCTTCATGAATGACCGAGGTGACCACCGTATTAAGTCTGGTAGCTAAAATTTTAGCAAGTATTTTCACGTCAGTTGAGAGGAGTGATATGGGGCGGTAGGAGTCCGGGAAAGAGGGATCCTTCCCAGGCTTGGGGATAACAACTATAATTGCCTCTGCCATGGACGGGGGGAGGGCCCCCCTTTTTTAAGGTCGGTGAATAGTTGGAGGAGATAGGGCACAAAGTAATCTTTATACTGTTTATATATCGGTATGCCATCGCTGCCAGGGGCTTTTTTGTTTGGGAAGGAGGCGATGGCTGATTCAATCTCAGAGGTTGTTATGTCTGCCTCTAGAAGGTCTACAGATTGTTGAGACAAGGAGGGTATATTGACCCGTGAAAGGTACTGCTCTAGTTGGTGCGAGGTATACGTCGCCCGGGATGTGTACAGCAAGGAGTAAAAGGAGAGAAAGATTTGTGCAATCTCCGGTGTGGTGAAGTGTTCCACCCCTTGCGGATCACATATCTTTTGAATGGAGGTGGACGATCTCTCATCCCGGACGAGATACGCCATGTAACTGCCCCCCACATCTGACTGTGAGTATTTAGTGTGTGCTGAGAAAAGGAGTTTACGCTTGGACTTGTCAAATAGGTGATCTGTCCAGAGCTTGTACGCCACATCCCACCTCAATTTGTCCCCAGGGAGGCCCGATCTCAAATATGTGCACTCCAATCGTGAACACTCGTTCTCCAGCTCAAGCTCCTCCTCCCTACCAGCCCTGGGCGAGGGGGAGGGGGAGGGAGGGGATCCTCCCTGACCCGTCCACCTGTCAAGGGATCTATCTAGGATGTTATTGAAATCCCCAATGCACACTACAGGGGCCGACGCGAAGGAGGCAAGAAATGTCACAGCCTTCCTGAGGACATCATTATTATAGGGGGGAGGTATGTAGATTGCCAGTATGTTCATAATTATGTCGTTGACAGTAGCTCTTAGGAAGACATACCTTCCATATTGGTCGATTTGGTGGTGGGTGAGGTGGAAGTTAATAGTTTTTTTTATCATGATCGTTACCCCCCAAGCATTAATGGAGAAGGTGTAATGGAAGATGTGTCCCACCCAGGGTTTTTTTAGCGATAATGTCTTAGTGCCCGTCAGGTGGGTCTCTGAGAGACAGGCCACGTCTGCTCTGTGTTTTTTAATTTCGGACAGGACAAGGGAGTGTTTAACCCGATCATTTAGACCCCTAACATTCCAGCCGAGTATGCGGAGCCCCGCTACTACATGTGGGGGAGACATAGTATAGGAGGGACAGAGGGAAGAAAGGAGGGGAGGGGGCCGTCACCCCGACCATAGCCGAGAAGACGGGTCTCAATAGGGTAGAGAAGCAAAAGGAATGAGGGGGATAAGAACCCAGAGGAGGCCCCTCCATCCCAGTATCGCCCAGGAAACAGTCGGTGAAAGGTAAGCTACAGCCCCACCCAGCGACTCTGTGGTCATATCGGTCCATGTAAATAAATCCTGTAGGAATAGAGTAGAGCACCCACTTGCACAGCATTGCATTTAGAAAAATAATAAAATAAAAATATATCCAAAACAACTTAGAGTAACAAAACCCCAACTCCCAAGCCCACCCGGTATACCTATCTAACATTAGATACACTTGGATCCCAGTTAACAGCTAACAACTAAAACTAGAATTACCCAACTAGCAAATTAACTGTGTAGACTAACGGGTATAGAGACCAGTGGTCACCTATACGAGAAAGCTATTTCCTTGCATCTAGCTCCGATATGGATTAGATATCCCGCACCATTTAAGAAAAAAAGTACTCTGAAGTAAGGGGGTGAAGACATCTGGAGTGTAGACTAAGGAGTCATAGTAGCGGATTGGGACAGATGTCACACTTATAGTAGGTTAGAACCAACATGCTCACGTAAAGGAATATCAGTTCGGACGTTGCGGTCTGCGATCCAGCCACTATTGAGCTTCTTGAGGGGAATTGAAGAAGTGGGTGTTGCCATCCGCCACCACCCTAAGGCGCGTCGGGAATAACATGGAATATTGGATTTGACGATCCCGTAGTTTCCTCTTGACCTGCAAAAACTGGGCCCTTGTCTTCTGGATGTCTGCTGCGAAGTCGGGGTATGCTGCCACAACCTGGTTGTCGATTTTGAGTGGGCCTCGTTCACGAGCCTGCCGGAGGACTGCATCCCTGTCTTTATAGTGCAGAAAGCGGGCAATGAAAGTGTGCGGGGGAGCTCCCGGTGGCGGAGCTCCAGTGGGCAGCCGATGGGCCCTCTCCACAGTGAAGTGTCGGCTGAAGTCATCAGGTGAGAACATCTCAAGAAGCCATCTCTCAAGGAACCTCTCGGGGGAAGAACCCTCCGCCCGCTCCGGCAGGCCAACAAAACGCACATTGTTGCGGCGCAGGCGCCCCTCCATGTCCGATATTTTAGATTTGACAGCTGTCATTTGTGTGGTGAGATCAGCCACTGCCGCTTTGAGAGGGTTAGTTGTATGCTCCAGGTTGGATATTCGGTGTTCCGCTTCTCCAACCCTCTCCATCACCTTTTGCATATCGTGGCGGATAAGGGAGATATCGGATTGAACCTGGCCAATTTTATCCATGACCCTCTGCTCGGTTGCTGCAATGGCTAGGAGGATCTGCTGGGTGGATTGAGCAGGGTTTTCAGCAGGGGGGGAGTCCTCTCCCTCTCGAGAGGGCCGCGGGGAGCTGGGCTGTTGTGAGGTCTGTGATGAGGAAGGAGGTTGGGAACCCCGGGCATATTTCTCCAGCCTGGTCGCAGCGGATGCAGCGCCGGTTTTCACCATGGTTAAGGGTGGCGATTGCGATGGGGGTGCAGTGCCTGGTGCCGGGTACCGTGGGTTGGGATTGCCAGAAACAAGACTATAGAGTTGTAGGATCACTCCAGTACAGCATCAGCAAGCAAAGGTTAGGTGCGGCAGGGGGTATAGCCCCCAGGAGGGTATCCCAAGCAGCAAGGGCGCTCTGTCTCAAGTTGACCTAACCAGTGTCTGGTGTGGAGGGGGGCGGTGGTTCAGAGCCAATATCAATAGGTGTCAGAGTCACTTCGACAGAGGTTTACCTTCCAGACGTTAGTTGTAGTAGGTATAGGGATCCCAAAACAATATTAGAGAATCTCAGAGCAACTGTGGGAGAGGTTAACCCATTAGGTGTCAGCTGTATGTTAAGGCAAGGTTCCCGAAGCAATATCAGAGAGCACAGCTTCACTGTATCAGTGATTGAGTAGGCAAGTGTCACAGTAGCAATATCAGAGAGCGCAGCTTCACTGTACCAAAGGTTGGTTAGGCAAGTGACTTACTAGCAATTTCCGAGAGCACAGAGCCACTCGGGAGTCGAGCATACAGGTGTCTGCTGACCTGGGGAGGCCGAGTCAAGGAGGCAATATCAGGGAGTACAGTGTCACTTGTTTGGGAGTTAACCCTTTAGACGCCAGCCGTCCTAGGTGTCAGAATCACAAGGGTGTGGTTAGCAGCCTGAGAGTCACTGGGATGTATAGGCCTCAATCAAGTGCTAGGTGCGTTGGGAAGGAGGGACGCCAGGGGAAGACTGGATAGCGTGCAGATATTGTTCTGGTCACTACTATCGGGCGGGGTTCTAAAGCTGGGCAGGGAGGCTGACAGGGATGGTGTCTCTCACCCGCAACGCTCCCCCAATGTGGACCAGTGAGTGTGCCGGACACACCGGCCTGACTTACCACTCCCGCGACCTCTGAGGGGGGTACCGCAGCCGCCCAATGGATGTTGGTGTGAAAGGCGCGGAGACCCCACGTCCAGCCGGCCGCTACCAGGCACTGATCGCAGAGCGGGGGGACGAGGCCGCGTGCTTGTGTCAGGGCCGTGTGCTGGAGCACCTCTGTAGAGCTGGGAGCAGGTCGGGCAGGAAGAGGGGGATGTAGACTGCCAGGCCATGATGTTTAGCGAGGGCAGAGGCACCACAGGCCCGATCCCCGGCAGTCCAAGCCTCCAAGATGGCGGGGGCTGCTTCGCCCTGTCCAGGCAGGTGGGGAGAGCAGGGCACTCTGCTGTGTGATGTCGGGTTGTCCCTCGGGCTGTGGGAGGTATGGCAGGCGGCAGTAGGGTGCTGGAGGCTGCTGATTCAGGATGCTAGGAGAGGGGAGAGTCACAGGAGGCTCAATCCCCGGCGGCTCCTTCCCACAAAATGGCGGGGGCCGCGGCGCTCAGAGCGTGGGAGGCAGACCGCTTGATGGTGAAGTGCCGGGTCACGGCAAGGAAACAGGAGGCTGGGCGAGCAGCGGTGAGGTGTTGTAGACCGCTCGCCCGTGATCTGCAGCAGGGGGGGAGGCACAGCCGTCTCGCTTCCCAGCGTCTCAGCTCTCCAAGATGGCGGGTGACGCGTCCTCCAGCCTGTGCAGGAAAGGAGAGCGAGTCACCCCGCGGCGCCGGATCACCTTCCCGGCAGCAGGAGGTAGGGCGGGCGGCGGCAAGGCAGTGCTGGCTGCCCGACGAGGGTATCTATAGAGGGGAGAGGCACAGATGGCTTGATCCCCGGCAGCCCCGGCTCACCAAGATGGCGGTGGACCGCGGCGTTCAGCTGGTGCAGTGTAATCGAGGAGGTCTCTCCTTGGCAGCATTTCCCAGGGCTGAATCTCTTCAAGCCGTGGCAGCAGGTTCAGGTGGGGTATGTAAAGGAAAGGGGGGTGACCAGGGAGTAGGAAAGGTGCAGAATATAGGATTTTTAAGAGGATTTATACGGAGCTCTGTGAGAATGCTGCTTCTCACATGCTTGGCCAAGCCACGCCCCCGGATCACCATCAGTTTAATTCAATTCTCTATCAGTTCCAGCTAATCTCCTGATCTCCAGTGACAACCGGTCACCATTGATGCTCCCCCATCGATATACTACTGCATCTATCCTTCATCATAGTTACCTTCAGTACATTGGCATCTTCAAAGCTCACAGTGGTCAGTATCACCTCATTTTTCTCCATCTAAGCCACTGTATTATTTATTGGGACTTTATCAGTGTTCCTATACTGCACCAACTGTCTCTAGTGCTTGTTGCACCTGTATATGTGTATTGGGACTTCATCAGTGTACTCACACTGCGTCTCCATTGCTCAACTTCTTTGTTATTGCTCATACAGTGTGCTTATACCTTTGCATGTGATATTCTGTTTCCGATTGTAATACCATTTATCAAGTTTTGCCAACTGCTACTGTCGTTCCTTCATCTGCGTGTATAATAAATACGTTATTATTTATACCTCAGTTGTGGTAACGTCTCTGGTTTGACTTCAGCGGCTTCTTGAGATAGTGAGCTACTGTTTAGGAGTAAAGGATGCTCTTATATAGCCGGCTATATAAGAGCGTCCTTTACTCCTAAATGGTAGCTCACTATGGCCCTTATTCTGAATCGTGCGGCCGGAGCCGCACACGGTGCTCCGGCCGCACATACCAATCCCCGCCCACACTACGGATCGCCACGGCCGTCCGTACACGGACGGCTGGCGATCCGCAAGAAAATGGTGGGGCGTACGCCTCCACCATGGTGGGAGCTGCCCCCTGCATTCGATGGTCGGCGACCATCGAAGGCAGGGCCGCACGCCCCACCAGGTCCCGCAAGCTGAGACCACACGGACAATCGTCCGTGTGATAGCTTGTATGGGGGCTGAGAGCTGACATCCGGCGACGTCAGCTTCCCGCCCCCATCACTGGCGTCATACCCTCATTAGCATGCATACGCCCCGCGTTTGCATGGGAACGCCCATGAAACGCGGGGCGTATGCATAGGGAAATGAGGGTATGAAGCCCCTCACGCCCCTATACGCCCCCTTTGCGGCGGACGAACTACGTCTGCGGCGAATTGGGCTGCACATGCGCAGATTGACCTCTGCGCATGTGCAGACTGAAAACATCGGCGGTACGGCCGCACGCGGGCCGTACCGCACGATTCAGAATAAGGGCCTATCTGAGGAAGCTGCTGACACCAGAAATCAGCAGGCAATAGGAGGTCTATATATTTTCCCTTTTATTTTTGCATTTTTTTTTTTATATTATTTAAATGCTGTCTGGCCAGACAGGTGGCAAGATAATATTTAGAAAGTGGTCATAAACATCTGTGACCATCAACGCCACAAATAGCCCTTTTGGATCCATATATTTCCCCCCTATGTGGGTCATGGCTTACCAACTATCCAGCTGGATGTTTAATTATTTAAATACCAGATACTAATACACAAACAATAACTATATTGTTATACCCTTCAGTGGTGTTTTTTTTTTTTTTTTAAGGTAGCGCTCCCCACTGGTCGAGTTTTTTAGGGGGAGCTCTACCTAAAAAAAACCCCCACAAATGGATAGTGGTAGATGCTCAATTAGTTTAGTAATACCACTCAGGTGCATGCAAGGGAGGGGTTTATACTGAGTAAGTAAAAAAAAAATACAATGGGCGGTATTCAATGTGAATACCGGTGACGTGCAGCGAATCCTGTTTAGGATTCGCTGCACATTCGCCACTGGTCGCCACGTTCCGGAGCCTCGCCGGCTCCGGTATTCAACGAGTCAGGGGCTCGCTGCCCCTGACTGGCGAATATGAGCTCCTGCGGCGAACGCCGCAGAGAGCCTGAGGACGGTGGCAGGCAGGGAGATGGAAGTCTCCCTGCCTGCCCCAGAGCGTATGTGGGGGGGAGGTGGGCTCCCCGGGTGCCAGGCAGCACAGGCTGCCCCCCGGGGGTGCCAGCAGGGGACCGGGTATATTCACTACACCCGATCATGCATATGTAATGATCGGGTGCAGTGAATATATGAATATCTAATGAGCGGCTCCGCTCCGGCGCCCCCTGCTGGCTGGTCAGTGTAAAAAAAAAATATTTTTTAATTAAATATATATTCATGTGCTTACAGCACATGAAAAAAAATAGCATGCCCCTCCTCAGAATAAAATTCCTGATTTTTTGACACCAAGAGTAAAAAACAAAACACTTTATTTTAAAAGTTCACATTCCACTTCACCATAAAAAGATAGCGATTGCTACTCTGTGAATCATGGCGAAAAAAACCTTGAAATGTATTCGCCATCTGGTCATTGAATAGGGTGATTCACCGTTTTTGTAAAAAATTCGCCTTACAGCACAAAATCGCCATAAAAACCAGGCGAATCAGCCTCATTGAATACCGCCCATTGTTTTCCCCCAGCTCACTGAATTCAAAGGACAAATCTCCTTCAGCAAGATGCCAGGGCTTTAAGGCATAGCCTTGTTCCTGACCTCCAGTAAAGCTCTATCAGCGTCACTGCTTCCCAACCCAACATTACCTGTGCATCCCGTATAGCTAGTCCTGCTAAGCGCCCATATGCACTAATCCTACTATTGTATTTACCCACCATTGCCATTACATCTTGGTAACCTGCACTGCTGGCTGCGCATTGGTTCAATCCCGGTACCTGCAACTGCTGTGCTCTGCAGATCGGTGTACTGCTGTCTGCAATTCGGTTCAACCCTGATACCTGCACCTGCTGTGCTCTTCAGATCGGTTCATCTCTGCTACCTGTACCTGCTGTGTTGTGCTTGGCATGCTGACCTGCAGCTCACCACTAGACTCCACTCAAGGTATTTCTCTACTACAGTGTATTTGGTCTGCATTCTCTCAGTATACCTACTGTCAGAAGATTGAAATGTCCTGACAGTCAGAAACAAGATTACTTACCGCCTTAGAATTTATGTACAGTACTTATTTTTAACAACATGTAGGATTATCAAGACCAGGATAAACTGGGAACTTTACGTGTATCATTGTATTGTGTCTTCTGATGAAAGTATTTATTTAATAATAAAAGGATGGCATTATCAACAAGACATCAACATATCAGAGGTTAAGAGAAATTATCTCAACACCACAGTAATTTGTAAAGAATTATATGGAAGCAGGAAATGTATACAATATTCTTAAACTGTGTACACACAGTGCGATTTGGGCTATCGGTTTGACTATTTCATCAAAATCGATAGCAAGATAGTGCAAATTGCATCTTGTTTTGCCACACCTGATCAACTATAATCTCCCTGAAACTAGTTTTCAAAGTAGGCAAGTATGTGATAAGACAACACCCCCTTCCCCCCCACATGCATTATTTTTTAAACTAATTTTAAATTGTATTTATTTTTAAACGTATGTATACTAATTTCTTAACCTTTTGTTGTATGGGCATTTTCTTTACAATCCATACATATTTTATACATAAAAAAAAGAAAATTTTTAAAGTGTTAAAAAAATAAATAAATAAAATCGTAGTTGCATACCTCCCAACATGGGGACTATGTAAAAACCGGACCTGGACTAGACTCTGGACCGCCGGACAGGACATCAAAATCTGCAGTCCGGAGCTTGTAGGGTCCGGTCCAGGGGGTATCCTGTCCGGGGGGTGTCTTGTTCGGGGGTCCCTGTGATGGCTATCACCAGGGACATGGGAGAGGGGAGATTACAGCCTCCCTGTGTGGTTCGGACCCTCCGGTTTTTGCTACATGCCCGGACCATACAGGGAGGCTTTATTCTCCCCCTCCCCCTGGTGACAGGTGTCACAGGCAGCCCCCCTGGACAGGACACCCCCTGGACCGGGCGCTACAAGCACCAAAATGCAGAGTTTGATGTCTGGGCCGGGGGTTTTGTCCTGGTCCGGTTTTCACCCATAGGGCTGTTTCACACAGTACGGTTCCTGCCGCACGGTGAAATCCCGTACGGTCAGGGAGCCGCGCCGCACTCAGAATTTTATAATGGCAGGGATGGCCACAGCCCGGCAGCCGTCCCTTCCAGTGGGGGGATCCGGCTGCAGCCGTGCGGCCGGGCCGTGGCCGTCCCGTGTGAATGGACACAATAGTGTCCATTCACAACTGCTGAGTGCGGCACGGCTCCCTGGCCGTACGGGATTTCACCGTGCGGCAGGAACCGTACTGTGTGAAACAGCCCATACCCCCCAACATGACCCTCTCCAGGAGGGACACAATGCTCTGCTCCTGTGCTTTCCTGTTCATGTATGATTGCCATCACCTGTTTTCAACAGGTTTACTAATAAGAAAGGTGCTTCACCACAGGTGATGGCAATCATACACGAAGAGGGAAGTCCAGAATCAGAGCATTGTGTCCCTCCTGGAGAGTGTCATGTTGGGAGGGGTGTAGTCGTGTTTAACTGCAGTCATAAAATGACGGACTAATAAGAATCAGTCACTGCACAGTTTACTACTGTAACACATGGTCATTATGAGCCCATAATACTGTATAACAATATAAAAGTATACAGTAGGTTCAGTAAATAATGCGCTAAAGAAAGCGACTGTCCAACCGGTACTTTCCTTTCTAGTGCAGACTGATGAGTCATCAGTGATGACGCAGTAACACTGCTGCTGAGAACATGGGGCAGGCAGCGCTATTGGTAGTTTGTACAGTGCAGGCTGCTAATAGGGTATAAGTGTGGAGGAGGGTGGTGATTACTGCAGCATATATACAGGAAAGTGTATATCCGCGTTACCATGTAGCATCACTGCTTCCGGAGTCAGCTGCTGCAGATTTACAACGACACAAAATAGTATTGTTCTAGCAGGAGCTGCCTGCTACTGAGGTATGTTGGATGAGAAAGTATGGATACATTTTTAAAGTTATTATTTTTTTTTCCACGGCGTATAAATGTTGCACGTATTAATGTTGCAGACGCCTTGTAAGAGTACAGACTTGTTTTTCTCATACATGACAGTGACTTCACTTGGAGCCTTTTATTTTAAAACGTGATTATGATTTGATCACTTACTAGAACAATTGGTATTTATGCACTGTATACATCATTAGTGTGATTTATTAATCCTCAACCATTATTTATGAAACCAGATGCGTTTTCTTCCCTCCACCCCTCATACTTGTTCTTCTTGAGTATCTAACAAAATGGAAGCATGTATCAAAGAATTGTGAAGTTGTATAAATGTTTGTCAAAGGAATGTCTGTCAAAAAGTCGGCACATCCAGCTGGTTAACGCCGCCCCCACCAAATGCACACCCCCTGCCCCTGTGTATGGCTGCAAACACATACATTTGATGGTGAACATCATTCACCATCAAATGATTTTCGCCCTGCTGTCAAGAATCACTCGGTGCTGTGTAGGCCTAGGGGAGTAGAACGCAGATGTCAGTGGCTCTCCCTCGATACGGCTGGGGAATGCATGTGTTTTCTAGGGCACTCTCAGAAAATACCGGTGTGGGAAGAAAGCCGGAAATATAGTAAATGCATTGAAAAAAGCGGGAAACCATGTGAAGTGTATTAGAAAAGCCGGAAATCCTTGCAAATGTATTGAAAAAGCCGGAAATAATAGTAAATGCATTTAAAAATCATATGCAATCTTTGGTAAATGGGCCATGTTGTAGCAGCATGCTTCTTGTATATATCTTTGTAAAAACAAATAGGTTTATTGTATAGGGTCACAAACCTGTCAGCTAAGTTGCAAAAATATTATCAAACTCCTATTGTAAGAGAAGGTCCCTGCCTTTTCCATAACTGCTGATGGAGCAACATGCACATCAATTGTTGTATTGGGTGCTGCACTGTAATATTCCCTGCAGCACCCAGCTTCTGTAACTGTGTAGGAGCCAGCACTGCAAGCATGGCAGTCTCCGTGGGCAGGCTGCACCTCCGGGATGCATGTAGCAACGAAAATGGGGTGCGGAGGGTGAGGCTACAATGATGCAATCGCACATCCATGCTCCCATTCCACCTTTCAAATTGTCCTACCTGCTACAGAAATAGGGCAGACAGAAAATCAGTATGTACAGTATATATGTTTTAAAGTGTTTTCTGTGGTTTCCGGCATTTTCAATACACTTTACAAGGTTTCCATTTTTATAATGCATTAACTATGATTTCTGACTTTTTTTTTCTAATGCACTTTACATTGTTTCTGGCTTTTTCACTGCATTTACTATGATTTCCGGCTTTTCTAATAAACTTTACATGGTGGCCAGCCCTTTTCATTGCATGTACTATGATTTCCGGCTTTTCTAATACACTAGTATACATTTACTAGGTCTACAAGCATTAAGGTCGATGTGACTGAAGCTTGACATGGGTTAGGTAGACATGTCATTAGGTAGGTATATTGGATTTGAATGAGTCCGCACATAATCAAAACAATCAATCTTGAATCGTGTATACCAACATGACATACAGTGAGGGTTTTAGGGTAATGTCAATTACAGGGTTGGTGGTGCTCCCAGGACCAGTTCAGGACAAACTGTATCTTTTTTTTGGGGGGGGGGGGGGGGGGGGGGGTTCCGCATTAGGGTGCAGAAAGAAAGACTGATTTAGTCTCTTCCGGGGCACTCTTTATTGTTAAATTAGTGTTAATTAGTTTATTAAAATATAGCTTTTATTTGATATGCCTTTAAAACAAGTAGTGCTTAATACAGAATACAGACGTATATACATATAAAGTGAATTATTTGTTAACTAACACATATGGGGCAAAAATACTCCAAATCACAAAGTAAGTGGTATAAAAAGGGGGGTTGTTCAGTCTCCCCTCAGGTTTTCCCAGTTCATTTATCTTTAACCAGATTATATCCGACAGATATATTGGTTGTGTATCAAGTTTTGCGAAATTTCTTTATCTTGTAGGTAAGGCAAAATTAGTCAACCCCTATTATAATCTTGGGGTGATTTATATGGCTTTAGGTCCCAACAATGTTTCCTTTCCCTATTATTTATTATATATCTAGCTCAAGTATGAGGGTCCAAGTGACATGCAATTATTTTGTTGGATCTGTATTCCTCCTATCAATCTGTTAGCTTAACTGCACTTTCCAAATTGCAACATGTATTGTTTGATACAAAAGATGTATATTTTCAGGGCAGATTAGAAACTGTTGCAAGTTTGAACAATTTCTTTTTACTGAATTTCTTAACCCCTTCACGACATTTGACGTATATATACGTCATGGCCGGGATGTACTTCCCGACACATGACGTATATATACGTCATGACTTTAAACTGTCACTGCGTCTCGAGACGCAGTGACAGAGGGACGATGTCTGCTGTCCCTGACAGCAGACATGTCCCTGCATGCCCAGGGGGGGCTGCGATGTCGCCCCCCCGTCGGCGATCGCTGTGATTGGCTGTTCAGTGTGAACAGCCATTCACAGCGTTTTCCTGTGTTACCAGCGAATCAGACGCTTGGTAACACAGGTGTCAATCACCGCCGGGCGTCAGGGGGCATGAGGGGGTCATCGGTGACGATGACACCTCACCCCACCTGCCCCCAAGGCTGTGATTGGTCCGTGGGACCCACGGACCAATCACAGCCAAGGCGCGACATTTAAACTACCGGTGACTGCGCTGCAGACGCCATTCCGGTCTGGAGTAGCGTGCAGAGCGGTCACCGTGCCTATCTGCCGTGATACTGACCTGATCCTTGCTAATACTTACCTGATCCTTGCAAATACCTTACCTGATCACTTGATCACTGCTTGTAGCGTGCTGGACGCTTCCTGGATCTGACTTCCTGAGACTTCCTGCTGCTGCTGCAGTGTGATAGAGAGATAGAGAGAGATAGAGAGAGATAGTGACAGAGAGAGCTATATTTTGTGTCTGCTACCCCCCCTTTTTGGGGGTGCAGGGGTTTTTTATATATAAATAACTGTCGCTGCTGCTGCAGTGTCATAGTGATAGATAGTGATAGATAGTGAGGAGATAGTGAGGAGATAGTGAGGAGATAGTGAGAGATAGTGAGAGATAGTGAGAGATAGTGAGAGATAGTGAGAGATAGTGAGAGATAGTGAGAGATAGTGAGAGATAGTGAGAGATAGTGAGAGATAGTGAGAGATAGTGAGAGATAGTGATAGATAGTGAGAGATAGAGAGATTTGTGTCTGCTACCCCCCCTTTTTTGGGGGTGCAGGTTTTTTTTTTATATATATAACTGTCAGTGCTGCTGCTGCAGTGTCATAGTGATAGATAGTGATAGATAGTGAGATAGAGAGAGATAGTGACAGAGAGTGATAGAGAGTGTATATTTTGTGTCTGCTACCCCCCCTTTTTGGGGGTGCAGGTTTTTTTTTATACATATAACTGTCAGTGCTGCTGCTGCAGTGTGATAGATAGTGATAGATAGTGATAGATAGTGATAGATAGTGAGAGATAGTGAGAGATAGTGAGAGATAGTGACAGAGAGTGATAGAGAGTGTATATTTTGTGTCTGCTACCCCCGCCTTTTGTGCTGATCACTATATCTGAGGTGATCAGCAACTTTTTGGGGGTGCAGAGGTTTTTTTTTTTTATATATACCTGTCAGTTGCTGCCAGTTGCACCAAAGGTTGTGCACCTGCTGCCCCTCACTGGTAATCAGTGTCGCATCACTGATCACCTTTTTTTTTTTTTTTTGTGGGTGCTGTGTGGTCTTTTTTGAATTTTTTTTTTTACACACACTGTGATTTTGTGGGTGTCCTGTGGCCACTGTGCGCTGATCAGTGACGTACATCACTGATCAGCTTTTTTCGGCACAGGGTTGATCTATTTTTTTTTTTTTGATCAAATTCCTGTTGCCTTTGAGCGCTGTTCAGTGACAGACGTTACTGACCAACATCTGTGCTCAATTTTTGGCGCAGGACCTTTTTTTTTTTTTTTTTAACCCCTTCAATTTTTTTTTTTTTTTAACCCCTTCATTTTTTTTTTTTTTTGTATAAAGTATTTTTTTGTTCTGCACTACATACACACAACACACTACATACCCCCCGGGTTGAAATAAAGTTTGTACCCCCCCCTACACTATACACGTGTTGAAACATTTCACTACCAGTAACACAAAAATAAAAATGTCATCCCAGTCATCCAGAAGAATGTATTCAGTGGAGGAGGCATATGCCATGCTTGCCTCTGATTCTGACACAGCCAGTGAGGCAAGCGGGGAATTTGAAGGATTCGTCTTAAGCTCCTCTGGTGATGAGGGACCCCCTCAAAGACGCCCCCGTAGAGCAGCTGAGACCCCCCCCCCAATAATTGATCTTGTATGGACCCCACCACCAGACAATTTTGAGCCCCAGGTTCCTGAGTTTTTGGCCATGCCAGGAATCCAATTTGATTCCACAGGTCTCAGAGAAATTGACTTTTTCAAATTATTTTTCTCTGATGATTTTATAAATTTAATGGTGGACCAAACTAATTTATATGCCCAGCAGTTTATTGCTCAAAACCCCACGTCATCATTTGCTAGGTGGACCCCTGTAGATGCAGTAGAGATGATGACGTTTTGGGGTCTGGTGTTTCATATGGGCATAGTAAAAAAGCCACAAATTAGGCAATATTGGAGTACAGATGTTCTGTACAGCACCCCATTTTACCGTATGGCCATGACTCGGACTCGTTTTGAGGCAATCCATAAATTTATACATTACACCGATAATGCACAGTGCCCACCCAGAGATGATCCCACCTTTGACCGGCTATTCAAAGTCAGGCCGGTCATTGATCATTTCAGTGCCAAATTTGCAGAGCTATACATCCCTGAAAAATTTATTTGTATTGACGAGTCCCTTATACATTTTTAAAGGAAGGGTTAAATTCCGCCAGTACCTTCCCAGTAAGAGGGCAAGGTATGGCATAAAAATGTATAAGCTGTGTGAAAGCACCACAGGGTACACCCACAAGTTTAGGGTATATGAAGGGAAGGATTCAAGAATTGAACCGCCAGAATGCCCCCCCTCCCTCGTAGGTGTTAGTGGCAAAATTGTCTGGGATTTAATGCACCCCTTCCTGGATAAGGGTTATCACCTCTATGTGGATAACTTTTACACCAGCATCCCCCTGTTTAAGGCCCTTGGTTCAAGAGGTACAGCAGCTTGCGGTACTGTGCGCAAGAACCAAAGAGGCCTCCCCAAAACGCACATTGCCCAAGTAATGAGAAGGGGTGAAAGCAGGGGAATATGCACCGAAAATATGTTGTTGGTCAAATATAAGGACAAGAGGGATGTCCTTATACTGACAACAATTCATGGAGACAGTACCACCTCCATCCCTGTACGAGGTACCAGTACCCACACCTCAAAACCAAATTGTATCCTAGATTACAATAAGTACATGGGCGGAGTGGATCTTTCAGATCAGGTACTGAAGCCGTACAGTGCCCTGCGGAAAACAAATATCTGGTACAAGAAGCTGGCCGTGTATATCATCCAGATGGCACTGTATAACGCTTACGTGCTATTCCGTTCTACCGGCCAGAGGGGAACATTTATGCACTTTCAAGAGGAAGTCATAAAGGGCCTAATATTTGGGAACCAGCAGGCAGAGGGCCCCAGTACTTCTAGTACTGGCCCCCGTATTGTACCAGGGCAGCATTTTCCCAACGAAATCCCCTCCACTGCAAGAAAGGGCAGGACACAAAAAAGGTGCAAAGTTTGCTATAAAAAGGGAATAAGAAAGGAAACTATTTTCCACTGTGAAACTTGCCCCGACAAACCCGGCCTATGTATAAAGGAGTGTTTCAAAATATACCACACATCGATGGATTACTAGGTTCATCATTTCACCGTGCATCGGGGGTCTTGCTAATGCCACATAGCACCCACCATTCATTCCACCAGAATCTGAGCTGCAAAATCCAAAAATCACTCCTTCCCTTCTGAGTCCTGCCATGCACCCAACTGGTATTTTTTGGTCACATGTGAGGCATTGCCGTACTCTGGAGAAATGGGGGCACAGATTTTGGGGTGCTTTGTCTCCTTCATTCCTTGTGAAAATGAAAAATTTTGAGCCAGAAGTACATTTTTGTGTAAAAAAAATGTAATTTTTCATTTTCACAGCCCAGTTGTACCAAAATTGGTGAAACCCCTGGGGGTTTGAAATGTACACTATACCCCTAGATGAATTCCCTGAGGGGTGTAGTTTGCAAAATGGGGTCACTTGTGGGGGGGTTCCACTGTATTGGTGCTTTGGGAGTCTTGCTAATGCAACATGGCACCCACCATTCATTCCACCAAAATCTGTGCTGCCAAATCCAAAAATCACTCCTTCCCTTCTGAGTCCTGCTATGCGCCCCACTGGTATTTTTTGGTCACATGTGAGGCATTGCCGTACTCGGGAGAAATTGGGGCACAGATTTTGGGGTGCTTTGTCTCCTTCATTCCTTGTGAAAATGAAAAATTTTGAGCCAGAACTGCATGTTTGTGTAAAAAAATGTAATTTTCCATTTTCACATCCCAGTTGTACCAAAATTGGTGAAACCCCTGGGGGTTTGAAATGTACACTATACCCCTAGATGAATTCCCTGAGGGGTGTAGATTGCAAAATGGGGTGACTTGTGGGGAAGGTTCCTAACTTTTAGCACTTATGGTGCCTAGAAACCTACATGGTGCCTAAAAAAAAATCGGTACTTATGTAGTAACTGGGCTGCCGATTTTGAAATCGGGTCCATCGCATCGCACCCGACCATATCGCATGCGATGCGATGCGATGCGATGGACCCGATTTTTCCATAGGATTCAATGTTAAAATGGACTGAGTCCATTTTAACATGGAATTCAATGGGAAAAGGGGTCCTTTTCATACCCCTACTATCCAAGTGGGCATGGAGTTGGATATAAACCTGTAGCGAGCCACCGAGCCCGAAGCAGAATACCGTCCCCTCGCGGGGCTCGCTACGCTCGCCACGCTTCGGGCTCGGTGGCTCGCTACGCTCGCCACAGGTTTATATCCAACTCCATGCCCACTTGGATAGTAGGGGTATGAAAAGGACCCCTTTTTCCCATTGAATTCCATGTTAAAATGGACTCAGTCCATTTTAACATTGAATCCTATGGAAAAATCGGGTCATCGCATCGCATCGCATGGTCGTATGCGATGCGATGCGATATCGCATCGCATCGCATCTGATTGTATGCCTTAACTTAAGGCATACAATCAAAAAATCGGCAGCCCAGATACTACATAAGTACCAAAAAATCTCATAAAAAGGAGGCTCCAAAATCAAGTAGGTGCTCCTTCTATTATGAAGCCTGTGGTTTGGTCAACGTGCACACTAGGGCCACATATAGGATATTTTTGAAAACACATCAATTTTTAGTCACATTTCTCTAGTAAAATCTACTGTATTTGTTAGAAAAATGTATTAAAATTGAAACTCTGCAAAAAAAAAGAAATTTTGAAATTTCACCTACACTTTGTTTTAATTCCTGTGAAACACCTAAAGGGTTAACAAACTTCCAAAATGCTGTTTTGAATACTGTGAGGGGTGCAGTTTTTGAAATGGCATCATTTATGGGGGTGTCTCACATACAAGTCCCTCAAAGTCACATCAGAACTGAACTGGTCCCTAAAAAAATCAGTGTTTGAAATTTTCTTGAAAATTTGAGAATTTGCTAGTCATATTTGAAGCCTCCTAGTGTCCAAAAAAATGAAAAGGGGGTTGAAATAATGATGGCAACATAAAGTAGACATATGGTCTATGTTAGTTATTAACTATTTTGAGTGGTATGATTATTTGTCTCACAAGCAGAAAATTTAACATTTTGCATATTGCTAAATTTTCCATTTTTTCACGATATTTTGGTATTTTTCACAAAAAAACACAGACTGTATCGACCAAAATTTACCACTAACTTGAAGTACAATGTGTCACGAGAAAACAATCTCAAAATCACTGGGATAAGTAAAAGCAAAAAAAAGTTATCCCCACTTAAGTGAGACATGTCAGATTTGAAAAAAAGGGCTCTGTCATGAAGGCACAAACTGGCTCTGTCATGAAGGGGTTAATAGAGAGTGTACATAGGTCAATTTATTGGATGTAAACCATGATCTATATATGGGAGAGAAAGAAGATAGATTGTGCTATTTCTCTTAACAAGGAGCAATTCTGCTTTTCAGTATCCTGTTAAAAACGTCAAATACTGAGTGAGAGTTTCCACCTTTTGTACCTTCAGCACTGAGGGAGAGATAAATGGTTAGATATAAAGGGATGTGAGCTCTCTCTTATGTCAGGAATATACTGCTCTGAGTGTTCTGTTACAATTAATTGCAGTGCAGAGAAAACACCCGGCTGTTCTGACAAGGAGTGCTCACACCGAACCTGTGTGGTTAGAGGAGTTCAAAAAGTGTTGCGTACCTCTTGGAAGATAGGATGTCTGGGTTATTCATACTGGCACCATTCTGCTGTCTGGTATCTGCCCAGCGGGCATAGAATATCAGATGAGAGATAAGTGCCAGTTGTCACCGAGACAGAATATACACAAGTACCAGTTTTCTGCTGTTCTGACGCTGGTCGCAAATTTAATCTCTGATGTTTATCACACTTGCAGAGACTATGAATGCAGTGGGCGTCCGAATGAGAGAAACTGCTGATTTGAAAGTATTTAATTATCATAGAAGTCCCAACAGATTTCTTAAGCTCTCTCTAAAACTATTCTGTATCACTCCTCAGTACAACGAGTGTACTATGTGGTGAGTCTCACCGTTTAAACTGTTAAATACAGTGTATACCCATTATTTACTGATTAAGCAATTTTTATGACATATAGCACTCAGTGCTGGAATATATTATCCTGATTTTGGACCGATTATCATAGGAACGATGTGCTGTATGGTAGTATGAGCGCTGGAGCTGTTAATACTGCATTGTTCTATTTAGTTTTTTATGAAAACAGAGCAGCTTGTATATGACTGAAATTAATTGGTGCTTACACACACTGCGCTGTTCAAAGATAGATTATCACAAGGAAAGTGCGCTATATGAAAAGTGCGCTTGCAATACTACAACAGATCCAATTTTTTATCATATGGAAAATGCGTTTGCGGTGATAATACAGACCCAATCTCTCATCTGAGAGATTTCTTTACGCAGCATGCATAGACATTATGTCAGAAAGTCTGCCGTTCTTTGATATATAGCAGACAAATCGGGCACATATAACAAAGGATAATTAGTGCTTATACACACTGTGCTACTGCGCTATTCAAAAATCAATTATCACAGGGAAAATGCGCTATATGAAAAATGCGCTTGCAACAATACAGCAGATCCAATCATTTACCATATGGAAAGTGTGTTTGCAGTAATGATATAAACCCAAACTTTCATCTGAGAGATTTCTTAAACAGTCTGCATAAACTTATGTCAGAAGCCTGCCGTTCTTTGACAGGTAGCAGACAAATCGGGCACATAGAACAAGGGATAATTGGTGCCCATACACATTGTGCTATTCAAAAGATCTCAATAGGTAGCAGACAAATCGGGCACATATGACAAGGGATAATTGGTGCCCATACACACTGTGCTATTCAAAAGATCTCAATAGGTAGCAGACAAATCGGGCACAGATAGCAAGGGATAATTGATGTCTATACACACTATGCTATTCAGAAGATCAATCTTCACAGAAAAAATGCGCTATCTGGAAAGAGCGCTTGTAACATATCCAATCTTTTCACCTCATATACTTGAACAATATACACAGTCGGTGGCATTAGGTACTCACATGCTGCATAGGTCATCAGACCTTATTCACAGGGTAATACGCTGTGTGGCCGTTAATACCGCAAACAGTTTTGGTATGTCAGAAAACTGCCGTTCTCTTATAGACAGCAGAGAAACCAGGCAGTAGGAAAGTTTTCTAAGTCAGATATTGTTTTCTCCGACTGGGTTACTCTGCAGGCAGCGGGGAAATCCTTAATCTAAATTCAGGGTGCTGTGCCTCAAATGGCGTTTCAGTACTCACGGACCGGTTTGATAGTGCCGGTAACGTTACCGCGGTAGGGAGAAGGTGTCAGGAGTCAGCCGTCTCGTCCATCGTTCACATCTCTAGTGAGCCTGTGAGTGTCGGGACAGGAAGTGACGCGCGTTTCGCTCTGGGAGCTTGATCACACTAGGAATGGTGTGTCGCTTCCAAGCTATGGCGAGTATTTAACAGTTAGGTTAATTGAATAATTGTTCTTAATTGTCCAGTATAATATTTTTGATAATTCTGGCTATTTCTAATTGAATTGAATGCCTTTATGTACTGTTAGTTTATGATACGAGTATAGTGTTAATTTGCATGATGATGATGATTAACATTTATTTTTGTTAATTGTTGCTCATTTATAATTGTTTGTAAATTAGTTATTTCATTTGTGGAGAGTTTATAAAAGTGGGAGAGTCATCATTGTTATTAAAAGGTTTTTTTGTGTATTAAAAATTATTATTTTTATTTGATTTTGTGAAATTGATTAGTCTCTGAATTTTTGATCTTATTGTTACTTTGAGATCATTTTTATCAGGTGTTAATTAATTGGGTATATTAGTTTGATTTTAATTTGATATTGTTTTTAATTTGATATTGTTTGTAATGAATTATGGTATGATGTATTATTCGGTCTTCTTTATGAAGTATCAGCTACGATTGTAATGGGATTAGGGATATTTCAAATAAAAATAAGATAAAAATAATAATTAAATAAATCTAATAAAAATAATAATTTTTAATACACAAAAAAAAACTTTTAATAACAATGGGTTTAGCTAGATTGTGCCACCCTATATATAGCCAGGCTGTGTCATTTACTAGTTGAGCAGTCCAGGATGAAGGTGTTGTGGACACCGAAATGGTATCATTGACTGTTGTACTTACTATCCCCATTCAAGCAAGGGGAATGTTTTTGTTGGATACTTCTGGCTGATGTTACATTAAAGGAGCCGTATATTATTTAATTTGGTGTTGCTGGCCCACTTACTCTGTGACTCTGCTGCTTGTGTGTGTGTGTGTGTGTATGTATGTGTATATATATATATATATATATATATATATATATTTCGGCCATTGCATCACAGACCATATCGCATGCAATGCGATATAGGCCGATGTTGTACAATGGCATACAATTTAAAAATTGTATATGGCATACAATGCAATGCGATTTTATAAATTGTATAAGCACCCTAATGGGTGCTTACAATGGTTAATTGCACCCCCATGCCACCCCCAAGTATAAACGTTAACCCAAAGCGTGGCGAGCCCACGCGGATACCTTCACAGCTATACGCGTCCCCTCGCAGGCTTCACAGGTATCCGTGGGGCTCCCTGCGCTCGCCACGCTTCGGGTTCTCGTTTATACTTGGGGGGTGGCGTGGTGGTGCATTTAAGCATTGTAAGCACCCGTTAGGGTGCTTAAAAGCACCCATTAGTGTGCTCATACAATTTAACATCGAATATGAGTTAAAATCGCGTCGCATCACATGCCATTGGGTGTATGCGATTAAAAAATCGGGCAACTAATTATCGGAGCGCCGTGCTAGTACACAAGAGATATATACATATATATCTATATCTCATTTTATTTTTTTCATTTGTTCATAGATGGGTACCTATATAGGCTTAAGGATTATCGGGCACTAGGTCGACCTGCATTAAGGCCGATAACTTCATTAGGTCAAAAGGTCGACATTGGGTATTTATTAATATATATATATTTTTTTAATACTGTGCCTGAAGCATGGCGAACGTAGCGAGCCATGCAAGGGGATGTGGTGCTACATTTCAGTGTCAATGTCCACTGTCGAAATTTGGGACAAAACCATGTGAAAACTCCCATGTCGACCGAATGGTGTTGACCTAATGCTTGTCGACCATCATGCTGTCTACCCAACGATCTATACCCGGTATATTCATGCTTGTCTAGAGAGAGAGAGCGAATAATGCAGCAGTAATGGTCGCTGGCAACAGGGTAAATAATGCTCATCTATCTAGACTAACTGAATAATGCAGCAGTTATGAACAGTGTCAGCAGATACCTAGTCTGCTGCAGATTGTTACTATGTATCTAGGTTCTCTGTATGATGAGAGAAATGATACTGTTGCAGTTAAATGGTGCAAGTTATAGGAGCATTGAATCCTATGAAAACTGATGATTGCCACATACTATGGCCCATAATATTACATAGTTACATAGTAGGTGAGGCTGAATAAAGACTTGCGTCCATCGAGTTCAACCTAGTTATGCGTATATTATGTTTCTTATTTATACCCCTGGATGTTTTTAGCCAATAAGTGTTTGTCCAACCTTGTTTTGAACGTAATTATTGTGGGAGCCGACACCACCTCTCCGGTGAGAGAGTCCCAGAGTTTGACTTCTCTTACTGTAAAGAAATCTTGTTTCTTCTAATCTTTGCTCATGCCCCCGCATCCTTGCTTCCTTTCTAGTAGAAAACAGGGTGTTTTGACAGTTCCTTATATTGGCCCCTGATATATTTGTACATGTTGAGGATGTCTCCCCTTAGACGTCTCTTTTCTAATGTAAATAGTCCCAAATTGGATAATCTCTCCTCATAGGTTAAATTTCACTTTCATTCATTATAGGGTACTGAGGTCTTCTAACCTTGGGGAATAGAGGGTATCCGACAGGAGACAGGCACATAACATTTTCTTCAACCAGGGTGTGCTGGCTCCTCCCCTCTACTTCCCCCTACTAGCCAGTTTTAGAAAATGTGCCCTCGGGAGAGGATGCACACTCCTGGAGCTCCAGAGAGTTTTTCTTCAATTTCTTTTAGTTTGTTATTTTCGGGTTGCTGTTTGGGCTTAACAGCTTCCCTGCGACGAGGGAAGCCGGGGGAAGGGACTGCTGCAGGCCTTTCAAGGAACCGAGCTGATCCCTGCTGCAGGTCCACCGACCTGAGAGGGTGCTGTTACCGTGGGCATTGCGCTGCAGCGAGCACACCCCCAGCTGCCGCACACCCCTGGCCCAGCCTGAAAATGTCGGTGGTGAGTAATAACCGGGTCCCCTCAGTGGGGACGCCGGTTTTATGTGCGGCATAATGGTGATGGCGGCGCGATGGCCCTGCACAGGGATCGTGCGCAGCTGTTTTAACACTGCAGCCACGCCGACAGACTGGATGCCAGGCATTGCCACTGGACCACCAGGGCATATACCGCTATGTGGGTCAATCCTTATTAAAGGGTTACAAGGCGCCAGTAAAAATATTAGTATAGCCCGGGTGCCATTACAAGGGGTGGGGCTTAGCTCAGAGCGGGAACAGAGCGCGCCTGTACACTGCTTCCTGCTTCTTCTCATGCTGTGGACGCCATTACAGCAGAGCAGAGATCACTCCTCAGCGCAGCCTTGAAGGGAAAGAGATCAGTCAGCATAGACAGCAAGTATAGTGCTTGATAGTGCTTCTAGTGTGCTATAAGCCACTGATAGCAGTACACAGTATTGATAATATTGGTGTCTGTGCATAAAAGCCGGTCTATCTAATCGGTAGACCAGGTTACAGGGTGCTGGTGTCCCCCATATTCCTCTGGGTCCCCCACTGCTAGTTCAAGCAATTTTACACTGTCATTTATATATGTGAAACTGCACATGGTGTGTTTAGATACATATATACTACTGTACATTCACTGTGTGTGTTCAGCGTGACTGCAGTGTGTTAAGGGGGTATTATTTTCTCCAACATGGTTAGAAAAATAACTTGCATGATTTGCAGCAACAAGTTTGCTCCTAGCTCCACATCACAGGTTGCATGTGAGCAATGTATGTCACCACAGCTCAGTAGCATGTCTCCGCAGCGCAGTAGCTCGCAGGCTGACTCCCAGGAACCTTCATGGGCTACTGGTAAGAAAGCCATGTTAGAGACTGTGTCATCACAGCTGGTGACAAATAATTTGCAGACTAAGCAAGTCCAACAGGATTTAAAGGTCCTGTCAGCAAGGGTGGATATTCTTACACCCATGCCAGGGGTGTCCCGTAAAAGGGCACTTGATGCCGTGGCACCTGACTCCGATATGGGTGATGGTGACGCAGATGATATTGTAGATTCACAGGCGTCACAGTCTTGCATTCAAGGTACTGAAAACCTTGTCCTTGCTGTTAGAGAAGTACTAGATTGACCTCTAGCCACACCGGTTGAGGGTGACCCATTTTTTGTGTCACACAGAAGGCAAGACATAGTCTTTCCTGAACAGTCTGATTTAGAAGAGGTGTTGAAAGCTGCCTGGAGAAATCCAGAGAAACTCTTCACATTGTCCAAGCGTTTTAAATCTACCTTCCCTTTTGACCCCACGGGCAGGAAGGTGTGGGAGGAGCCCCCTATAGTGGATGCTTCGGTGTCCTGCCTTTCAAAAAAGGTGGTGCTCCCAGTCCCAGGTACCTCTACCTTAAAGGACGCGGTTGATAGGAAACTAGATGGCACAGTAAAGGCTATGTATACAGCCAGTGGTGCATCTCAACGCCCGGTGCTTGCTAGTTGCTGGATGGCTAAAGCCATCTTCACATGGGCAGGCCAGATACAAGAAGGCCTGTTGGGTGACATGTATGTACCTACGGAAGCTGAAAAGCTACGTCACATCCAGGACACAGCAAAGATGATGTGCGAAGCACAAAGAGTTAGGTGCAATTAATGCCCGCAACTCCGCCATGGCTGTGTCGGCCCGCAGGGCCCTGTGGTTGCGGCAGTGGGTCGCTGACGCGGACTCCAAACGCAGCGTGGAGAGTCTCCCCTTCACAGGGGATAGGCTCTTTGGGAGTGAACTGGATGATTTGATATCAAAAGCTACGGCTGTAAGTCCACATTCCTCCCGTCAGCCTCCACCCCGGTAAGATGCCCTCTCACAGGGGGTTCACAGCAGTCCTTTCGGACATCTAAATTCAGGTCCAAGGCCAGAGGAGGCTCCACCGCCAATAGAGGTGCAAGAGGTAAGCCTAGAAAGGCAGCGGCTGCTGCAAGAGACCGTAGCACAAGTGCAGCTACCCCTAAGCCCGCCACATGACGGGCCACTCACCTCGGGATATGAGGTTCTTCAGTCACGTGTGGGATGCATCCGCCCTCGACCCTTGGGTCAGAGCCATTATTTCACATGGTTACAGGCTGGAGTTCGAAAGACCCCCCCCCCCCCCCCCCCAGAGATATTTTCAGGTCGGGACTCCCTGCAGCAGCAGAGGATCGCAGTATCCTCAGACAAGCGGTACAAAAGCTGATCCTAGCGCAGGTCATTATACCAGTGCCAGCTGCAGAAAGGAACAAGGGTTACTTTTCAAACCTATTTGTGGTTCCAAAACCAGATGGGTCGGTTCGACCCATCTAAAGTCCCTGAACCCCTACTTGACGGTGTTCAAATTCCAAACGGAATCCCTGAGGGTAGTGATTGCAGGTCTGGAGGAGGGAGAATATCTAGCGTCCATCGATGTGAAGGACGCGTACCTCCACATACCGGTGTGGACCCCACACCAGGCCTTCCTGAGATTTGCAATCCTGGAGGAACAATTGCCAGTTCCAAGCCCTACCGTTTGGACTTTCAACGGCCCCACAAGTCTTCACCAAAGTGATGGCGGAGATGATGTCCTTATTAAGGGCTCAGGGGATAAACATCATCCCATACTTGGACGACTTGTTGCTGAAAGCGGAGTCAGTGTCCAAGCTGCTGGGGGCCATAGAGACAACAAGACATTTCCTGTCTCAGCACGGATGGATCCTGAATATACCAAAATCTTCACTGATTCCGTCCCAACGTCTCCAGTTCTTGGGGATGATTTTGGACACAGTGGAGAGAAGGGTGTTTCTCCCAGGGGAGAAGATTGCAGCGATACAACAGCTGTTGAGGGAGGTGCTAGCCCCAGAAAGAGTCTCGGTCTACCTCTGCATGAGACTGATTGGAACTATGGTGGCCTCATTCGAGGCACTGCAGTTCGAGAGATTCCACTCAAGAATTTTCCAGTGGGACCTATTGTGCAAGTGGTCGGGCTCACAATCCACATGCACAGGTTGATTCGCTTGTCTGTAAAGGCAAGAGAGTCCCTGCAGTGGTGGCTACATACGCCAAATCTCCTGGCAGGGAGACGATTCGGGATCCAGGACTGGATCTTGCTGACCACAGATGCCAGCCTTCACGGCTGGGGGGCAGTTGCACAGGGGATGCGATTCCAGGGCCGGTGGTCATACATGGAAACCCAGCTCCACATAAACATCTTGGAACTGAGAGCTGTACACTATGCTCTGCTGGATGCTCACTTCCTCCTGGAACATCAGGCGATACAAGTCCAGTCGGACAATGCAACGACTGTTGCTTACATAAACCGCCAAGGCTGCACGAAGAGCAGAGCGTGCATGAGAGCAGTCTTCAAGATTCTGACCTGGGCAGAGGACACATGCTGTGGCGATTATCTGCCATCTTCATACCCGGGGTGGACAACTGGGAAGCGGACTTCCTGAGTCGTCACAACCTCCACCCCGGGAATGGAATCTGCATCCTCAGGTGTTCGGAAGCATCGTAGATCTGTGGGTGCTCCCACAGATAGACTTAATGGCCTCAAGGACCAACCACAAGGTGAAAAGGTATTGCTCAAGGACAAGAGATCCTCAAGCAGAGGCAACAGATGCTCTGACCGCGGACTGGTCATACGACCTAGTATACCTGTTCCCGCCCCTCCCCCTCTTGGGGAGAGTGTTACAAAGGAGGAAATTTACTAAAGGAAATTTGTAAAAAATAGGTGTATTTGTATCCAGAAATACACTTATTTTTGACATTTACTATCCTGAAAATACGGCAATTTGTATTCATATTGATGTGCTATCAATACGAATACAAATTGCCGTATTTTCGGGATAGTAAATGTCAAAAATAAGTGTGTTTCTGGATACAAATACACCTATTTTTTACAAATTTCCTTTAGTAAATTTCCCCCAAAGGATCAGACATCAGAGGGTGCAGGCAATCCTGATAGCACCGGATTGGACCAGGAGAGCATGGTACCCAAGTCTGCAAAACATGCTGATAGAAGAACCGTGGCGACTGCCTCTAAGAAGAGATCTGCTAGTATAAGGCCCCTTCGTCTACCAGGACTTAGGGCGTCTTCGTTTAAGGGCCTGGAGGTTGAGCGGAACATCCTAGCTCTGAAGGGATTTCATTCCTCGGTCATAAACACCATGACCCGGGCCAGGAAGGCAGTGACGGCCTCGCACTACCATAAGATCTGGCGAAGATATGTGTCTTGGTGCGAGCACATGAGTTTTCCACCAGCAGATTTTAAATTGGACCATTTCTTGCAGGTGGGCCTTGATAAGGGACTCCGGCTGGGGTCTTTAAAAGTTAAAATATCGTCCCTTTCTGTCTTTTTTCAGAAAAGGTTAGCGGTCTATCCTGAAGTCCAGACCTTTTTGCAAGGAGTCTTGAGAATACAGCCTCCGTTTGTGGCGCTAACGGCACCTTGGGACCTAGATGTTGTCCTGGAGTACCTTCAGTCAGCCTGGTTTGAACCAGTGGACACCATTGACTTGACCTCACCTGGAAGACTGTGACGCTACTGGCTCTGGCCTCGGCCAGAAGAGTTTCTGAGCTTGGTGCTCTCTCTTGTAAGAGTCCATACTTGATTTTCCATCAAGACAGGGCGGAACTTCGGACAAGATAGCAGTTCCTGACTAAAGTGGTCTCGGCGTTCCATATGAACCAGCCGAGGTGGTTCCTTCTTGTTCAGGACATAAGGATATTCCTGAGTCACTTGATGTGGTTTGAATCCTGCAGATCTATGTTAGAAGAACATCAAGGATCCGTAAGACTGAGTGTCTTTTTGTGTTGTATGACGCGCAAAAGAAAGGATGCCCGGCATCGAAACAATCGATTGTTAGATGGATTCGTTCCACTATACAGCAAGCATATGTGGCAGCCCATTTGACTATTCCGGCCTCAGTAAGAGCTCACTCCACTAGAGCCGTAGGAGCATCCTGGGCGGCTGCTCGGGGTGTGTCAGCATTGCAGCTATGTAGAGCTGCCACCTGGTCTGGTCAACACACTTTCATCAAATTTTATAAATTTGACACTGTGGCCAGTGATGATACCCAGTTTGGGCAGGCGGTGTTGCAACAGGCTCCGCACGTTCCCGCCCTTTCTGGAAGCTTTGGGACCTCCCCAAGGTTATAAGACCTCAGTACCCCATAATGAATGAAAGTGAAAATAGGATTTTAATACCTACCGGTAAATTCTTTTCACTGAATTCATATAGGGTACTGAGCGCCCGCCTCAGTGCGGTGCTCTGTAGCACAGGTTGTAATCCTGTTATTGCCTTCTTGCTAATTGCAATTTCTGGCATTCTGTAAAGTTATAGGTCCGTTGACCTGTTTAGGAGCAGCTGAGTTTTGGTGACTAATTGCTCCACAAAAATCTTAATATCATTTATGTTCTAATAACACAATGATGGGGTTAACTACGTTTAGTTGAGAGAGTTGTTGTGGTGTGCTGGTGCAAATCTCACCACGTTATCTTAATGCTAATTCCTACCTCACATACGTTATCCTTCCTTCGGGCACAGTTTCTTAACTGGCTAGTAAGGGGAGGAGCCAGCACACCCTGGTTGAAGAAAATGTTATGTGCCTGTCTCCTGTCGGATACCCTCTATTTCCCAAGGTTATAAGACCTCAGTACCCCATAATGATTCAGTGAAAAGGATTTACCGGTAGGTATTAAAATCCTATTTTTCCATTCCCCTAAAGTTTTGTTGCCCTTCTTCTTTGGATTTTTTCTAATTCTGTGATGTCCTTATTATAGTGTGGGGCCCAGAATTGTACCCCATATTCGAGATGAGGTCTAGCCAGTGATTTATAGAGGGGCATAATTACTTTTGAGTCCCTAGTTTCCATGCCCCTTTTTTATGCATGCTAGAATTTTGTTGGCCTTTTTTTACTGCTACTTTACATTGGGCACTACATCCCAGGTTGCTATCTATTAGGACTCCTAGATCCTTTTCGAGTACTGACTTACCCATTTCTCCTTCATACTTCATGGCAGCCATCACATTGGGTTCATCCCTCTCTCTCTCCCAATTAAACAGGTCATTTTTTTCCCCTAGGATCCAACTCCTCCTCTTCCATATCCTATATAACTGAGAACCTCCCTCCTGACCATAGTCTTTTTTCCTGTCTCCTCTATCTGTAAACAGCAGGAGGAGTTAGAATAGATAGCATGCGGTGTGACCTGGCAGCGTGGGTTGGCGGTGCCTTAAACCCTATCATTGATCCTGGCCGGAGGCGTGGATCATGCCCTTACTTCTTAAAAGTATTATGGGGATTGGCGGTGCCTTACCCTGAGAAGAAGGTATACAGAATGGGTGGAACTTGTGCCCGAATGTTGGTATACAGGACTCACCCGGGAGGCATGGCCGTGTAGCGGTGCTGGCCGATGTGCAAGTGGTGTTTGTCCAGGGCAGCAGGGAGAGGCAGCGGCAGCATGTCCGGTGTGGTCACTGTTCCCGGCGCTTGTTTTTAGCTGCTGTATGCAGTAGCGCCGGAGGGAAGTGATGCGCATTTCCGGCGCGCCTGCACGCGATCTGCGTTCCACAGCAGGCCGTGTGCGTTCCAAGTACCGGAAGTGCCGGTGTATATATAGCGCCTGGCCGGTGTAATAGGCGCTGCTGTTGTTTATTCATGGTGGTCATTTGAGAAGCGCTGTATATCATGGAGGATGCCTCTCCCAAGCCTAATGTACCGCTGCCCAGCTAAGTCCTCTGTGAGGACTGGTTCTTTACTTTTTCAAGGTTAGAAGAAAGTTAGTCTGTTTATTCTCTCTTTTTAGTGTGCCTGTAATTGCCAAAAAGAAAACTTATAAGAAGAGAGTGGATAAAATTTGCCCGGCATATGACAAATCCTTTATTGGTGAAGATGTGTTGTGTAAAGATTGTCTTAAGAAGAAAAAGGATGTTTCTGTATATTCTCAAATCTCTGAGCTTAGAGAATGGATGGAAAATAATTTAATGTCTAAAAAGGTGTTTACTAGTAGTAAAAGGTCTAGGTCACAAACCAGCTTGGACAGAGATGATTGCGGGTCAGTGATTGCTGGTTCTGATAACGCCTCAGGTGGTTCCACTGCGGAGTCAGGGGAAGTCATCGAAGATGACCGTTTATTTAATCTGGAGTTAGTGGAAGTGGTATTAAAAACCTCTATAAAACTCTTAATTATAAGCAACCAGAAAAGACCGAGTTGGATACCTTTTATTTGAGGACAGATCAAAAAAAGGCAGGTGCTTTCCTGTCCATAAAGTTGTTAAGGATATATTAACAAAGGAGTGGAGTAATGTGGACAAACGAGTTGGGTGCTTTTAAGAGGATTGATAGGATGTTCCCTATTGAGGATGAGGACTTTTTAAAATGGTGTAGCATCCCTAAGATAGATGCGGCTGTTTCTGAAGTCACCATTCGTACAACCATACCATTGGAGGACGGTACGTCCTTAAAGGACCCCATGGAAAAGAGAATAGCGAGTGCGTTAAACCGGTTACACATATCAACATATGTGTCTATGAAGTCAGGAGAAGCCATAGCGTCCCTTTCTAGGGCATTAAGAATTTGGTGTGCCTCATTGCAAGACAGAACCTCACGTGACCAGATTAGCAACAGTCTGGCGCAAATCCAGTTAGCGGTGGATTACTTGGATGCGGAAAAAAGGAATAAATTCCTTTTAGGAGAATTGCGCTACAGGGTATGGAGCAGCTTGATATATGGAGACGGTAGAAAAATAATAGGTTTTTTTTCAAGCGCTGGAGGGATGAGGGTGGGCGGGTACCGTAGTAGGAGTACAAGGTATACTGATAGGAGCAGTAAGAAGAATAGGTAGAAATAAAGGTAAAGCCAGAAAAATTAAAATACAAAATAAAATAAAGATAAATAAAATATATCTAAATAAAATACAAACTAAAATAAATGTATCAGAATGAAAAATAATAAATAAAAAATAAAAAAATGAAAATAAAAATAAAATAATAATAAAAATAAATATAAAATAAATAAATTAAATTGTGTACTGCCGCAAGACGCAGGCTGAGTACAGTTCTGCCGGAGTTCCGGAGTTTGCAAGTGACGTCACCTGCCGGCTTCTGCCTTGCGCTTGTAGCGGCACTGGCGGGCGGCTTGCTCTAGGTCTCTGTCTCCGTCTGGGGGGCTTCCTGGTTCATCCAACGCGTTTCACACACCAGTGCTTTGTCAAGGATGTTTGTGGATTCATTTTTTCCCTTTATATAGGACAATCTTTATTGTTAAAAACGGAAGTTAAGAATAACCAGCGGGAACCTCATGGTCTTCTTGGGCTCCTGTTTTTGCTGGTATTTTGGTCTTTGAGTTTTTTTTATAAAAATAATAATAAATAAAAAAAATAAATATAAAAATAAATAAAATGACAAAACATATAAATATAATAAAGTAAAGAAAACAAAAATGTTGTAAATAAAGTAAATAGACACAAAAATAAATAAAAAAATATATAAATAAAAATAAATAAATCATAAAAACAAAAAAACACAAAAACGAACCACAAAAAGAATAGAAATAAGATAAGCTGTGAAATAGAAATGCAGAAGGGAGGTACCCAATTAAGGTGATGGGGGGGGGAGGTTGGGACAGGGATTCAAAGGAATGCTTTAAGCTCGATGTCGATGTTTAGACCTTTTGGTATCAGAGTCTCTAGTGTGTAGATCCACTTAGTCTCTATTTTTTTCAAATTGGACTCTGTGTCTCCTCCTCTCCAATGGGGTTCCACATGTTGGATGCCCATAAAGGTGAGGCCTTTGGGATCTTTATTGTGTTTCTCACAAAAATGTGCCGATACACTGTGAGTCTGTAATCCTCTTTTAATGTTATAGAGATGTCGAGCAATCCGTACTTTGATTTTTCTTTTTGTTTGCCCCACGTATTGATAACCGCATGGACATTCAAGAAGCTTGTTTCACAAGACAAATTTTCTTTTATTTGGAATGTTTTTTTTATTTTGTTTGGATGAGAATGTTTTTGTTGGTTTTGTTCCGGTTTTTTGGTTTCTACATCCTTTGCATTTTGTACAGTGAAAGAATCCATTATTTGTTTTCTTGGTTCTTGTAGAGGTAAAAAGCTTTTGGTCAGTTTTTGTCTTAGATTCGTGGCTTTCCGGTAAATTATTTTTGGTTTTGGCGGGAGTATTTGTTTCAGATCTTCGTCCAGTAGGAGTACATGCCAATGTTTATTTAGAATTTCTTCAATTTGTTCATGATTGCTGTTGAATTGAGTAATGAATGTGATTGGCATTTCTGTTTTTGGTTTTGTGGAGTAGTTGATAAGATCCTTTCTTTCTATTGTTGTGATTTTGTTGATTTGGTCTGTCAGGAAGGGTTCTTTGTATCCTTTTTCAAGGAATTTTTTCTTCAGGTCTTCACTTTGTTCTTTGAATACTGTGTCCTCTGTGCAATTTCTTTTAATTCTCCTGAATTGGCCTCCCGGTATGTTTTTCACCCACTGCCGATGGTGATTGCTATTAAAGGCTAGCATATTATTACCGTTACATTCTTTTATGTGTGTCCTTGTATGAATTTTGTTGTTTTTTGTGTATATTTCCAAGTCCAGGAATGTGACCATGTTTTTACTGAAATTGGTACTGAATTCCAGGTTTAATGAGTTATTGTTCATATGTGTAATGAAATCTTCTAGGCTTGTCTGTGGGCCGTCCCAGATAAAAAATATATCGTCTATATATCTTTTCCAACAGACGATATTTTTTAGATGATCATTGTTGGACCAGATCTTAATATCTTCCCACCAAGCTACGAACAGGTTTGCGTAGCTTGGCGCGAAGGGGGTCCCCATAGCGGTCCCTTGTTCTTGATTGTAGAATGTTCCATTGTACCAAAAATAGTTGTGTTTAAGAATAAAGTCAATATTGTCCATAATCAAATTGATCTGGGCATTTGAAATGGTGGTATTTTCGGTTAAATAATGACGGGTGGCTGTGCATCCTTCTTCATGTTTTATCACTGTGTACAGTGATTTAATGTCGCTTGTACACAGGGTGTTTTAATGTCGCTTGTACACAGGGTGTATGAGTCTTTCCATTCTATGGTATCGATGGTTTGCAGGATACTCATGGTGTCTTTTAGGAAACTTTTTTGTTTGTTTCACTAGGTCTTGCAGAAAGAAGTCAATATATTTCGATAGTTTTGAAGTGATGGACCCAATTCCAGATATTATGGGCCTTCCGGGAGGCTTTTGTTGGTCTTTATGGAGTTTAGGCAAGTGATAAAAAGTAGGTATTCTTGGAAATTGCTCAAATATGTATTCAAATTCTTTTCTTGTGATCATGCCGATCTCTAAACCTTCTTGTAATTGCTGTCGGAGTTGTTCTTGGTAATGGGATGTGGGATCTTCTTTTAATTTTTTGTATGTGTTTATATCATATAATAGTTTTTCGGACTCTTCTTCATATTTTTCCCTGTCCATGATGACAATTCCCCCCCCCCCTTATCTGCTGGTTTAATTGTTATGGTATGGTCTTTTTGGATGCTTTTGAGTGCTGATTGTTCTTTTTTTGTGAAGTTTTGTTTATGTTTTTTCTTTGTTTTTTGAATATTGGTGATGTCTTTTTCAACGAGTTTTTGAAATGTCTCTATATGAGGACCTTTATGTGGTTTGGAAAAAATGTTGATCGAGGTTTGAAGTCTGTGTGTTTAAAGTCATCGTTTTCTTCTTCATTCGTTGGTGTTTTTTTGTTTTTTTCAAAGAACTTTTTTATGCAGACTTTTCTCACGAATTTCTGTGTGTCTATATATAAATCGAAGTTGTTGATTTCTGATTGGGGGGCAAATTTTAGTCCTTTCCTTAATACATTCCATTCTTCTGGTGTTAGGGTCTTGTCTTCACCACAAGACTTACAGGCATACTCAGCATACCTCATGACCCACTTGGCCTGCCTCCCGAGTTCCCACCCAGAGGCCTCCTAGAGCTGGTTGCATAGAGAGACTCCTGATGTGATGACATCATCATTTTACGAGACCGAGCTCTGCATCAGCGACTTCCAGAACGAAGTTTAAACATGTTACCTCAAACCATATTTGATCCTTATTTTTTGTAAGGATATCAATATGCCTATCCCAAGCATGTTTACATTGTACTACTGTATTTGCCTCTACCACCTCTGATGGGAGGCTATTCCACTTATCTACTACCCTTTCTGTGAAGTAATACCTGTACTTCCTCACATTTCCCCTGAATCTTCCTTTCCCTAGTTTCAGTGCATGTCCTCGTGTTCTGCACCAGGTCTGAGCAGTATGAATCTATGCAAGTCAGCAGGTGGATGCTGAGACTTACAAAATTTAAGTTGAGGTATTTATCTAACGTATAATGTCCAACATCTGAGATTGAATATATCCACCCCAAGTATGTAGGAAATGCTGTATAAAAATTTTATTTATTAACCGTTATTTATATAGAGCACAAATGTAATATATTCACTACAACATGTACACGCTCACACATTAATTCTAGGGTTAGGTTAACTTTATTTGGAGCCAAATAACCTACCAGTATATTTTTGGATTGTGGGAGGAAATCCACGCAAGTACGGGGAGAATATACAAACTCCACACAGTAAGAGCCATGGTGGGAATGGAACTGTTCTGTAGTAATGCTAACCATTACACCATCCGTACTGCCCCTTACTTGTGTAGAGAGGTATCTATCCAAGCCTTTCTGAAAATGAAGAATAGCTTTTCTTTGACAATATTTATGGTGGGAGAATATTTGCTGATGCAAGAGGTGTCTGAAGTAATGCGAGCGGAGGAATAAATGATCCCCAAAAGCACCCAAGATAGTGAAAGGGGAAAACTATGAAGCAATAGCTCATACTCCCTCACCTGTGTCCAGTGGCAGATTCAGGGGGGGGGGGGGGGCACCTGGGCACGTGCCCCCCTGTCATTTATTTTGTAGCTGAGGACCAGGGCTTTCCAACGAGCCCAGCCCCTTGTCTCTAGCCCCCCGGGAACCAGAGATATCGCCTGGCAAACCTGTAACGTTTTTTTCCCATAGGATAATATGGGACCCGTCAGTTCCGACCCCCACCCGGTTCAGACGGCTGCCAGTTCCCGCCCTGGCATCACAGAAGCTTCTGGTTGATTTCATTCAATTCAATCGCTGGGTCTTCAATATGATACCAGGTAGGTATCAATAGGTTCCAGAGATATTGCGTGTAAACCGATTTTTTTTTTTTTTTTTTTTTTTTTTTTTTTTGAAATGTAATTTCATGGCTCTTCATGTTCTTTGAGGGCAGATTACTCTGGAACCAAATGTTGCAGTTTCACTGGACCAAAATCATTCAAAGTCCACTTAAAAGTTCTTCAATATAATACTTGACTCATGTAAATGGGTCAGTTGGTTCCGAAGATATAGCCGGTTAAATTAGATAACTGGTTAAAGGGGGGAGGGGTGGTTTTCTCTCCCCCTCACACCAGAAAATGCAGGGACTAGGCTGATGTAAAAGGGGCCAACCTGGGAATGCATTTTCTGGTGTGAAAGGGGTATTATTTCAAATAGCCGGGACCTACAGTGCTCTGAATACAGCCAGGCTCTGCCACTGTCAGTGGCTATCACTTCTGCCTGGCGGCGGCTGTCCCCCCATTCACCACGAGCATGTATTCCCCCTTGGCAATGAGCATGTGATCCCACATCGCAACGAGCATGGAACCTCTGGCAATGAGCATGGAACCCTTGGCAATGAGCATGTAGAGAAGCAGCACTTATGTAGCATAATTTTTAATAGGCATTATGGTGTTTGGCATAACACATAATTGACATAATGGCGTGTAACTTAACGTGTAATGGACATTATGGTGTAAATGTTTAATGCGAGCCTTTGGTGGACAATGTCCCTGTTTATGAAGTGTATTGTGAATTTTGGCTTAATCTGTGTGGCATTATGTGAATTTTGGCTCAATCCATGTGGCATTATGTGAATTTTGGCTCAATCCGTGTGGCATTATGTGAATTTTGGCTCAATCCATGTGGCATTATGTGAATTTTGGCTCAATCCGTGTGGCATTATGTGAATTTTGGCTCAATCCGTATGGCATTTTATGCATTTGGCTCATTCCGTGTGGCATTATTTGAATTTTGACACAATCCATTTGGCATTATGTGAATTTTGGCTCAATCCGTGTGTGTTATTATGTAAATTTTGGCTCAATCCATGTGGCATTATGTCAATTTTGGCTCATTCCAAGGGGCAAGTATAATGGGGTCTAGTATTTTGTTGCATAATGTGTAGAAGTTGTATATGGTGTTGACACGCCCCCTGTTGAGTGGCCACACACCCTTTTCTGGAGCGCGCCTTTGGCGCGCGCACAACTACATCCTTCACTTTAGTCGCCATGGTGGGCCTGCGTACTTTAAATGCCAGGGCCTATTTTTAATTCCATTCCCACCCTCTCCTCCCGCTCTCTTAGCATGTACACTAGCACCACTAACGCCGCCCCTCCCACACCCAAACCCTTTTTTATCATGGTGCCCCCCCTGTCATTTTATCCTGGATCCGCCCCTGCCTGTGTCCAAAACCTTTTGATCAATGAGTATACCCAGAGGCAGAGAAATAGTGTAGCTGGGAAAATATAGAACATTTGGATCATGATGGTGTCTCCGATATTCCGATCGCATTTGCCCATGACGGGAATATATATATGTGTGTGTGTGTGTGTGTGTGTGTGTGTGTGTATGTGTATGCGATAAGGTGATTGAAAGGTGTGTGTTCCTTCACACCTGGTGATGGGCAGGTCATACATGTAATCCCATTATAGTACACTATTAAGTTCTAGGGCCTCGTTCAAACCCTCTGGGTATAGACTATTAAGTTTAAAGGTCATTAAAGAGAAAAAAGGAAAGGGTGTCACTGTGTGGTGCACAGGAGGTGAATTTCACATAAAATGTAACCTTTTATTGACTTGATCCTGAGAAGCTTGTTTGCGAAGCATACGCAGACCATTGTACCCACAGTGTGTGCATCCCCCCCTGCTCCCCTCCCCCCATGAATGTATTTTGATTTCTGTTTAGCTTAAAACGGCAGCTCTACCCACAGACGCCAGTCGACACTGGGCCCGTGTTGACAGAGCAGCGGTGTGTGGCGCCTATCACAGTCTGATCTCTGGTACCTGAGCAGCAAGGTGTCGGAGGTGTTAAACGTGTACACCACAATCCCTGCTTAACACTGCATAGCGGTCGCGGCTGACTATCTCCCACTGAGCGGCAGGTAATCAGCATCGGAAACACAGTCCGTATGCTGCACCTGACTGACTCGGGGAAGTAGTCTGAGCCGGTACACATCCCTCTCCCACAAATTGGGGCTGTGGAACAGTACACACCGCCAGATATTGTACCAATCCATTGTGCCTGCTCACGTCACTGCAAACCCCTCATTAAATCTCCACTGATGATAAACCACAAATCATTATTGTTCATGAGGAGGCTGCAGCCAAAGTGTGTGTGTGTGTGTGTGTGTGTGTGTGTTTTAGAGACTTTGAGTAGGGTGTGCTGTTTAAGAAGAACCAACTTATTTCAGGGAGATGGTGCTGTGGGGGAACCCCTGTGTGAGGATCGAGTATCCTTTTTAATATGTTTGTCCGTGTCAATTTTGTGTATATTTTATGTCAATATTTCGCAACATTTTATAAAGAAATCAATCAAGGTTACATTTTATGTGAAATTCACCTCCTGTGCACCACACAGTGACACCCTTTCCTTTTTTTCTCTTTAATTGCCTTGTATTGTGTCCGTGGTAGCACCCCCTCCCGTAATTAATTACAGTGATTATCCTATTAGAGGGGTTTCCTATCATATTTAATCACTACACCTTCAGTGCGACTGGTACATCTCCGTTTTTTTGTGTGTTGAAGTTTAAAGGTCCAATAGACCTCCTGTCTACACAATGTTTTATAGCGATCCCCCCCCTCTTGACGAGATTGGTATGTGTTCGAGGCCAATAATATGTAGATCTTTGGGGTCCTTCTTGTGTGTTTGCAGAAAATGTCTATGGACGCTATGACATGAGGCCCTTCACAATATTGCGACGATGTGCCATAAACCGCACTTTCAACGAGCGAGTAGTGCGGCCTACGTACCTAAAACCACATGTGCATGTCAGTAAATATATGACATAGCTGGTGTCACAGTTAATAAAGTTTCTTATTTGGAGTGTCTTGTTGTCTGTGATGACTTGATGATAAGATTCTCCTATTTGTATGATTGCACATGGTGCATCTATTCTTGCCACATTTATAGAAACCTGCTGGTCTGCATATCGGCCATGGGTCTGGGGTTAGAGCGATTGGTGTTTGTCTCCTCTTTTCCTTTTTCCTTTTTCTTTGATGGGCTTCAGAAAACTCGGGGCTAAGATCGTCTTAAGGGATCTATTTCTCTTTTATATTACAGATGGCCTATCTGGTATTTATATCTTTCAAGATTTTATCATGTTTAAGAATGTTATAATTTTTAATGTTTTTATTTTATCTTTGAGTGTGAATTATTATATTTGCAGATGAAAGCAATCTCATGATTTGACGGTTCTTTGGGGGTGCTGGTAAGGAGATCCTCTCTATTCATCCCTTGAACTTCCCTGAGAATGGTGTCTGAGTACCCTCTTTGTCTAAAGGAGGCCATGATTTCAATGGCCCGTGTATTAAATGTCTCTAAAGAAGAGCAATTGCGACATATGCACATTAATTGCCCTTTGGGGATGTTGATTTTCCAGGATTTATGGTGGGAACTTTTGAAATGTAGATATGAATCTGTATCAACCGATTTGGTATAGTTTGCTGTCGTTATCTTTGAATTTGCAATGGTCAAAGATGTCCAAGAAATCAATGTGTAGGGGTCAAAGTGTGAGGTAAAAGAAAGATTGAAAGAATTCTCATTCAGTGGTGTGAGGTAAAAGAAAGATTGAAAGAATTCTCATTCAGTGAAGTGACGAAGTGCTGTGCCGAAGAATAGTCCCCATCCCAAATAATAAAAAGATCATCAATATAACAGCCATAGAAGACCAGGTTCGCGCCAAAGTCGCCGCCCCACACATGTGCGTCTTCGAACTCGCCCATGTATAGGTTGGCGTAACTCTGCACAAACCTGGTCCCCATGGAGATAATGTGTATTGGAGAATAAAAAGTAATTGTGGGTGAGGATGAGAGAACAGAGAAATTTGAAAGGGATCTCTTAGATAAAAAGCAAAAGAAGTTCAGGAGGGACATAGAGGATTACCAAAATGATAGTCAGAACGTACTAAAATAGGAACAAGAACGAAGATAGGGACTCCAGGCCACGAACCAGATTATACCTATCAAAATAATAATAATAATAACCATAAAAAAATCAGATTATAGGAGAGACACATCCAAACAACAACGTAACTATTCTAGAAATAGACGAGAACATCACTATGGTGGACCGGTACAAACCCCTCAGGATCCAATTAAACAACCAATAAGAAATGAGGGTGCCAGACCAAAAGATAGATCCAATAGAGAGAAGAAACAACAATTCACCCCAACAGGATTTTCGAGAGGAACGACCCAGACAGAACCACTGGGAGATGACTCGCCCCCCACAATACAAAGCCCACAGATGCTGGAGGTGGGTCTTGGAATTCAGCCCCAAGGAAACACTGGGCTGAATGTTCTGTTACGCTCTGCCATCCTGAATACAGAGTGCCGCAATGAAGGGGTTAAAAGGCAGAGAATGGCGTTCTCGGTGCCATTCGAGTGTGTTTGGAGCATGGATTACTACACTAGCAGTAATTTACTTACCATGGAAGCGCCTTCTCCCCAGAAGCCAGATGATGTCCAAGTGAGGTAAGCCCTTTGGTTTTGGGCATTAGTATTGTTTATTTTTTCAGCTAGATATTGAGTGTAGTCTCTCTACCTTTTTAGTGTGCCTGTCTCTCCTGTGCATAAGAAGAGGACAGCTAAGAAGAAGTTTATAGAGTCTGTATGCATGACATGTGATCAAACGTTTGCTTCAGCTCAGAAGAAAGCTTTATGTGAATTATGTGAAATGGCACAATCTAAGGTGTCTTAAGAAGTCAGAACATACGGAAAGAGTTCATGTCTTGGATGAAACAAAACTTTTTCTCTAAAGATGAATTTAATCGGAGCCAGTCTGTTAAGAGATCTAGAGTCCAGGCTGAATTTACACCTGAGGAGGATTCCTCAGATGAATTTGAATGTGTTGATAAAGACTCGTCAGAGGAGTCCGGCGAGCTAGAGGATGTCAGATCGTTTAATTTAGAGCTGGTGGAAAACATGCTAAAGAATATATACAAGGCTATGAATTATAAGGAGGCGGCATCGACCTCTGAGACTAAGGATCCCCCTGTATGAAGACAGAGATAAGAAGGGAAGGACCTTTCCTGTGAACAAGAGGGAGGAAGATTCAGGGGAAATTTGAGGAAGAATTACTTCACAGAAAGAGTAGTAGATAAGTGGAATAGCCTCCCATCAGAGGTGGTAGATGCAAATACAGTAGTACAATTTAAACATGCTTGGGATAGGCATATTGATATCCTTACAAAAAAATAAGGATCAAATATGGTTTGAGGTAACATGTTTAAAAAAGGGGCAGACTAGATGGGCCAAGTGGTTCTTATCTGCCGTCAAATTCTATGTTTCTATGTAACAAGGTTGTAAGAGATATGATAAATAAAGAATGGGCCAACATTGATAAAAGATTTACCCTGGGAAATAGGGTAGAAAAAATGTATCCGTTTAAAGATTAAGAGTTTCTGGGATGGTGCACAACACCTAAAGTAGATGCGGCGGTAGCCGAAATTCCGTCTAAGTCCACTATACCAGTGGAGGATGCTGCGGCATTCAAAGATGCCATGGATAAGAAAATTGAAAATTCCTTGCGTAAGGTGCACTCGGCATTCGCAGGCTCTCTGAAAACTAATGTGGCTATGGCGTCAGTAGCCAGGGCTGTTCGACTGTGGGCCTCTAATCTAATCTAAGAACAGATGTTGAGGAGAAGATATCTAAGCAGTATCTACTTAGAAACCTAGAAGTTATGCAAAGGGCCATTGACTTTCTATGCGAGGCCTCACTTGATGGGGTTTCATTTGCAGCTAAGGCGATGGCAGCAGGGGTAAAGGGGCGAAGAGCTCTATGGCTAAAACCTTGGAACACAGACGCTAATTCTAAGAATAAACTAACCAATTTACCCTTTGAAGGAAAATTATTGTTTGGATCCAGGCTGGATACAATGATAACGAGGATTTCAGGGGGAAAAATCTGTCCGGTTACCCCAGGAAAAGAGAAATCGCTTCAATTTCCAGACTTCCTTGAAGCAGGTATACAGAGATGCGAAGACATATCGACCAGGGAAAACATATTATAGAAGAGGAAATCCTAATACCTCCAGACAGTCGGTTGGACAGAATTTTCGTGGCCGATACCAACCAGATAAAGATTGGAACCAGAAAGGAAAGTTATGACTATCTACAGGAGATGATTGGCGCCAGACTACTAAGATTTACTGTAAATTGGGAAGAGCTAATAAGACACCTGGGTGTTGAACATAATTCGACAGGGATACTGCATCAAATTCGAGAACTCCCGTCCGTCACAGATTCATAAGATCAAAGATACCAGGGGTGTCCGAAGAAAGGAAAGCGCTGTTTTTGAAGATAGATCAACTACAAACAGAAGCCATAGAAGTAGTACCAGAGACGGAACACAGAAAGGGCTTCTATTCAAACCTGTTCCTGGTGCGAAAACCAAATGGAACATTCAGAACTATTCTGGAACTCAGGGAGCTGAATCTATACATAAAACAGATAAAATTCAAGATGGAGACCCTCAGTTCTATTGTGATGGGGATAAGAAGGGGAGACTACCTTGCGTCAATAGACTTAAAGGATGCATATTACCATATCCCAATAAATCAGAGACACAGAAAATTCCTGAGGTTTTCAGTGGCCAATCAACATTTTCAATTTACTTGTCTTTCCTTTTGAGCTGAAAACTGCCCCGAGAATTTTTACCAAGGTGTTAGTTACAGTGATTGCAGCATTAAGAATTCAAGTTTGGCCCTACTTAGACGGTCTGCTGATTTGCAGGAGAGTCACTTGTAGAAACAGAAGACAACATGAATATGACGGTAAACCTTCTACAATATCTAGGTTGGATAATAAACAAAGAAAAAAGCCAGATGGTTCCAGCGCAAAGGATACAGTTCCTAGGTGCTATGATCGACACAAGACTGTTTTCAGTTTCCCTCTCATCAGAGATGCAGAAGGATACAATAACTGATAAATCTGCTACTACAAAAGCAGAGGTTCCCTCTGATTATGTCCACCCAACTACTAGGTATGATGGCGTCTTGCATCAAGATCATCCCTTGGGCCCAGTGGAGAATGAGGAAACTCCAGTGGTTCCTTATTCCTCTACAGAAGAAGGGTTATGGCGATCCTCGCTAAGTCAGGAGGTGAAGAAAGATCTGATATGGTGGCAACGGGGTCTAGAAGACAGGAACACCAGCTTAAAAGAACCCATATTTCAGATATTGACTACGGATGCCAGCCTTTTCGGATGGGGCGCCCATACCGAAGGGGGATCAATCCAGGGTACATGGTTGAGAGAAGAGGCAAAAAACTTGTCAAACATGAGGGAGTTACAAGCGGTCTGGGAAGCAATATGTCATCTGAAAGAAGAAATTTGCAATTCACATCTCAGAATAATGTCAGACAATGTGACTGTAGTTTCCCATATAAATCATCAGGGAGGCACAAGGAGTGTGAAGCTGATGCGAATGTCGGAGAAGATAATGAGCTGGGCGGAAGACAATTTAAGATCTTTGTCAGCAGTTTACATTCCAGGCAAGAGGAATACCCTGGCAGATTTCCTGAGTCGAGAAGTAATATCCCCAGGAGAATGGGCGTTGAACAGGGAGGTTTTCTCTCAAATAGAGAAGATATTTGGCACCCCAGAGGTGGACCTGATGGCCAGTTTTGGGAACAGGAAGGTGAACAACTTTTTCTCAAAGTAATTTCATCCGCAAGCTCTAGCAATAGACTCTCTTTCAGTAAAATGGAACTTCAGGCTGGGCTACATATTCCCTCTCTTCCCGATGATAGTGAAAGTTCTGAAAAAAATGAGAGATCAAGTAGAGGTAGTAGCAATACTACCTTACTGGCCAAGAAGACCCTGGTTTGTCAATGTTCTAAAGATGGCGGTACAGGAACCTTGGCCTTTGCCCAGCAGAGTGGACCTGCTACATCAGGGTCCAGTTTGTCATCCAGAGCCCACGGAGTTATCGCTAAAGGCATGGATATTGAACGGAAGATACTAAGACGACATAATTTATCCTTCCAGGTGATGGAAATGATGTTGAAAGCCAGAAAGGAAATTTCTTCGCTAGCTTATTACAAGACATGGATCAAATTTATTGATTGGGGTCGTTTCAGTGGTGACTTTTCCTCCATATCAACTGATAAAGTCCTGCAGTTTCTCTATGAAGGCTTTCAGATTGGTCTGGCTCCAGCCACTATTAAGTCACGAATCTCTGTGCTAGGGGTACTATTAGATAGACCTTTGGCGGAGGAAAGAATGATAAAGAGATTTAACAGAGCTATGAAGAGGATTCGGCCACCAGTCAAAGCTTTAGTGGCACCATGGGATTTGAACCTAATCATGCGGTCCTAGCTAAACAACCCTTTAAACCTTTAACAGAATGTTCTTTAAAATTCTTAACCTGGAAGACCGTATTCATGGTCGCGATTACCTCGGCCAGAAGAGTAGGCGAGCTACAAGCTCTTTGGATAGAAGAACATTATCATGTTATCTTCCCGGAGTGGTGTTAAGGACACATCCAGAATTTGTACCAAAGGTTGTTTCGGCCTTTCACCTCAATCAAGAAATTATTCTGCCTTATTTCTACCCAAAACCTGAGAATTGAGGAACAACAAAGCTGGCATACACTGGATCTGGTCCGGGTTATTTCCATATATCTGGAAAGAACTAAATACTTTAGAACAACTAAACATTTGTTTGTTATTCCAAATGGTGTCCGGAAAGGAAAAGAACCTGGGAAACAGACTATATCCAGGTGGATAAGGGAGACTATCGTATCCGCTTACAAGCAGGAAGGCAAGAAAGTACCTCTGATAGTACAGGCACATTCCACACAGGCATTTTTCTACATCCTGGGCGAACAAGGCCAAGGCTTCGGTGACTGAAATCTGTAAAGCAGCTACCTGGTCGTCAGTACACACCTTTTGTTAATCATTATGACGTTTCTCTTGCCTACTTTGGGAAGCATGTCCTTCAGGAGGCGGTATCTGGCGAATACCTCCTTATAATAAAAAAAATTTCATGCATCATATTACCCTCCCGTTTTATTGTCTTTGGTATGTCCCAGTGTATGGCTGCCATGGGGATCGTAGAAGAAAGAGTCGAATTATACTCACCGATAATTCCTTTTTCTTCCTAGAGATCCCATGGCAGCCACTGATTACCCTCCCTTGTATTTCTGATGTGTTTTCTCTAGGGACCATGAGACGGAGACACTCAAAAGATGCAGGGGAGGAGAATGAGGGGTCCATTATACCCAAGGTGGGCGGTCCTAAGAGAAATTAATCCTGTCTGCTCTAGTGGGGGAAGGGAATATCCCAGTGTATGGCTGCCATGGGATCTCTAGGAAGAAAAATGAATTATCGGTGAGTATAATTTGACTCTTTCCACTAAAACACTAAGCAAAGATGAATTATCCCTACTAGCTAAGGGCCTTAAATATGTCCCCTCGAGTGATCCAAATATGTTCGAACTGTATGTAGAGCTCAACAGGTCCATCCGCACTCTGTCGGAAAAGATACTTTGTGAATAAAGATCGCACCAAACAGTCAGAGGTTCTTCACCAATTGTATTAGACAATTAAAATTTATGATACGTCATCTTTCAAAAGAAAGTCAGTTTTTTCCGATTTCAGCGAAGAGCGCGAACATCGAGACCTTTTATAAAGTCACACTTGCAGATTTTAAAGATCTATGCAAATAAAAACCCTCAAAATCCCCTCACAACTTAAATCTCTCCCGAGCTGAGAGGAGAGCACTAAAACTATTGACTGCGGATACATCCATTATGATAAAGGAGGCAGACAAGGGGGGGGGGGGGTTCGTTGTCCAGGATAGAAAGGACTAGGCCAGGTAGCCAGGTGGAAAGTAGCGTGCCCCGGTGCCAACAATAGGGACCTTGCAGCCCCTTGTAGATACAAAGTGAAAGAATGGGCACTCAGAGACTCTCAGTAGGGTGAATGGTGGACTGGTTTATTCAGTCAAAGCTCCAACGTTTCGGGGTCTCCCCTTCGTCAGGACAGATATGGTGGTATAACATACCACCATATCTGTCCTGACGAAGGGGGAGACCCCCACCCCCTCAATACAATGTTGGACCATATTTTGCCCTTAATACTTCATGGATTCTCCTTGGCATGGACTCTGAGATGTTGGTAGGAGGTATGAGAAATGTGAGAAATATCCGATGAACTGCACTTTCCAATTCCTTAAGATTTGATGCTACTGGATTCAGCTGCCTGATGGCCCATTTGATCTCATCCCACAGATTCTTAATTGGATTGAGATCTGGTGATTGTGCAGGCCAATTTAAGGTGGCCATGCATCAGAAAAACATTGCACCCAATCATACAATCTCAATGGATTGTGTGCACACAATCATACAATGCCGGCCCCCGGGAGATTGGAAGATCGGTCCTCTGATCTGACGTGCTGCACGTCAGATCAGTTGGGTTTGGGAATAGATTGAATGTGCTTTTTCATCACATGCAATTTGTCTTTAGATGGCTCATACAACCATAGTCACGTGACACTCACTCACTCCCTCCCTCCCTGACTAGCAGAGAAGAGAGGTGCTTCTTCCGGGCGGCCAAGTGGCAGACTGGCAGGTGGCTGAAGAGAGTGGATGTCCTTTTGCACAGCTGTCACTACTCTGAAAACAGTTTTCAGAGGATTAATGCATTTGGGCTATTTAATATTGTCATAACACAGCAGATGTGAGCAGATTGTTAGTTGCTGGCAACCGGTAAATTAAAAAAAAATAGATTTGTTACTCCTATCCTTTAGATCCTAGTAGGCCAGACCCCTATTTAAATGAAGCTCCAATCATACAATCATGCAGCAGATGGATTGTATGACAGATTGTGAGTACATTTTGATTCTTAAAACCACCAAGGACTGCCGGGGAGTTGAAGGGAAATTGGACACAATCATGATGTGATTAAGCAGGCTGAGTGGGGTTGGTGTGGGTGCATAGGTACCTGTGGCTATCGCTAGTTCTCCTGCCAAGGCGTCTTCATGCAGTTTGGTTGTCGGAGCTCTTCAGGCTGGCTGTGGTTGCTGTCTGCGCTGTGCAATGGACTCAGAGTGGCTTGTGGAGGCGTCCAAGCTCCCAACGTCTCCTAGGCATGACTGGCAGCAGCTTTCTCTCTTGACCTCAGCTCCCCGGTGGCCCTGTATCTCTGCTAGGCTTAACATGGGGTAGAGCGCACACTCACTCTCCAGTGCAGCAGCATGTTAGTCTTCTTAGCCATAGCTGCTGCACACAAGACTACTTGGCACTGGCTGTGGCTCCTCTTTCCAGGTTGGCCTACCTGGTAGCAGCTCAGCGGTCTCTCGCCTCTCTTCCCTCCTCAGGGCTCTGCTCTCCAGGGTCTGCCCAGCTTTCTTTATCCCATGGCTTACTCCTGACCTCTGCTTGGTGCTGGCCAAAACGGGATGGCCGCAAGTGTTTGGTCTTCGCTCTCCTCCGGCAACTGCCAATGAAAAAGGACCCCAGCTCCCCTCCTCTCCCTCGGCTGCTCTTGTTTCCTAGCAGCCTGGACTTGGGTTAACCCCTGCACTACTGGCAGGGATATTGCTGTTAAGGGCCCTTTGCCGGATTCAACTTTTATTGTGGAATAAATACACAGATTTTTTTTTTTAATATGAAGATTTAAAGGACAATCTGAAGTGGTGTGTAACTATATTTTTTTTTTTTGTACACCACTGTACATTTTTTTAATATTTAAAGAATCCTGTTATGTTTGCATACTACAACTTTCTGGGAGGCGGGGCCACATCTGATGTGAGGCAGCAGCTCTCCCCCGGCAAACATCCATGCGGAAGCTGACTGGCATGTGTGTCCGCTGGAGAGGCTGGGTTTCTGGCAGCGTGCAGAGAGAGGATGCTGGCGCAGGTGTCAGTGTGCACGCAGACAGACGCCAGTGAACGGGCACTGACTGGACCACAGACGGCAGCGTGTAAGGCTGCCGGAGAGCGGACCGGTGTGCTCAGCCGCCCTGAGGAGGGTAAAAGCAGGAACACAGCATTGTGTTGTACCAGCAAGCAAGGCGGCAGCTCCCCTGGCATCATACTGTGGGAACCTCCAGTGTGAAACCTGTGTGTGTCCTCCAACGCTGGTGATCGGGTGCCGACAGGAGAAGTGTGAGCACAGACTGCGTGCTTGCGGCATGCTCAATTTAAGCAGTACAGAGGGTGCAATCCCTGCATGATCCCAGCGGCATTGTGTGGCTGTGAAGCTGAAGCAAGCCCCCAAGTCATCCAGGCAGCAAGGAATGAGAGGGTGTGCAGCGGAGGTGAGTAAGCTTGCCTCAATTCAGGAGGTAGAGAAGTATAAAAAGCCTGTGTGTTATGTTGACGCTGTGTACCAGTGGAATTTTGGGGGTATAAGAGCAGTGCTAAGGAATCAGTCATTATTGGGCACTGTGTGTGTATCTTTTGGACCCATTAGTGTCAATGATGAGGACTGGCTGGAGTGGGCATTGCAAGTGTACTCTGGTTACCCTGTCGCAGCTTGTTGGCCAAGAGTGGCTGCTTACCTTACATAACCTGGGTCAACCTAAGAAAAATTTTAAAAACCTGTTTGCCCGAATTAGTGTGGGAAAACTGCATAAATAAGTGCACCAGCAGTAGTGCGGGAAAATCTGAATCAGCCCAGCAAAACCGGTAATGCATCGGCAGCTACGCGCCTGGAGAAGTATGCCAGGTCCCAGGCAGGCAATACTTCACAATCTAGTATTACTACCCTGCAAACTACCCCCGCTAAAGGGACTAACCCCGCTGCCACCTCAGACATTACCCTGCAGCAGATACTGGACGCTATTAGTAACAGCGAGACACGTCTGCTGGAAAAATAAATGATGTGCAGTCTGACATAGCTCAGATTAAACAAAGTGTTAAGCTGTGAAAGATAGGATGAAGGAGGCAGAAAGTCGTGTCTCCAGACTAGAAGATACCAACAACAAACTGTTGCGTTCAGTGGAGGAAATGGCAGGCCAGATTCTGGATATTAGCTACAAGTTATCAGATGTCGAAGGCAGATTACGACGTAACAACATAAGACTTAGGGGTCTTCCAGAGAGAGAGGAAGGGAATGAAATACCCAAGTTTGTGGAACAACTTCTGCGTGACAATTATAATGCTACTTCATTCTCAGGTCAATTCGCAGTCAAAAGGGCACAGAGGGTACCAGCTAAGCCCTCACCACCGGGGGGCCCCTACACATACCCTTATTTTTAAAATGCTTAACTATCCAGACTGGGACACAATCCTGTGCCTCTCACATGTTAAAGGCCCACTTGACTATAAAGGGTCGAAATTGTCAGCCTTTCCAGACTCAGTCCAGAAAAACGGGGTCAAATTCGCAGATATTTAAAAGTGACCTAAAATATTTTGTGTTTCCTGCAAAGCTGAAAGTCATCATTGATGGTGAAGCAAAATTCTTTCAAACTCCTAAAGAAGCAGATAGTAGGTTCCCAGCAAAATGTCAACTGGCTTCTTAAAGGCTATTGTCTGCGATCAATTACCCCGATTAAGTGGGGCCTGCAAGATTGCTTGTGAGGGCATTCAGTATACAAATGGACTCGGGGTTAAAAAACATTATAAAAGGGAAATGATTAAGGGACTATGTTTTGAAGGACACGATCAGCCATATAGTAATTAACCTTGTAAATTGTAATATCTCTAAAGAATATTATAGAACATGCCGGGGGGAGGGGGCCATAACTGCCTCATTATGGGTACGTGGTTCAGGGGTTGATAGCCTCAAGGGAAAGTAGAGGAGGAGGGGGGAAGGAAGAGTAGGGAAGTAAAGTTAGTGAGTGTTTTTATTTGTGTGTTTGCTGTTCCACCTTCTCTTTTTCTCCTGTCCTTTTATTGGGGGGTGGGGGGTCATTAAGTATGCCTAGGGTGGGGTGGTATACAGGGTGGGGGGAGGGGGGTAAATGTAGTATAGTGTAGTCTGTATAATGTGTTGGACAGGGACAGTGAGGTGCCAGGAAGCAATTAGATACATGTTGTTAGCTTTGGTGGGGAGCATGGTGTACATTAGAAATAGCCATCTTGCATTAAAAATGGTTTGGCTGTTAACATGGAATACTAGGGGAATGAATAATAAAATAAAACGGTCTTTAGTTCTACGACAGCTTAGAAATTGCGGTGCCGATATAGCATGCCTGACAAACTCATTTGACGGGGAAAATTACTGACACTTAAAAGGGCCTGGGTGGGCCATGTATACCACGCTCCTTTTACATCTTCAGCATGGGGTATCTCTACACTTTAAAAAAAAATAATAATCGCCTTTGTATGTAATAGAGTTAAAATTGATCCTGGAGGTCGATATATCTTTTTAGATTGTTATTAATGCTTGACATATACTGCTACTTACTGTTTATATTCCCCTCCCCCCTCCTTTTTATTTTGACGCCTTCGTGAGGGCTGCCGATTTTTGCGGCACTTTCACCTGATGTCCCTGTAGTATGCCTAGGCGATTTTAATGATGTGTTCGATATCCAGAAGGAATAAAACCAAAGCTGGCAATTGTAGTGACTGCAGCTCTAGGAGCTTCCATAATTTTCTAGGCAATATGGGATGGGTGGACCCTTGGAGGGAAAAAAAATCCAGACTTAATACAATTTTCCTGTTTTTCTGCATCCTACATAGCTTTCTCCAGAATCAATATAGCCTTAATATGTTCGTGTTCACTCTAGAAATTGTGCCGGGCAGGGTGCCGGGGGGCGGTCCGGGGCCGGCGACGGCACACTTATGGGCGGTCGCGTACCGCCAGCATCACGAAAGGGGGGCGGGCCCGACCGTGCCGAAGATGCTGTCACCACAGGGGGAAGGTGCCTTGATGCCGGGGAAGCGCCGGGCATCACCGTCTAAGGCGGCGCTGGGCTTCCCCGTGCAAGAAGTCGGGCAGGCACCAGGCTGTTTTAGCGGGCGCTGCTAGAGGGGCAGGGCACATTTTGCCCTTTAAAAAACGGGCAGGGCGCAGCGCCCAGCTAAAACAGCCTAGCGGGAACACTTATATCTGTTAACTATGAAGTATAACGCACAGAATTTCTATCCTGTAGTTATCTAGCCTACCTGGCTAATGTTTATAAACCCATAAATGCTATCCATAAGGTCTTAGATAAAAACGGGGTAATGCAGCATAAGACTTTGGATATAGGAACAGCATTTAGGGCCTATTTTAGCAAACTATAAGAGTCTAGATCTCCACATAATCAAATTCAAACTCAGGAATTTATTAATAAAATTAACCTGCCATCCCTCGTGGCCATTGACAGTCAGGATATGGAAGCCCCAATAGAGTTGGAGGAGATATTTGGTGCTATTAAAGCGCTTCCAGGGGCAAGGCGCCAGGATTAGATGGCATTCCCATCGATGTATATAAAAAATATGGTGAGTTTTTTGCCCCACTGCTATTAGAGATGTTCACATCTTGCTTTGAGACAGGTGTATGCCCCCAAACTATGATGGAGGCGAAGTTTATTCTTTTGCCCAAACAGGGCAAGGATCATGCAGACCTTGTAGCATACAGACCAATATCATTGTTGCCTTCAGAAGCCAACATATTGGCAAAGATATTGGCAACAAGGCTAAAAGCATACGGGTAAGATCCACCTGGATCAAGGTTTTTTTTTGCCTGGTAAGGCGACCTCCATCAACATAAGAAATGTGTTTAGACACCTGCAAATACCACAAAATAGGTTAAGTAGCTCTGGAATAATGTCATTAGATGCCATTAAGGCATTTGATGCAGTAGAACGGGCATACCTGTGGGAGGTCCTGATGGCATTTGGATTCGATCCAAAATATGTGAAATGGATACAGCTGCTCTACTCCAACAGCCAGAATATCGGTGAACGGGTGGACGTCAGCCGCTTTCCCTCTCTTTAGAGGAACAAGGCAGGGATGTCGCCAAGTTAGTTTTCTTTAGCAATAGATCCCCTGGCTTGTGCCATAAGAGCTCATCCTTATATTGTAGTTTATGGAGTGGGGTAGTGTAATGATACAGTTGCTCTGTATGTGGATGATCTACTGATATTTCTGCAAGATTATGTTAAAGCAGCACCAAAGGTATTGCATCTAAATAAAATACATGGTAGCTACTCCGGTTTCGAAGTAAACACGCACAAGTCAATCATTCTTGCAGTGAAGAAACAACCTGAGAATGTGGCACGAGAATATTTGTCGGTCAAATGGACCGAGTCCTTTAACTATCTTGGGATTTGGATATCTAGTGATCCATTTGAATTCACTCCGTTAAATGTGCAACCATTGCTGGACTTTATCACTGTAAAATTCAAAACCTGGAGTAAACTACTGCTCACGGTGACAGGACGGGTCAATATAATAAAAATGATTGTTCTACCTCAAATTTTTATATGTTTTACAGCAGTCACCAGTGTAACTACCATTATCCATCTTTAACAAAATTAACAGCTTAATATCATCATTCATATGGAATAATAAAAGGGTAAACATTCAAATGAACACTTTAATGCGAAAGAAGGGGCAGGGTGGGATAGCTGTTCCTAATTTTAGACTGTATTACCTAGCAAGCCAATTAATGCATATAAGAGATTGGGTGGTGGAGGATATCGGTAGCAATCTAGTTAGATTATTAGTAGCCATGGGCGACGTAAATAGTACACCACTACAGCACTTGTTGAATGGTGAGATCTCTGGTAAAGACATACCATTAGTAGTACAGGCCGTAACAATTTGTCATGAAGCCAATTAAATAACAAAGTTTGCCAATATTGATATTGATCACCCTATATCAGATTATAAATGTTTTAAAGAACTCAAAAGGCGGGGGCGTGGCTACGGCGGCAAGCAGCTAGGACGCACTGAACCGGAGCTCCCTGGTCACCCATCCTGATCTTCGATCCTGAAGCTGGGCAGCGCTGTAAATTACCCACCCGCGGCTCCCCCGATACCTGCTGCACCCTAACCCTCACTCACTCGGTGGCGGGTGTCTCCTCCGTGCTGCCTGGACCAAGCGGGGACTTGCGGCCTGACTGCTGCGTGGCTGCAGGGACTTCCGGCTGGGCGCACCCACTGTCACGCCATCAGGAGGTCGGGTGAGTGCCGCGGCGCCTGGCGTGACTTGCCCGGCGCTGTCTGTGTGCTGTGCGGCGGCTCCCTTCACTAACGGCGGCTTACTGGGCTCCGGTAGGCACGGTGATCTACCTCTGCCCTGAGATCCCGTTCTCCGGCGGCCATATTGGATGACCCAGCGCAGGGGGAACATCCTGAGATCTGCTGCTGCTCTCCCTCTGCCTTAAAGTGCTCTACAGACTCCCGCTGCCTGTCTCAGCCCTCACATTGGGGTCACGAGTCCTGTACCCCAGCGGCCATATTAACACCAGCTTCAGTGCTCTCCCTCTGCCCTGCTGTCTCGTGCTCCGGCGGCCATATTGGGAGACCAGTCACAGTGCAGGGGGAACATCCTCGGACCTGCTGCTGCTCTCCTCCTGCCCTATTGTCCTCTATAGGACACCCTACTGACTCCCACCAACTGTCACAGCCCTTTCATCGGGGGGCCCTGAGCCTGGGCAGCTCGCATCCATAAAGCCACAGTCAAAACCTACCCTGCTCATTACCCTGAGAGTACGGACAGCTGTGCAGACCTGTGCTCCCTAACCATGGTGAAACAGCATCAAAACACCCACGCAGCCAAACTGGCCAAATATGCAAGGGGCACTGAGACACAGGGCCAGCAGGCGTCAAATGCGGAAGACACGCCAGACTCTGACAACCCGAGTGGCTCCAAGACCTCTCCAAATGAGACACTGCCTGAACCCCTCTCCCTCCAACAAGTCCTCGACACCATTGCTGGCAGCGAAAAAAGGCTCTCAGATAAAATGAAAAAAGTCCAGTGTGACCTGTCCCTGCTTAGGCAGGACGTACAACGCATCAGGGAACGAGTTGGTGAGGTGGAGACGCGGGTCTCTGCAGTAGAGGATGCAGTTGAGCCCCTAAAAAATGCCGTCACTACTCTGACACAGCAGGTCACAGGCATACAGAATAAACTCATGGACATGGAGGGTCGCTTGAGAAGGAACAATGTCAGGTTCGTTGGACTACCAGAGAGGGAGGAGGCCTCGTCACCAGAATCCTTCTTGGAGTCCTGGCTAGTCGAGCTATATGGAAAGGAATCCTTTACCCCTCAATTTGCTGTCGAGAGGGCTCACAGAATCCCCACTCGTCCGCTTCCTCCGGGGGGCCCCTCCTAGGACATTCATAGCTAAGTTCCTCCACTACAAAGATCGCAACGCGGTCCTGCAGCTGAACCGCACCAAAGGCCCCATGGTCAGGAATGGGGTGACTGTTTCTACGTTTCCTGACTTTGCCATGGACGTACAGAAGGAGAGGGCCCTATTCACACCTGTGAAGCGAAGGCTACGTGACCTAAACCTTCCCTATTCCATGTTATTCCCGGCCCGGTTACGGGTGGGGGCAGAGGGAGAAACAAAATTCTTCAGTAATCCTCGTGAGGCGGCGGCATGGCTTGATCGATATGCACCTGCTGCGAGGCATCTGGCCCCGGCCTGACTTTTCATGTTTTACAAGTGGCGGCAGTGGACTACATGTTTGTGGACAGGTTGCACCATCTTCTGCCACTCTCTGGAGATCATCCTGGGCCCAGATGCTCAGGAAACGTAATGCTCAGGCAGCGTAAATATAAACATAGATATGTCATAGCTACTATGCTTCTATTACATTCTGGGGGGAGCGCTCATACTGTTTACACTATATTTCCTACTATAGATGTGGTATAACTGTTATGTTATTTATCATGCTTTCTGCGGGGGGAACCAATTATTATGCACTATATTTCCTTACACAAGTGTTGCTTTAGACAAGTTATAGGTCTACTATATGGCCGGGGGGCCCCGATGCTTGCATTGGTAGTTATTAGTTGATTGCCCTCATAGTTACCTAGGTAGTCACTGACCCTTTTGGTCTCAATAGTTACTAGGTTAGGGATATAAGTATGCCACAGTTAGGGGAGGTATACAGGGAGAGGGTGTATTTTGTTGGGATTGTTTTTTCTATGTCTCTTTATTTTCTTATCTCCTTTTTTTTCTATTTGTCATGCAGTGTTTAGTAGTTTATTACGCCTATATGGCGTTATTTGATGCAATGATTGTGGTACATTCAGTTTTACGAGGTGTCAGTACAGGTATTGCAGTTTTTTTGTATCTCACACTCTCTAACCCCTGACTTGATGTCCTCACCTGCAATGTCCGGGGGATAAATGATAGAGTTAAACGCTCCTTAGTTCTCAAAATGGTTAGGCAATACGGCTCGGACATTCAGGGCCGCCAAGAGAAATCCTGGGCCCCGGTACAACAACTTCCTGGGGCCCCCACGGACGGAGCTCCCGTACACACTCTACGGACCCGTTGTTACGCCACTGCTTCCAAGGTGGATACACGTACAACAATTTACACTGTAATGCCTATTACACATGTCACACACCCATTACATATTATACCACATGCCATAATGCTCATTACACGTTATGCCACACACCGTAATGCTCATTGCATATTAAGGGGTTAACCTGCTCTGCCAGGGATTAACCTGTCTACCCTGATTTACATGCCATGGGTTACATGCTCTTTGCAAAGGATTTACACATACCCTCCAACATGACCCCTTCCATTAGGTACAAAATGCTCTGTTTCTGGACTTCCCTAGTTACAGATGTGAGCCTGCAGCACAGTCCAATATTCAAAAAGGGGGGGTCATATATACTGCCACCCAAGCATCACTGTCCTGGACTCACTGGCAGTTGATGTGACTGCCCCTCTTTGAATTTTGGACTGTGCTGGAGTCCAACCTCTAACTACCAATGGCACGGAAGTCCAGGAACAGAGCATTTTGTACATAATGGAATAGGTCATGTTGGGGGGTACTTGTCACCAAATAAAAAAACCCCTGTGTGTTCAGACCAGGGCCCCCCTGACAGGCCCGGGCACGGGTAAATTGTACCTGCTCCACCCCCTCTCTCGGCACCCCTGCGGACATTACCTGCCTGGTGGAGACCCACCTGGAGGGCAAGGCCCTGGGTGGGCTGGGCATATCATGCCTCTCACACTACTCACTCTAGGGGGGGTCTCGATACTGATTAATAAATCGGTGCAATTTGTATTGCTCGCTGTTAAGACAGACCCACTGGGTAGATACGTCTTCCTACATTGCAGGTTGTATTCCCAGCCCTTCTTTATACTGGTGGTCTATATTCCCCCCTCCCTTCAATTATGATGTCCTAAAATACGCGGCCACTTATGTGGCTCAATCTCCCGACACACTGGTTATATGCCTCGGGATTTTAATAAGCTAATGAATCATGGTCTGGACAAGTGGTGGCCCCCTGACTCCGCACCCATTGATGACCGCCCCACGGGTTTTGCAAATTATATAGACTCGATTTGGTTTAAAGGATGCCTGGCGACAGAAACACCCTGCTGACACTCAGTACTCCTGCTTCTCTAAGACTCACCACTCTTTTTCACGTATCGATCTAGCCCTGGTCTCTCCCTCGATATTGCCTAGACTTCAAACCGTCTGTTACAAATCAAGGGGTGTCTCAGACCACTCTCCTCTACTGCTGGCGGTGGATATGGAGTGTCAGAGGGGACAGTCCTTTTGGAAACTACACCCTTCCTGGTTACTGCAATTTGGTGACTCCTCGGGTCTACAGACTCTATGGGATGTATATTTTGGTGCTAACATAGGTACGGCCTCCACCCCAGTAGTATGGGATGCATTCAAGGCATATCTGAGGGGCACTCTCATATCTAAAATTGCTTCTATTAAATGAACACACAGGGCTAGGGGTACGGAATTGGAGGATGAGTGTCAGCAAACAGAGATTTTACACCTGGAGGATGGCTCGGAGGAGTCCGGGGTGAGGTGGGAGCTGGCGCGGGCTGCCTGGGTTTCCCATTTGGAGGAGCGCAACGCTTTGCAGCCTGTTATTTAAGTCCCATAAACTATACATGAACGCGGATAAGACAGGCAGTCTGCTGGCCCATCTGGTGCATTCAGATCGCCCAACTAATTCTGTGGCCCAGATATATGGTACTGATGGAGTATTGAGGACATCCACTAGGGAAATGGCAGATGTGTTTCTTACATTTTACCAGGAGCTTTACCGCTCACGCCTGGGATGCTCACAGGGAGAACTCTCTGACTATCTAGACCACATTGACTTACCCGTACTGTCTGAGGAGGCTAGGTCCTCCCTTGAAGCACCTGTCACAATTGCCGAGATAGAGATTGCAATCAGGTCCTTTCCCGGGGGAAAGACTCCGGGCGTAGACGAGGTTCCAGTGGAGCTGTACAGGTCGAACTTGGATTTGTTCGCCCCCAAACTATTGAATTTATTTAACGGTCTCTTTGAGCTTAATGTCCTACCGGACTCTATGTCCAAGGCCATTATAGTGGTTATACCCAAGCCTGGGAAAGACCCCGACTACCCTGACAGACCTATCTCCCTAATCACCACTGACGTTAAGATTTTGGCGAAGGTACTGGCTATTCGGCTGAATGGTGTGATACTGTCCATTATCCACCCGGACCAAACTGGTTTTATGCCAGGTATGTCAACCAGTACGAATCTAAGGCGACTATTTACACATATCCAGGCTACTCATATGGAGGATACTCACTCTGCCATCGTGTCGTTTGAAGCCAATAAGGCCTTTGACTCTGTCGAGTGGCCTTATCTGTGGCAGGTAATGCGACGTATGTGCTTTGGCCCACAATACTTAAAATGGGTACAGCTGCTAAACCTCCATCCGGTGGCCAGGGTCTCTGTCAATAACCATGTCTCACTCCCTTTTGCTCTGGGAAGGGGTACTAGACAGGGATGTCCCCTCTCCCCTGGGCTCTTTGCGGTAGCTATTGAACCGCTGGCCTGTATTCTTAGAAATCACCAGGACATCGTTGGGCTTCAGATGGGTCAGAGGATAGACACAGTGGCACTTTACGCTGACGATTTACTTCTCTTCCTAAAGGACTATAGACTGTCTATGCCTATTGCGCTGCAGCTAATGGAGGAGTTTGGTGGCTTCTCTGGTCTCACTGTGAATTGGTCTAAATCCTCCATAATGCCCTTGCGTGGCCCCCCGCCATTGACCCCAGACGCCCCCCTCCCACTTAGTTGGGTATCCCAATTTAAATATCTGGGGATAATAACTAATGACAGTCGGGACTTTCTTCCCGGGAACCTACATCCACTGTTATCTGTTGTCAAAGGCAAATTGTCGGTGTGGACCAAATTACCCCAAATATCATTGGTAGGGTCAATCTAATAAAAATGATTTTACAGCCCAAAATACTATATGTTCTAAACCAGTCCCCGGTGTATGTGCCGGCCTCGTTCTTCAGGCATTTAAACAGCTTGCTATCTTCACTGATAAGGGCGAACAAGCGTCCCAGAATCAGTGTCGGCACCCTCACTAGACCACGGGCAGATGGGGGTTTGGCTTTACCACAGTTCAGATTATATTATTATGCTAGCCAACTCTCACGTCTCAGGCATTGGCTACAAGACACCGACCAAGCTCCGCTCCCGACCACATTCCTACACCAAATGTATCCCGATACCTCACCCTTGCAGTTACTCCTGGGCGGGAAGATTCCTGGGGGGGCCCCCCCCACTGGTGGTTCAAGCCATTAGGATATGGCAGGAGACCCAATCCCTGATGGGTTATATGGCTATAGATCCTGAGGCTCCCCTCTGGCACTCCACTAGGCTATCCGAACTTGCTTGTTTGTCGGGCAGGAGACTGTGGTCAACTGGGGGAGTGGTGACGATTGGGCAGTTATACGAGGCAACTGTGCTAAAATCCTTTCAACAGCTAAAGGAGGAGTACAGGCTATCCCAGGTGTATTTCTTCAGGTACTTGCAGTTGTGGCACGCCCTAAACACTCAGTTTAGCAGCGCTCCCCCGGTGCTGCTACCCTCTTCGGCAAAAATATTTCTGACTAACTTGGGACAGGTTAAAACTATCTCTCTAGCTTACTCATTTTTGCTATTCTTTTTACACAAGGATTCACTTCCCATTTTTAAAACCAAGTGGGAGGCTGATGTGGGTAGTTTTGAGGAGGAGGAGGCCCTGGCAGCACCACGACACGCCACGGTCTCCGCAAGATTCCAACAAGTCCAGTTATTTATTCTACATAGAATATACTTAACACCGTGTACTATGGTTAAATTTGGTGGACGAGCCTCTCCGGACTGCCCAAAGTGTAACTCCCCACAGGGAAACCTCTGCCATCTCCTCTGGGACTGTCCCCTGGTTAGCGCTTTTTGGGTGGCGGTCAAATCAACAATAACGTCAACCGGGATTCCTGGGCAGGTCCTGACGCCTAAACTGTGTATATTGGGAAGCAAGGAAAATGCCCCTTTGAATAATTTACAGGGACAATATGTGATTAACTTATGCTCCCTAGCTAAAGTCGTCATAGCTAGGCATTGGATGGCTAGCTCGGGACCTCCGCTGGCGGAGTGGAGGGCTTTAGTCAACACCACTGTACAGCATGAAAGATATGTCTTTATGTCTCGTGGCACCTTGCCTAAATTTGAAAAGATCTGGGGTAGGTGGCTGGAGTCTCCGCACTCCTCGCACCCTTGACGCTGCAGTATTGGACGATGATCTTATCTATGGACACTGATAGCCACAATGTAAATACAATAACTGTTCAACCTAAGATATTGCATAGATACGTCGCCCTAAGTGGGATGGAACCCCCTACTACGCACACCAATGCATGACTAATGTTATCTTTCTCTCTTTTGTTTCCTTTTCTTCTGTATTCTAATGTATAATTCAGAAAATTGAAATACTGTTACTCAGCTAGAACAGAGCAGGGACACCACTTTTCCTTACTAAATTAGCCCTTTATTTCACTTTAAATGAATATGCAACTTGACAACATTATATGTAAACACAATGTACAGTCAGGCATGCACTACTAGATTCTGACTGACTCATTGTTTGAGTTAATGTCCTGCTCTGTACCTATGTCCTGTATAATAAAAATACTTTATTAAAAAAAAAAGAACTCAAAAGGCTTCAACCAGATGTGGCTTGGGGGTTATATGGATCAATACTTTGAGTCAATTATATAGCTCAGATGGATTAAAGTCCTTCATGCATTTGGCGGAGGAGTTTACACTCCCAATGTCCTTTTTTCTTAAGATTTTTACAACTAAGAAGTGCCCTTGAGGCTCAATTTAAATACGAAATACCCGATTTTTCAATATCTCCGGTTAAAAAAGTTCTGGGGGGGGGGTAGAAAGAAAGGAGTTTTAAGGTTTTACAATCAATTGTTGGGAGCAGTGTATGAGGAGAAGCTACACGAGCTACATAAAGTGGTCAGTGGATGTTGCACCCCTGACAGTGACAGTATGGGAAGTAGCTATGGCCTCTATACCGCTAGCAACCAACTCAATAAGAGTACAACAGGTACAACTGTAAGAAAAACAAAAGGTGTAGAAAAGTCCCAAGGCGCTATCCGTCCTTGCAGCCACAGACCCAAATGGAGGACCACTAGGTATTCCTCACTGGCAGATACTTTGGAACAAATGAATGACTTGATGGCGCTGAACTTGTTTGTCCAACGAAATGTGTATTTCTCGTGATATGGAGAATATATGAAAAAAAACGTGTTAGAATTTCCAGAAATAAAGAAGGGAAAGTGTTTGCAGGAAAAAACACTTAGTGGGGGATTCGTACCCAAACTCACTAATAAGGGGTGTAGTACAAGTGTATAAAGGTATCTTTTTAAGGGTCCACCCGTGCACATAATATTGGATGGAACACCAATATGGTTGAACAGTGTCCAAAAGTGCGTACCGTACTCACTGTATAGACAGGAGCTTGACGCCTATAAAGGTTTATTTTGCTGACACCAAATGTAAAATATCCAAATGCCAAGATAGGTGCCTACCATACTCACTGTGCGTGTAAGTAGGATAAACACATAGTGGTTTCTTTAGATACGGCCTGGTCCCTCAGATTCTCATCAACCTCATAACAGAGGTATATATGCAAAGAGAGGAGGAGGAGGACCGGTCTTAGTAAAAGATTTTAATATTGGTACAACTGAAATTTGGCCAATAGCCACAAAAAGTCCAATAAACACCGTAAAAACAAAGCTAAAAGCACTCCCTTCTCTGCTTGAGTGCTTTTATCTTTGTTTTTAGAGAAGGGAGTGGTTTTATCTTTGTTTTTACTGTGTTTTTTGGATTATCTGTTTGTGGCTATTTGTCCAATTGGCCACATTTCAGTTGTAACAATATTAAAATCTTTTACTGAGACCGGTCCTCCTCCTCCTCCTCTTTGCATATACTCTCTGTTATGAGATTGATGAGAATCTGAGGGACAGGCCATATCTAAAGAAACCGCTATGTGTTTATCCTACTTACACGTACAGTGAGTATGGTAGGACCTATCTTGGCATTTGGATATTTTACATTATTTGGTGTCAGCAAAAGAAAGCTTTATAGGCGTCAAGCTCCTGTCTATACAGTGAGTACGGTACGCACTTTGGGACACTGTTCAACTATATCAGTATTCCATCCAATATCATCTGCACGGGTGGACCCTTAAAAAGATACCTTGATACACTTGTACTACACCCCTTTATTAGTGAGTTTGGGTACGAATCCCCCCAGTAAGTGTTTTTTCCTGCAAACACTTTCCCTTCTTTATTTCTTCAAATTCTAACACATTTTTTCATATATTTTCTCCATATCACGAGAAATACACATTTCGTGGGACGCACAAGTTCAGCGCCATGAAGACCTTCATTTGTTCCAAAGGTACAACTGTACATTCTTCATAGGTGTGACCTTTCTACATCCAGGCTGTTAAAAATGGGGGGTAGATCCTCATTGTTATGTCCTAAATGTCGGTGCGAGACAGGATCTTTTTGGCATTTACTATGGGAATGTACAGTTCTTAAGACATTCTGGTTTAGGGTGATTCAAACACTGATCAAAAAAGCGATATGTGGATCTGTGCTAGGCCCCAAAAGTTGTATATTGGGCATGTGTAGATGGTACACTAAACAGATTATTTTATTAATGTGTTTGCACTGGCTAAGATGCTTGTAGCTAGAATGTGGATGTCAAAAGATGGCCCAGACTTTGCAGCTTTGATAAATTTGGTTAATTTTACGGTTTCACATGAGAAATGTATTTACTTAAGCAGAAATAATATTAATACACATACAAAGATTTGGCTAATGTAATGATAAAGAGTGTAATATATCTATCACAAGTCACGATGGGACACACATATACTTATAATTCACAGTAATTGATTTTAGTTATTTATTATTTGTTATATCACGGCAAATAAACATCCAAGTAAAGAGGCACAATTTTAGTACAGTTAGATGGGTACAAATTAACAAGCAGTTATATAAATCCTTGTTTGGGCCTCCGGACCAATCTGAGAGGCTTATACGATACAAAGTTACTGAGTTGGTGCATTGAACCGGGTCATTTTTGATACCCCTAAATTGATTGGTAATAAGTTGTCTATAAAGGTAGATGTTAAAGCGAGAAAAAGAAGACCTTATTTGTAAGGTACGAAATGTGTTTCCATGTAGGGTATGCCCAGGGTGGGCTTCCAGATTGTCCCAAAATTGTATGTGCAGTGTCATTAATTACTTAAAGCATATATACCTAGATTTATCAAATACAGAATATTGAAAAATTCATAAATGTACTTCTTTTGTATGTGTTATTTTGAGCATCTGTGTAGACTTAAGTAAATGTTTGAATATTCTCAGTGTTTTCAGTACCTTACTAAAGAAAATAAACCCATTTACAAATGTTATGCTGCTGCTCATCCTGATGGTTCAGAAATATGATCTATTTAAAACAAATTATGTAACGATTGTCTTCTTGCTCTCTAGATTTCTCCTTTTTGCTTGAATTTGAAATCTAAACTCCATGAGTTCACAACGATCATCCAAGAGAAGATGTGGGGAACACCACTCAGAGCTTCCTTCAAGATGCGAGCATGCTCTCAAACCTACATGTGCTTTCAGCAGGCTTGTAGAATTGCAGACTCCACCACTGTCACGGCACCAGTTGAAAAAATTAGAGGAGCATCGTTACCAAAGCTGTGGAAAATCACTTCTGGAACCATTAATGCAAGGATTTTGGGAATGGTTGGTGGGACAGGTCCCATCATGGATTGCACCAAATCTTATCACCATAATAGGACTTTTAATCAATATCTTTACAACAATAGTGTTAGCATGTTACTGCCCAACCGCAACAGAACAGGTACAATATTATTTCAGAGTTACACTCTGTAATGCACAATATGCATGTTGTGTGTGTGTGTGTGTGTTTGTTTTTGCCAGGGGGTGGAGGGGTTAAAATTTAAATTGGACAAGATTCAGCCATTTGCCTCATTGATCTTAGCAGCCAGTTTTTATTACTGCATTTAACAAAATTGCAATTAATCCAATTGATTCCAATAAGATTTTTCTTTTGGTTTAGGACTACATACATGCTTCAGTTTGTAGTTAAGTGTATGCTTAACAAAACTATGTGATCCAATTTCAAGAATGATGAAGTGCAAAAGATTTTAAAACATTAATACCCCTTTCACACTGCAGCTCTAAACCGTTATATTGCCGAGCTGCAGTGTGAAACCACCGGTTTTAAATTACCGGTTTAAGAAAACCGGTAATTCAAAGCTGGTAAAAAGAAGTAAACTACACTGTTCGGACCCATTATTTGTGCAGTGTGAACTGGTCTGAACGATCTATTGGATCCCACACTGGTGTGTCAGACCCCCTCCTTCCTTGCCAGCACTCCCCAGGTACTTGCCAGTGTGCGGGGATCTATGCTACGTAGGCAGCGGGGATCCATGCTGTGTAGGCAGCGGGCAGTGGCGGGTTCCCTGCGGCGGATGTGAAATTAGTCGTGCTACTAGTTCCCATCCACCGCAGGGACCCCGTCGCTGACTTCCCATTCGCCGAACAGACCCTGCTGCACACTGCCCATTCATCGGGTGGACCCTGCTTCCTCCCCAGCTGCACACTGACTGCTGCCTCCCCAGCATGGACCCTGCTTGCTGCCTCCCCAGCATGGACCCTGCTTGCTGCCTCCCCAGCATGGACCCCCGCGCGCTGGCAAGTACCAGGGGAGGGGGCGCAGGCCAGGCAACAGGGAATGGGTGGTATATTACTGGATTTAGGATTACCATTTTTATACCTTTTCACAATGGGTTCAATGTGAAAGGTACAAAAACGGTAATTAACCAGCAATATACCGTTTAAAACGTGCAATGTGAAAGGGATAAAACTTGCTCTGACATGGTTAAAGAAACGTTTCAAAAACCGTGTCAAAGCAGGTTTTGCAGTGTGAAAGCAGTATTATTAGAGGAGAAAAAAAGTTTACCTTTTAACTAGAACAGAGTTGCTACAGTATTTGCCTTTCATTTGTTACACCCTGACCTATATCTGTATTCTTTTTACGTTTATTTTGTTTAGTTTTTTTGTCAGTTTAGATCTTCTAGAATATTTAAAATATAACAACACATATTTAATTGATCAAAGTAATGCTATTCCGTATCTCATGGCCCAGAAGCCTAGTTTCTCGGTGTATGGTTTTTTTTGTTTGTTTTTTGTTCCAGGAACATTTGAATATATATTACTCCCTTTCTTTTTTTTTTATCAGTCTTAAATATTGTCAAAGCTAGTTTTTAACCTTCTAAACACAGATTAATTATATATATATATATATATATATTCAATTTCTTTCTTATAGTCAGATTAATTTTGTATTACCATGGCCCTGTTTTGATAGAGATACATTTGTACCCTTAGTATGGTCATCGTGCGGCCATACGAGCAGCTCTTCTGTCCAGAGCTAGTGACCAGCCTGAGGCTAGGCATTTCGCCGAGGCTGGACACAATATATCCAATTTACGTTCTATCCTTATCGATCATGTGCCTCACACATTGTAATAAAGATAGTGACCTATTCTCACCACAAAGATGTGATCGCATTGGATTCATAGCCTCAATACACTTGTCCCACATGGCTAATATTATCATTTAGGGCTACATGCTTTTTTTTGTAACATATATGCAATATGATATTCTTCTTTTTTCTTGTTATTTCTTGATGTGTATATTTTGTAAAGCGTATGTTTTATATAATAATTTTCCTCACTCGGCCAGCAGGGGACACTGCAGTCATCTAGTGTGGGATAGAGTTGGTGTACTGGAGGAGTCGGCACTTTAAGAAAGTTTAGATGTGGCTGGCTCCTCCCCCCTCTATCCCCACCAGACCTCAGTCTTTGAAAAAGTGACCGGAGGAGCCTGTCTCCTGGGCAGGGTCTCCTTAGGGAGACAAGTTTTTTTTTTTTTTCTTTATTTTTTTTTTTCTCTACCGTCCAATGGGATACTGGGTTGAATACTATGGGGATAGAGATCCTCTGCAGGAGAGACGGGCACATTAAAACTTTCAGTGTGGGTGCACTGGCTCCTCCTTTCTATCTCCCTCCACTAGTCAGTTTAGAAAAATGTGTCTCAGGAGAGGCAGTGCTTCTGAATGCTCCAGAGTTTTTTCTTCAATTTTATTTTAGTTTATTATTTTGGGGTGCTGTTTTGACCAAACAGCTGTCCTGCTTCGTGGGAGTCAGGGGAAGGGTCAGTCCCCGGCCTCTTCAGGTGCAGAGCTGACCCTGCTGCAGGACATCTGTCCTGTGTGGGACTTGTCACCGCACAGCATTGCGCTGTAGCGAGCAAGTCCCCCAGCTGCCGCACACCCCTGACAGGTCAGAAGCCGTCTGTGGTGAATACAGGTTGGGGGTCCCACAAGGGGACACCCAACCGCTTTGTGCGGCAAGTTGGCGGTGGCAGTAGTGGCGGCCTTCACGCAGGGACTGCGTGACCCCCCACATCATTACACTGGCATAGGGGGGATTGACGCTGGACCACCAGGGATACCCATTGCTGTTTTATTAAATATGCTTATTGTGCCAGTATAAATATTTTAGAAGCGCCAGCTCCGTGTACAGGGGGCGGGGCTTCACTCAGAGCGGGACCCGGCTCTGCTGGGCGTGTGCTGGCTCTACTTCCTGCTTCTTCATGCTTGCATAGGTCGCCATTGCAGCTCCTCGTGGCGTGGTGGATCCTGATCCTTGCAGCACGGCAGAAACAGCAAGTTACTTAAGCAATTTAGCGCTGCTGCGCTATCTAGCTTGTATATTACTGTGTTGTGCCACCAGCTCTCCCAGATCTGTGAGCTAAGGTTTAGAGTGTACTGGTCCCCCATTTTGCTCTAATTCTACCCCACTGGTTAGTTAAGCATCACACACTGCAGTAGTCACTAACACTGAATCTGCTTACAGTGCAAATTACAGTCTGTTTGAGGTGTTTGTGTGTGTTACTGTGGGGTGTTTAGGTGTAGCCTCATCATGGTAAATTAACCTGCATTGTGTGCAGCCAGTGGTGTAGCTGGGTGCCACAGTGCCCGGAGCAAGGGCATGTCTCATGCCCCCCCAATTTGTAGTAGGTGGGGCTCTTGTGCAGTGAAAAGGGGGCGGGGCCTAACATTATAACATTATATAGATATTGAGAGATAGACAAATGCACAAAAAAGCGGCACTTGGAGAATGAATATAGGTGCGTGTGTAGTTTCACGGCGCCACCGCGCGCACAGTCTGTCTCTGAAACTTGGCAGCCTGCCAGAGGCTCTGTTGAACTGTGCGCGTGCCGCTCTAGCTCTGCCTGTGCTTGTGCCGCTCTAGCTGTAAGCTACGTATTGACAGCTACGTTAACAGCGTAGCTGCCGGGCAGCAGAGCTACGTTAACAGCGCAGCAGCAGCGCGCTGCCCAGGCGCTGACAGGTCACTGTGGGACTTGTAGTTCGCACCGCTGACAACGGGGGCATGTAAAAGTGGGCACCCCACCGGCACACCGCTACCAAAGGGGGAGTTCCTCATGCAGACGCTAAATTCAGACGCAAAAGCATCTGAAACCCGACTACCTGCTAGCCACTACAAAGGGGTCATGTCCCCCATGCAGACGCTAAAACTTAGACGCTTTCGTGTCTGAAACCCGGACTACCTGCTAGATGCTAAGAAGCCGGGGGTTTCTGGACTTAGACGCTAAAGCCTCTGAATTTAGTTGGGACTAGGGGTACATCTAAATTTAGACGCTAAAGCATCTAAATTTAGCTGGGTCTAGGGGTACACTATTTAAACCCGCCCACAGTGGCACTGGTCGACGTAACAGCTAATGACCTTGTAAATCCCACTATACACGCCCACCTGACGCGTGGCGAGCGCAGCGGTACGCGTCCTACGACCTTTTCATACCCCCATTATCCACGTCGGCGTGGAGTTGAGAAAAGAAAGTGTGGCGAGCGCAGCAAGCCCCGCGGATACCTTCCCCTCGCCACATTTTCTATTCTCAACTCCACGCCGACGTGGATAGTGGGGGTATGAAAAGGTCGTAGGACTCGTACCGCCACCTCGCGGGGCTCGCTGCACTCGCCACGCTTCGGATGCGCGTGGATAGTGGTGCTGCCTCTGGCAAGGCTGCCAAGTTTCAGACAGCCTGTGCGCACGGTGGTGCCGTGAAACTACACAAGTACCGCAAAAAATCAAGGTACTTGTGTAGTATCACGGCTCCCATTGCATGCCATATGTAGTGGCATGAGATGGGATGCGATTTTTGCAGTTTTTAAGAATTTTATTTTAAAAATCGCATGCGACTTTTAACAGAAATGCATCCAAATGCATTAAAATTGGTATCAAACATGTTCAATGGCCCCTAAATGTCATTTTGCAGGCTGTACCACCCCCACTATGAACGCGAACCCGAAGCGGGGCGAGCGGCGGCGGTACGCAACGTACGACCTTTTCATACCCCCACTTTCCACGTCGGCGTGGAGTTGAGAATAGAAAGTGTGGCGAGTGCAGCGGACACCTGTGAAGCCCGCGAGGGGACGTGTATACCTGTGAAGGTATCAGTGTCCCCTCGCGGGGCTCGCCACGCTTCGGGCTCGGTGGCTCGCTGCGCTCGCCACACTTTCTATTCTTGACTCCACGCCGACGTGGATAGTGGGGGTATGAAAAGGTCGTAGGACGCGTACCGCCGCCCCTCGCGGGCTCGCCACGCTTCGGGTTGGCGTTCATAGTGGGGGTGGTACAGCCTGAAAAATGACATTGGGAGCCATTGAACATGTTTGATACTAATTTGGATGCATTTCTGTTAAAAATCGCATGCAATATTTTGCTATGCGATGGCCATCGTGGGAGTCGTGATTCTACACAAGTACCAAAATCTATTTTATCCCATATTCGGTGCAAAAAATATAGAACCAACGTTTTGGGTGTTCACAGCCCCCATAAGGAGAGAGAGAGAGCAGAGAGAGAGAGAGAGAGAGAGAGAGGAGGGGGAGAGGGGGAGAGGGGGAGGCAGAGAGAGAGAAGGGAGAGAGCAGGGGGAGAGCAGAGAGGGAGCAGGGGGAGAGGGAGAGCAGGGGGAGAGGGAGAGCAGGGGGAGAGAGAGCGAGCAGGGAGAGAGCGAGAGAGAGCGAGCAGGGGGAGAGCGAGAGAGAGCGAGCAGGGGGAGAGAGAGACAAGGGATGCGGGGGTGGGGGAGGAGTGAGAGCATACCTCACAACTTTGCACTCCACAGAGTTGGGACCTGCCGACTCTTGTTCCATGGCGCAGGCTGTGGCATGTATCTAGTGCCCTGCAGTCCTCAGCTAAACCAGGGCAGGGGCTTCTGTATCCTGCAGTCAGCTGCGCTGGGTGTCCTGCAGGTCTATTGTTTGGCAGGCTCCGGACAGTGGCACCGGACCTCTCCCTTCCCTTCCACTAAAGGGAAGGGTCAGGGCAGCAGCAGAAGCTCCAGGCAGTGTTTGGCCAGCAGAAATGGCGCATCCTCCCTCCCCTCCGAGTTCATGGAGGAGCTCCATGTCATGGTCCAGACAGCAGCAGCTCCCGGCAGCGTCTCCTCAGGCTCTTCCCTCCCCTTCAAGGAGTGGCTAAAGGGCAGGGTCCAGGGCAGCACTCAGAAGGCCAGAAGCCCCAGACAGCCACACCTCATCCCTGCACAAAGTGGAGTGGCGGCTCCAGGCCTAGGGCAGGATGCGGCCAGCAGCGCTCCCTCCTCTCCACCAAGCAACTCAAGGGCAGGGTCTGGCTAGCAGCAGAACTTCCTTCTCCCGCCGCTGAAGGGGGGCGTCACGCCACTGTGCACTCTGACGGCGGGCACAGCAGGGAGCAGGCAAGCAGGGCGGGGGGAGCAGGTGGCAGGGTGCACGGCTCCGGCGCCCGGTGATAATTCGGCGCCCGGAGCTTGTGCTCCACCAGCTCCGCCCTAGCTACGCCTCTGTGAGCAGCACCAAATTTATACCTGCGTCAGTCACAGGTTACATGTGAGCCCCGTATGTCACCACAGCCTACTGATGTGGCCACTCAGGTCAGTGGGCTACCCCACAGGGGGGGGGGGGGGGGGCAGGCAGAGGCAGATAGTCAAGAGCCTGCATGGTCCAGCAGCATGAAAACTCTGCTGGACTCTGTTGCTTCCCAGCTTTCCAAAGGACGGTGTGGATAGACGACTTGAGGCTACACTCAAGTCCATGTACACGGCTAGCGGGGCTTCTAAACGCCCAGTACTAGCCAGTTGCTGGATGGCTAAGGCCATTCATACTTGGTCCACACAAATCCAGGATGGTTTGTTGGGGGACATGACCGTGGCTCAGATAGGTGACAATCTGCATCACATTCAGGACACGGCTAGGGTACTGTGTGAGGCACAGAATGAATTGGGCGCAATAAATGCGCGCAATTCAGCCATGGCTGTGTCAGCCAGAAGGGCACTGTGGTTGCGTCAGTGGGTTGCTGATGTTGACTCTAAGAAGAGTGTGGAAAGTATTCCTTTCACGGGTGAACGGCTCTTTGGAAGTGAGCTGGATGACTGGATTTCCAAGGCCACAGCAGGTAAATCCACTTTCCTCCCGTCAGCACCCACTGTTGCTAAACGCACTTTCACAAGCCCTTCCCAGCAGTCCTTTTGTGGATCTAAATTTCGCCCCAAGGCCAATAGAGGCACAAGAGGCAAGTTTAGGAAACCTAACCCCTCAGTTAACCAGGACCGTGCAAATGCCGCAGCTTCTTCCAAGCCTGCTGCATGACGGGGTCCACCCACCACGAGAAATTCTCGAGGTGGGAGCTCGTCTGTTGCACTTCAGCCATGTGTGGGATGCCTTGTGCCTAGATTCCTGGGCCACGAATCTTATTTCCATAGGCTACAGGCTGGAGTTCGCCAAGCCCCCTCCCCGAAGATATTTCAAGTCGGCCCTCCCAGCCTCCATGGAGGATCGGAGTCTCCTTCAGGGTGCCATTCAGAAGCTCCTTCAGTGACGGGTAATTGTGCAGGTTCCAAGGCTGGAACAAGGTCAGAGATACTATTCCAACCTATTCCTGGTACCGAAGCCGGACGGCTCAGTAAGGCCCATTCTGAACCTAAAATCACTGAACCCCTTCCTTAAGGTGTTCAAATTCAGAATGGAGTCTCTATGCTCGGTAATTGCCAGCCTGGAACCAGGGGAGTTCCTAACCTCCATAGACGTCAAGGATGCCTATTTGCACATCCTGATTTGGCCCCCACATCAAATCTTCCACAGATTTGCTTTGGGAAATGACTATTACCAGTTTCAAGCGCTACCCTTCGGGCTGTCTACGGCCCGCGTGTCTTTACGAAGGTAATGGCAGAAATGATGTCACTCCTCAGGCTTCAAAGGGTAAATGTGATACCTTACCTAGACGACCTGCTGATCAAGGCAGGTTTTGAAGAGGCCTTGAGTAGTGCCCTCAATCTGACCATGCAGCTTCTAAGAGACCACGGATGGATTTTGAATATTCAAGTCTTCATTGGTCCTGGCCCAAAGGATGGTGTTCCTATGCATAATTCTAGACCCAACGGAACTAAAGGTTTTCTTGCCTGTGGAAAAAGCCAATGCATTACAGCAGCTCATGAGAGAGCTCCTAACGAGCCCTCTGGTTCAGGTTCATCTCTGCCTCAGGCTGTTGGGCAAGATGGTGGCTTCGTTCCATTCCAGAATCTTCCAGCTGGATATTCTGACAAAATGGTCGGGGTCTCCCCTGCAGATGCACAGGACGATTTGCCTGGCAGCGCAGACAAAGATTTCTCTACAGTGGTGGCTTAATTTGTCCAATCTATTGGCAGGTCAGTGTTTCCAGATCCAGGACTGGATTCTGTTAACCACGGACACCAGTCTGAGAGGTTGGGGAGCTGTGATGCAGGGAGTCCGTCTCAAGGGTCGGTGGTCTCCTCTGGAATCCAGGTTGCACATAAACAAACTGGAGTTAAGGGCTGTTTACTATGCTCTGTTACAAGCGGCCCGATGCTACAAGGCAAGGTGGTGCAAGTCCAGTCGGACAATGCAACCACAGTTGCGTACATCAACTGTCAAGGTGGGACGAGGAGCATGCCTTGCATGAGAGAAACAACCAAGGTCTTCTCCTGGGCAGAGCACCATGTCAAAGCCCAGTCGGCAATCTTCATTCTGGGAGTCGACAACTGTGAGGCAGACTTCCTGAGTCGTTATGACCTCCATCCCGGGGAGTGGGGTCTTCACCCTCAAGTGCTAAACGCCATCACGGATCTTTGGGGGCTTCCTCAGTTCGACCTTATGACCTTGCGGTTGAATCCCAAGGTAGACAGGTACTGTGCAGGGACCAGGGATCCAGGGGCAGTAGCTGTGGATTCCCTGACTTGGTCGTGGGATTTCCAGCTGGTGTACCGGTTTCCACCACTTCCATTGCTGGCGCGGGTGCTGAAACGGATTCGGCATCAAAGAGCAGAAGCCATCCTGTTGGCTCCAGACTGGCCTCAAAAGGCCTGTTACCGGGACATTCAGGCCATGCTAGTGGAAAACCCGTGGCGTCTCCCTCTAAGAAAAGAGCTACTACTCCAGGGGTCATTCGTCTATCAGGACTTGCAGCGGCTACATTTAACGGCCTGAAGGTTGAGCGACCTGTGCAGCCATCCGCCACTACCTCTCATAGGGACCCCAAGCCCACTGACAAAGTGGGTGCCAGACTGTTGCTTTTTGCAGAGACATGGAAAACACATTGCATGGGTTTTTCAGATAGTCGCGCAGGGTTACAAGCTGGAGTTTACCACTCCCCCTCCAAACTATTTTTTTTTTCAATAGGTCTTCAAACATCCACCGAGTTAAGATTTGGCTCTGTGCGGATACATCCAGACACTTCTCACATCAGGAGTAATTATGCCTGTTCCAGCTCACCAAGAAGGCACGGGGTATTACTCCATCATGTTTGTGGTGCCAAAGCTGGACGGCTCTATCTGTCCAATTCTAAATTTTAAAGCATTTAAACGAATTTGTGTACTACCACAAATTCAAAATGGAATCTATTCGATCAGTAGTGGTGTATTTAGAAAAGGGAGAATTTCTCCTTTCCTTAGATATAAAGGATGCGTACCTAGATATCCCAATCTGGGAACCACATCAGAGTTTTCTCAGACTCGCGGTACAAAACCGCCACTTCCAGTTCAGGGGGCTCCCTTTCTTCCGCCCCACGGGTGTTTACAAAAGTAATGGCATGTATGAGAACAGTGCTTCGTCTCCAAGGAATAACCATCATTTCATACTTAGACGATCTCCTTAAATCACGAGTCAGAAAAAGCTGGTAGCAGACACTATCCAAACCTGCAGTTTTTTAGTTCAAAATGGATGGATAGTGAAAAAAAAAAAAAAATCCCAACTAAATCCATCACAGAGGCTACAGTTTCGCGGTCTCATTTTCGATAGTCGAGGAGAAGGTTTTTTTGCCAATGGACAAGATCAGGACGTTACAAACGAGGTTGCGGCAGGTCTTACAGCCACGCAGGGTTTTGGCTCACCTGTATACCCGCCTGTTAGGACTAATGGTGGCCTCATTTGAAGCCCTGCCTTACTGCCGATTCGACTCTTGAACATTTCAAGAAAATCTTATCTCGGTGGTCAGGATCACACCTTCAGATCCAAATAAGAATTACTCTCTCTCAGAAGGCCCACTCTTCCCTCCTATGGTGGCTCCACATGCCACACCTACTTCAGGGACGCAGCTTCAGTCCTTGTACGTGGACCATAGTTACGACACATGCCAGCCTCAGGGGCTGGGGAGCAGTAACTTTAGACCATACGTTCCAGAGGAGGTGGTCTCCACAGGAGGCAAAGCTTCCAATCAATGGGGGGGGGGCGTGGCTTGGCCGGCACTGAAAGCGGGTGCGGCAGTGTGAGCTCCGTGAACATCCTGCCCCGGGTCCCACTGACGGCATATACCTACCCCTGCTGTCACTGGAGACATTCCTGTGTCTCCTGTGCTGCCTGCGGCTCTCCTGGACGGCCTGTGGAGTCCTGAATCGGCGGAGATTGCTGTGCCCTGTGTATCTGAAGCGGGCGCCATCTTGGATCCTCCGGCGGCCTTGGCTGAATGTGGGGGTCCCTGTGTGTGAGGTGCCGGTACCCGAATGTGCTGATGCCGCTGGGCGGGTGAATAGGGGGGTGAGGACGTTAGGTGGCTCTCCGGAAAATAGCGGGAGAGAATGGGAATTGTCTCGCTTGAGACATACTGCTCTGGCCGCACGGAGAGGCTGGTGCCATCTTGCTTGCCTGTCCCTAAGGCTGCGAAGCCTCTATGGATCTGATCCTGTGCTGGGCTCAGCAGATACCTCTGCTATACACCTACTTAAACCTACAAGGTGGGCTAAAACTTCAGCTATGTTTATTGCTTTATACATAAAATCACTAAAAATTACCCAAAAAAAAAAAGAAGCTTCCAATCAACATCTTGGAATTGAGAGCCATCAGACTGACTCTGTTACAAGCCCACAGCATTCTCCGGGGTCGACAAATCATGATTCAGTCGGACAACGCAATAGCAGTCGCATTTATAAATCGCCAGGGGGGCACTAGGAGGAGAGTGGCCAATGCACGAAGTCTGTCCCATTCTGGAATGGGCTGAGGCTCATGCCACAAACTTCTTGGCAGTCTTCATCCCGGGGGTGTTAGAGGTGTTCCCCCATCCTGAGCCTTCTGTGAGGGGATTCTAACAACTGCCTGTCCTTGTCTCTGAGATTTGATCAATAACCTGTGTTCCTTTACTGCTAGCAGGAGAAATCACTTCGACACACACACACACACACACACACACACACACACACACACACACACACACACTGGAGTATCAATGAGATGTTCTGAAGTTTATTAGTCTAGCTTACATTTATTCGTTTTCTTATCTATTACAGAATGGGTTTCACACATATAATTGCATTCCATAACATAAATCACTACTAACTAATTGGCACACTAGCTTGTTCACATCACTACTGAAATTTGGTTCCCCCACATCTCCTGGGCGTACAGCCAGAAATACAGATAAGCTTTGTGCCCCTTATAAAAGATTTACGAGTCTCCTTCAAGGTAACAAACCTTTTAAACTAACTAATTAATTATAATGAGAACACCTTCCATTACATATGATGCATACAAAATGCCGTATATGGAGCTACATAGAATAAAAAGCAATCTGCCTCTCTCAGGGGTAGAGAATTGGCATGCAGATTGCCTCAGTCGCCAAGACTTTCATCCGGGGGAGTGGGCTCTCCATCCAGAGGTTCTTCACCAGCTGACCCTTTGGTGAGGGAAACCCCAAATAGACCTGATGGCCTCCAGACTGAACCATCAGCTTCCGGTTTACTGCGCCAGATCACTGGATCCTGCAGCAGTGGCAGTAGACACTGTCAATCCTGTGGAATTACAGTCTGGTGTACAGGTACATATTTCCACCATTACTTCCACGAATTCTAAAAGAGATAAAAAGAGAAGCCACATCCGTCATTCTAATAGCCCCGGACTGGCCAAGGAGGTCATGGTACTCAGACCTCAAGCTTCTTCTGGCAGACACCCCTTGGCGTCTACCTCAGAGACTAGACCTACTCCAGCAAGGGGCATTCGTCTACCCAAGCTTGTATCATCTACATTTAACAGCTTGGCTATTGAAGCCGAATGCTAAAACGGAGGGGCATTCAGTCGAAGGTTATACCAACGATGCTCCATGCTCAAAAAGGTGTAACCTCAGCCCATTATCACAGAATATGGAAGAGCTACATATGCTGGTGCGAAAAACAGTTTTCCTAAGGCGGTATTTAAATTGTCTAGATTACTAGAATTCCTCCAGGTACTGTAGGTCTGGATAAAGGTTTGCGTTTGGCGTCGCTAAAGGTACAACTTTCAACGCTATCAGTCTTCTTCCACCGCCGGTTAGCTATCATACCGGAGGTGTAGACTTTCTTGAAGGGAGTGTTGAGGCTTCAACCTCCTTTCGTGTCGCCCACTGAACCTTGGGACTTATCCTTGGCTCTAAGATTTCAACAGTCTGACCTTTTTGAACCCTTGGGTTCTGTAGATCTTAAACACATCACATGGAAAACTGTTATGCTTCTAGCATTGGCATCTGCTCGAAGGGTCTCGGAACTAGGGGCCTTATCCTGCCGTTCCCCCTTTCTCATTATACATAATGACAGAGCTGAATTGAGGACAAACCGGTTGTTTCTCCCAAAAGTGTTTTCAGCTTTTCATCTAAACCAACCTATCGTTATCCGTTTTTCGCTGAGGACTCTGCTTCATTGGATGCAGTGCGTGCTTTACGTATATCTACCTATCAAAGACTGCACCGTTAAGAAAAATGGACAGTCTTTTTTTATTCTCTATAGTGCCGAACGCAGGGGCTGGCCTGCGTCCAAGCAGACATTGGCTCGCTGGATTTGTCTGACCATTAAAGAAGCCTATCTTCATGCAAATAGGATTGTTCCTTCGAGAATATATTTTTTTTAATGCGCAGGCCTGAGGCGGCGCTGATAAGGAGAGCCGTTAACGCTGGGCATATCGACTGTCCTTACCAGAGCTGGGGGGTTAATTCATGAGGCAGTAATGGGTGCCTGCTTCTCCATGTTATGCAGGAGAAGCGGGACCCGTTTTTTAACAATGTTAAATGGCCCATGCAGAGATTTAGGGAAGCTATTTTATTTTTGTGCAGGGTAAATATTGGCTGCTTTATTTTAAACCTGCAGTTCTTTTTATACAAGTTGGAACACACCTCATCCAAATCTCAATTTCTCTGCATGTTACATTTGCCTCATCTGCAGCGCAAATTGGTTTTGTCCCTTAAGATGTCCCTTAAGTTAGATGTGGCAAAATTAGACGAGTTTTTCTCGTTCGTGAAAGACTTCTTTGGTGTCACTATGCATGAACAGAATTTCATGTCCGAGTTTGCGGCGAGGCATCAGAAGATCTTTCCTGTGAATATACCTTCATAAATATAGGGATTCAACTAGGATGGCAAAAACCAAAGTGACCGGTTGGAGTTTGGTACTTCAGGGTCAGACCGTCTCCATTGAAGTAATTGTTTGACCTCTTCTTAAAAAAAACTCATTTAGATCGAGACTGCATGACTACCGATCAGTATCAAAACTTCTAGGAAAAGTCATTGAAGTGATTGCTAATCAAATGGAAACCCACCTGATAACACATGATATGTATGATCCATTCCAATCCGGATTCAGGAAAAGACGTAGCACTGAAACAGCCCTGGTATATGTGCTAAACGATCTTCTGATGGCAGAGGTGTCTGTTCAATCTTAAGCCTTCTGGATCTCTCTGAAGCATTTGATAGTGTGGACCATGGGCATCTGAGCGCCTGAAAAATTTCTGTGGACTGGATGGCACAGTACTAAGTTCAAATCATTTCTCGCTGGCAGGTCAGTGTCATCTCGCATGTCCTCTTCATTCGTGCCACTGCCATGCGGTGTCCCACAAGGTTCTATATTATCCCCCATGCTTTTTGCAGTGTACATGCTGCCACTGTGTAAAATAATTAGGCACCATGGCCTTGTCTACCATTGCTATGCAGATGGTACAGAACTGTACTTGTCCTTTGCACTGGGCACTGAAAACCCAATAACAACCCTAACTGGCTGTCTAGCTGAGCTCCAGGAATGGATCAGTGCCAGTTGGCTGAGACCTGAATACTGATAAAACAAAGGTCCTTATGATAGGACCTCAACATCAAAGGACAAGACTGCAACATAGCCACCCAACTGGACACTTGGTACAGAATTACTAAACTCTGATCATGTGCAGAATCTTGGCATTGGTACTGGATGGTGGCTGGACAATCTTGGCATTGGTACTGGATGGTGGCTGGACACTTAAACATCAAATATCAGCCACAATCAAATCCTCATTCTTTAATCTGTGGAACATTGCCAGAATCAAAGACTTAAGGTCCATACACACTGGGCGACCTATGGACAGCAATGATCGCTATCATCGCTGGGGGGAAAGCTGCTCAGTCCATACACACTGAGCACCTTTCCCCCTGCCCGGCACCATCAGCAGGGAGAGGACGGCTTTGCATAGCACAATGCTTAGCAAAGCCATCCTCAAAGCTGCTCTTCTGCTGGTATTACCAGCAGATGAACGGCTTTCCCTGCGATGATGCAGGAGCGTGCAGCACTGTTCACCGCTCATTGCTGAGGCATAAACACTGGGCGGGTTTGAGCTGAAAGCCGCTTAAACATGCTGTTTTCAGCTCAGTCACCCAGCCTTTAATCCCCTCTGAAGATTTGCCAAAAGTCATACATGCAATTTGTATCCCCTCATTTGGATTACTGCAATTCCCTGTACATTGGTCTCCCAACAAGAGAACTGCACCTATTACAGCTGGTACAACACACAGCTGCCAGGCTGTTACCCAACCAGCACCATTCTAGCCACATAACTCCCATTCCCTACACCCTTCACTGGCTGCCCTCAAAATGGCGAATCATTTTCAAGATAAATTTACTGAGTTTCAAAGCCCTACATGACAAAGGCCCAAGGTACCCGTAATTCATCTGGGGGTCGAGCTTTTAGGCATGCAGCTCCGACCTTTTTGGAACTCACTTCCCTGCACAGTTCAAAAGGCCCCCACTCTAGAATGCTTCAATAACAGACTTAAGAATTTTCTGTTTACTCAAGAAGTCCCTTAAGTATTGTGTATGAAAAGCTTTTCTGTACTTTATTGTTTCTGTACTGAAACCTATAATGATTGTACTGTACATTTATTCTATCTGTTAAGTGTCTTGTGTTTAGTTTATTATTGATAAAATGGAAACTAGATGTCAATAGTGTTGCCTCTTAGCTTCTTTTGCAGCGTGCCGCACCCTGTCCTTTTTTAAAACCTCAAAATGCACCCTGCCCTTTTTGTGTGTGGCACTGTGCACCCTTACGCTGCCCCCCGCCGTGCTGACATGTCGCTGAGAACTTTCGGTGTGTGCTATCATGTGTAATGGGTATTGTGTGTGGTATAATGTGTGAGCGTAAAATATGTAATGGGCACAGCAGAGTATGACAATGCGTAATGGGCATAATCCTAATGCCGTGTGAAGAAAAAAAAAAAAAAAAAAAATATATATATATATATATATATATATATATATATATATATATACACAATTGGCGAATGGCGGCACTCAGTGAACGCAAAGAAGAGTCAGGAGACCAAGTAGTGTCCAACGTTTCGAGATCGGGTGATCTCTTTATCAAGGTGCTGTCGGTTTGTTTGTTTATCAGTCTTCTGCACCTTGATAAAGAGATCACCCGATCTCGAAACGTTGGACACTACTTGGTCTCCTGACTCTTCTTTGCGTTCACTGAGTGCCGCCATTCGCCAATTGTATATAGTACCCTGTCTTCTACAGGGGTCTACGGAGGGCACCAGACTAAGCTACATGCTTTATTGCTTATTTGGAGTGCCGCAACATGCAAATTCATATATATATATATATATATATATATATATATATATATATATATATATATATATATATATATATATATATATATATATATAGCTATATATATATATATATATAGCTATATATATAGCTATATATATTATAGCTATATATATATATATATATAGCTATAGAGAGAGAGAGAGAGAAAAGGGGTTTTCAGGGTGCGCTAGGACCTTTCAATTATTTAAGACAGTATGGTTTAAAATAGGAAAAATTTAATAAACATTTGCTCAAGAGCATAGCAGTATAAACAAAGGTCGAATTGATACACTTTACAATGTATAAAATGACATAAACACAATTCAGGTCAACAGTCGAATTGCGAAATTTCGACTGTTGACCTGAATTGTGTTTATGTCATTTTATACATTGTAAAGTGTATCAATTCGACCTTTGTTTATACTGCTATGCTCTGTGAGCAAATGTTTATTAAATTTTTCCTATTTTAACCCCTTCCCGACAATTGACGTACATTTACGTCATGGTGGGGAATTACTTCCCGACACATGGCGTAAATGTACGTCATGGCATTTAACTGTCACCGCATCTATAGACGCGGTGACAGTTTCAACATGTCTGCTGTCCCTGACAGCAGACATGTCCGTGCATTCTGACTCTGACACAGCCAGTGATGCAAGCGGGGAATTTGAAGGATTCGCCTTAAGCTCCTCTTCCTCCTCTGGTGATGAGGGACCCCCTCAAAGACGCCCCCGTAGAGCAGCTGAGACCCCCCCCCAATAATTGATCTCGTATGGACCCCACCACCAGACAATTTTGAGCCCCAGGTTCCTGAGTTTTTGGCCATGCCAGGAATCCAATTTGATTCCACAGGTCTCAGAGATATTGACTTTTTCAAATTATTTTTCTCTGATGATTTTATAAATTTATTGGTGGACCAAACTAATTTATATGCCCAGCAGTTTATTGCTCAAAACCCCACGTCATCATTTGCTAGGTGGACCCCTGTAGATGCAGTAGAGATGATGACGTTTTGGGGTCTGGTGTTTCATATGGGCATAGTAAAAAAGCCAGAAATTAGGCAATATTGGAGTACAGATGTTCTGTACAGCACCCCATTTTACCGTATGGCCATGCCCCGGGCTCGATTTGAGATGATCCTTAAATTTTTGCATTACAACGATAATGCACAGTGCCCAACCAGAGATGATCCCACCTTTGACCGGCTATTCAAAGTCATTGATCATTTCAGTGCCAAATTTGAAGACATGTACATCCCAGATAAATTCATTTGCATAGACGAGTCCCTTATACATTTTAAAGGAAGGGTTAAATTCCGCCAGTACCTTCCCAGTAAGAGGGCAAGGTATGGCATAAAAATGTATAAGCTGTGTGAAAGCACCTCAGGGTACACTCACAGGTTTAGGGTATATGAAGGGAAGGATTCAAGAATTGAACCGCCAGAATGCCCCCCCTCCCTCGTAGGTGTTAGTGGAAAAATTGTCTGGGATTTAGTGCACCCCTTCCTGGATAAAGGTTATCACCTCTATGTGGATAACTTTTACACCAGCATCCCCCTGTTTAAGGCCCTTGGTTCAAGAGGTACAGCAGCTTGCGGTACTGTGCGCAAGAACCAAAGAGGCCTCCCAAAAACGCACATTGCCCAAGTAATGAGAAGGGGTGAAAGCAGGGGAATATGCACCGAAAATATGTTGTTGGTCAAATATAAGGACAAGAGGGATGTCCTTATACTGACAACAATTCACGGAGACAGTACCACCTCCGTCCCTGTACGAGGTACCAGTACCCACACCTCAAAACCTAATTGTATCCTGGATTACAATAGGTACATGGGCGGAGTGGATCTTTCAGATCAGGTACTGAAGCCGTACAGTGCCCTGCGGAAAACAAAAATCTGGTACAAGAAGCTGGCTGTGTATATCATCCAGATGGCACTGTATAACGCTTACGTGCTATTCCGTTCTACCGGCCAGAGGGGGACATTTATGCACTTTCAAGAGGAAGTCATAAAGGGCCTAATATTTGGGAACCAGCAGGCAGAGGGCCCCAGTACTTCTAGTACTGGCCCCCGTATTGTACCAGGGCAGCATTTTCCTGATGAAATCCCCTCCACTGGAAAAAAGGGCAGGACACAAAAAAGGTGCAAAGTTTGCTATAAAAAGGGAATAAGAAAGCAAACTATTTTCCAGTGTGACACTTGCCCCGACAAACCCGGCCTATGTATAAAGGAGTGTTTTAAAATATACCACACATCTATGGATTATTAGGTTCATAATTTCACCGTGCTTCGGGGGTCTTGCTAATGCCACATAGCACCCACCATTCATTCCACCAGAATCTGAGCCGCAAAATCCAAAAATCACTCCTTCCCTTCTGAGTCCTGCCATGCACCCAACTGGTATTTTTTGGTCACATTTGAGGCATTGCCGTACTCGGGAGAAATTGGGGCACAGATTTTGGGGTGCTTTTTCTCCTTCATACCTTCTGAAAATGAAAAATTTTGAGCCAGAACTGCATTTTTGTGTAAAAAAATGTAATTTTTCATTTTCACTGCCCACTTGTATCAAAATTGGTGAAACCCCTGGGGGTTTGAAATGTACACTATACCCCTAGATGAATTCCCTGAGGGGTGTAGTTTGCAAAATGGGGTCACTTGTGGGGGGGTTCCACTGTATTGGTGCTTTGGGGGTCTTGCTAATGCGACATAGCACCCACCATCATTCCACCAGAATTTGTGCTGCAAAATCCAAATATCACTCCTTCCCTTCTGAGTCCTGCCACTTTTTGGTCACACATGAGGCATTGCCGTACTCGGGAGAAATTGGGGCACAGATTTTGGGGTGCTTTGTCTCCTTCATTCCTTCTGAAAATGAAAAATTTTGAGCCAGAACTGCATTTTTGTGTAAAAAAATGTAATTTTTCATTTTCACTGCCCACTTGTATCAAAATTGGTGAAACCCCTGGGGGTTTGAAATGTACACTGTACCCCTAGATGAATTCCCTGAGGGGTGTAGTTTGCAAAATGGGGTCACTTGTGGGGGGGTTCCACTGTATTGGTGCTTGGGGGGTCTTGCTAATGCGACATAGCACCCACCAAAATTCCACCAGAATCTGAGCTGCAAAATCCAAAAATCACTCCTTCCCTTCTGAGTCCTGCCATGCACCCAAATGGTATTTTTTGGTCACATGTGAGGCATTGCCGTACTCGGGAGAAATTGGGGCACAGATTTTGGGGTGCTTTTTCTCCTTTATACCTTCTGAAAATGAAAAATTTTGAGCCAGAACTGCATTTTTGTGTAAAAAATGTAATTTTTCATTTTCACTGCCCACTTGTATCAAAATTGGTGAAACCCCTGGGGGTTTGAAATGTACACTATACCCCTAGATGAATTCCCTGAGGGGTGTAGTTTGCAAAATGGGGTCACTTGTGGGGGGGTTCCACTGTATTGGTGCTTGGGGGGTCTTGCTAATGCGACATAGCACCCACCAAAATTCCACCAGAATCTGAGCTGCAAAATCCAAAAATCACTCCTTCCCTTCTGAGTCCTGCCATGCACCCAAATGGTATTTTTTGGTCACATGTGAGGCATTGCCGTACTCGGGAGAAATTGGGGCACAGATTTTGGGGTGCTTTGTCTCCTTCATACCTTCTAAAAATGACAAATTTGGAGCCAGAACTGCATTTTTGTGTAAAAAAAAATAATTTTTCATTTTCACTGCCCAGTTGTACCACAATTGGTGAAACCCCTGGGGGTTTGAAATGTACACTATACCCCTAGATGAATTCCCCGAGGGGTGTAGTTTGCAAAATGGGGTCACTTGTGGGGGGGTTCCTAACTTTTAGCATCTTATGGTGCCTAGAAACCTTCATGGTGCCTAAAAAATAATCTCATAAAAAGGAGGCTCCAAAATCAAGTAGGTGCTCCTTCTATTATGAAGCCTGTGGTTTGGTCAACGTGCACACTAGGGCCACATATAGGATATTTATGAAAACAAAAGAATTGGGGGAATCAATTTTTAGTCACATTTCTCTAGTAAAATGTACTGTGTTCCTTAGAAAAATGTATTAAAATTGCAAATCTGCAAAAAAAATGAAATTTTGAAATTTCACCTACACTTTGTTTTAATTCCTGTGAAACTCCTAAAGGGTTAACAAACTTCCAAAATGCTGTTTTGAATACTGTGAGGGGTGCAGTTTTTGAAATGGTATCATTTATGGGGGTGTCTCACATACAAGTCCCTCAAAGTCACATTAGAACTGAACTGGTCCCTAAAAAAATCAGTGTTTGAAATTTTCTTGAAAATTTGAGAATTTGCTATTCATATTGTAAGCCTCCTAGTGTCCAAAAAAATTAAAAGGAAGTTGAAATAATGATGGAAACATAAAGTAGACATATGGTCTATGTTAGTTATTAACTATTTTGAGTGGTATGATTATTTGTCTCACAAGCAGAAAATTTAACATTTTGCAAATTGCTAAATTTTCCATTTTTTTACGACATTTTGGTATTTTTCACAAAAAAACACAGACTGTATCGACCCAAATTTACCACTAATTTGAAGTACAATGTGTCACGAAAAAACAATCTCAAAATCACTGGGATAAGTAAAAGCAAAAAAAAGTTATCCCCACTTAAGTGAGACATGTCAGATTTGAAAAAAAGGGCTCTGTCAGGAACGCAAAAACTGGCTCTGTCAGGAAGGGGTTAAACCATACTGTCTTAAATAATTGAAAGGTCCTAGCGCACCCTGAAAACCCCTTTTCTCTCTATGTCTATACTGGGTCCTATCTAACAGGGGACCCCCTGGGTTGCTGCTTAACTAAATTTGCTGCTTAACTAAATTCACTGAGCGCATTGTGTGGCCTTCTTTTTCTCGATATATATATATATATATATATATATATATATATATATATATATATATAATTTTATTTTCCCAAGAATTCAACTAAGTCACCACGGTGGTGCTCACTCCAAGGAGTAATCGAAATCACAAGAAGAAACAAAAAAGAGGGCACTCACCAGTTGTTGAATAAACATGAAGAAAAAAGTTTGCTTACATGACACGGCTAACGTTTCGGTCCTATCAAAGACCTTTGTCAAAGCCAGCAGTACAGAGGAGAGGTCTTTCCACCATGAACTATATGAATTTGTAATATAAAATGTGCCCTTCCGACTGAAAGTACCCTGCCCGGTGGTCAACGCCCTACCATAAAAAATCCTAGAGTGAACACTAGGTCAACAGTTAATAGGTCATCGTTGTTATAAGCAACATGTTGATGTGACAGTGGTGAGAAATAAGAGGGTCGGTATGAGTTTCGGTTTTTATTATTTTTTTCTGACTTTTTCATACTTCACCATCCACGTGGACATGATATAGTGTGCCAAGCTCAGCAATTGGCAGAGCAAGGCAACTGGTGAGCTTAATGATACACTAATTAAGGGTAAATGTGCTTAGGTGTCAATATTGACCCAAAAAATAGAAAAACTTTAATTGGCATTTTGACCATTTTTCAAGGTCAATCTTGTGCATGTCAGCCCTTTGACTGTCGACCTTCCGATCCATACCTGATCGTGTTCCCACCAAGCTCATTTGGCATCCCTGCTGTATGGGAGGGGATGCTGGCTGTGTGTGTGTCTATGGGCCGGCTTGGTGGGCAGTACCCTGCCCTAAAAAAATCCTAGATGGACACTACCTGGTGAAACGGAGATGTGTTTGCAGTGTTAACCCTTGAGTGGTGTGTTTTGCTGGGGCAGGGCAAACCTACCAGGGCAGGTTTGTCCTGCACCAGCAAAACCCACCACAGCGCATAGGATCCCACCCACTTGCCCGTACAAACTCCGGAGCACCTCTGCCGCTACCCCAGCTGTCAATGCAGTGACCAGGATGGGGGACTTGGGATGTTCGGGCCGGCTCGGGAGGACTTGGGCACCTGATTTCCTGAGCGCTCCCAAGTTGTCCCCCCCCCCCCCCCCCCCGAGCCTCCCCGAACATCCCAGATCCTGCCGCCTGCTCCCTGCAAATAATGGTGGCAGTGGAGCTCCAGCATATGAGCAGAGAGGTAAGGGGAGACTCGGTGGGGGTGCCTGGACAGGTGATGCGCCAGTGGTGCACACCTGGACACCACTGGCTCACATCTTGATATTAGTGGTATGCCCGGATATTTTCCCGGCAACGCAGCTGAGCCCGAAAAATGTCCGGGCATACCACTCAAGTGGTTAATTAGACTTCAGCAGAAGATTTTGGTGAAAACTGCATTTTTCTATGTGTTAGATTGTAAGCTCCACTGGGGCAGGGAATTGCTGCAGCACTTTACAGCGGTCTGAAAAGTGATTGCAGCCTTTGATGGGTGCACGATCAGACGCTATTGCTGCCGTTTAAACGCTGCTCAAACCACCCGTCACAATTAATAGTTTTGACCCTATTGTGTGATTATCTTTTGCATGCAATTACAGAAAACCATACTTTGAAATTTCAACTAACAGTCTGCCTACATGTTTACACAATAATAATCATATATATACCTTCTAGTAATCATTAAATAAATCTCAGGGACTGTGAACTGCTAGTCAGACAGCCCCTGTAAAATGAAAATTTAAGTATAGATATGTCAGCTCTCATGTTTTTGTTTCCTGCGATTAGTGTGCATGTTAATGCCATTCATAGAATAGCCTAGGTGCTGTCGCTCCCATGAGTGCATCAAAGCTGGTTGTCAAAAATGTATTGTATCAACTTGCTTGCAGGTAGGATGATACATCTGTAGTTGCATAAACAGTGCTTATGCGTTAACCTGTTTGTTTGTTTTTGTCAAGGCCCCAACGTGGACATATATCTCTTGTGCTGTCGGTTTGTTTGTTTATCAGTCTTTGGATGCCATTGATGGGAAGCAAGCAAGAAGAACAAATAGTAGCACACCCCTTGGAGAGCTTTTTGATCATGGATGTGATTCTCTTTCAACAGGTTTGTTTTATTTATGTGTTTATTTTTTTATTGGTGAATTCATTATTATATAGGTTGAGTATTTCTTATCCAAAATGTTTGGGACCAGAAGAATTTTGGATGACAGATCATTCCGTATTTCAGAATATTTTTATATTTCAATGAGGTATCTTGCATTTATGTTGTCAAACACATGAAATACACACAAATATATTTTATTTGTGCATAAAACAAGGTTTCAAAACATGATACTAAATTTAAATGCCAAGCAACCATTTTATTGCACATATTTAGTGCTAGTTACACATCATGTCCTCAGTAGTGCTTTTAGCAAAAAAATAAAAAAATAAATTCTGTTTCTGGAATGTATATTTTTCGGAATAATTTGAATAAGGGATACTCGACCTATACAATGTTGACTAGCACTATGCAAATAGAAACTGTGGCTAGTGACCTAGCCCACGTCCTAGATGGCTGTTTTGCAGTGGCAGCAGCCCCCCAGGTAAAATCCGCCACTGTCTCTGCCTAAAGTGAAGCCAGATTCCTATTGGAAGTCTGACCTACCAGTCACTCAAGGCATCCCATTGGGAGGTGTTCCCTCCATGCGGGATGCCTCTCTGCGCAAATGTGCAGCAGCCCCCAAAACTGGTTCTGTGCATGCACAGTACCGCGGACCATACTGCACATGCGCTGGACCCAGGAACCCGATCAAGCCTTCGGGGGCTACTTCAAAGGCAGCCCCCGGAGGCTTGGGCCAGCGCATGTGCAGTATGTATGAAGTTACTGCGCATGCACTGTCCCCATGCAGGGGACTCGGAAGCGCGGTGGCCGGGGACGACTGCAGCGGCAGTGGAGGGTGGCCCGCATTGCGGCAGCCCCCCATCTCCATACTGGTAAGATCTGCCACTGCTGTTTCTGCATAGTGAGGATTAATCCCTCTTACTGTGGCACCATTTCTAAAAGATCAGGGCACAGCAGGTGGTGGGCCACATATGCTGAGGACCTGTAAAGTACAGTAGCTCCTGGTACCGCTTGAACTGAGTTGGTAACTGCTGGGACAAGAGTAATTAAAAAGCAGGTTTAAATAACACATACTCGCATAACAGTTTCTTCAAGATGGCATACATTACTCTTAAATACTATCCCACTGTCCTATGTTCAGTCAGGATATTTATTCCCAAAAGCTAGCTAATACTCCTTATCTTTTTGTTTTATTGTGTATTACCTTTACTTTATTACTAGAAAAATGCAGTTAGGTGGTTTCAAATATCTAATGGTCTAGCACTTTCAGTTTGAAGTGGATGATTTACAGAGAGAGTAATACAGGTTGGGTATCCCTTATCTGGATATCCCATATCCGAAATATTTTGAAAACAGTCACTGGTACACTCGCTCAATGCATCCTTGGGACTGGGGATGCTGTTGAAAAGGATTCCGATGGGCACCAGGAGACACCGTAGACGTTGGGGGACCGCCGGGGGACCGCCAGGGGACCATATAAGTAATAATAAATAAATAAATTCTGAAACCTGCAAAAATCCTTTATGCAAAACAAGCATTTCGGATAAGGGATACTCAACCTGTACTAAACAAAATAGAGATCAGCCACAATCTTGGTACATCATTTTGTTCCTCCTGATTACACTCCTTGATATACCAAAGCAGAATATAGGAAGGGATAATAATTGATCAAAACTTCAAGCTTTATGCTTATACAAGTATAATTAATTTATATACCCTTGAAGACAAGTGAGTGTCCATAATATTTAGTTGGCATCTAAATGCTAATGACACAGTAGGTACCTGATGGCTTGAAACACCAACTGGCCAGCATTGCAGATCTGAGGGCTGCACCCAAAAAGATGCAGCATTCGATCACCATCTTGATCATCGGTTGCACTGTTTGCAGCATTAGCCATACAAGCATCTAGGGGGCATCATGTGTATCATGCAGGATCTTTTCTGCACAGGTCCTGTGCATGTTCAGTATAAACATCATGCAAGTTGTATCCAAATTATTGGGTTTGGGTACAATTCTGAATCAGGTGCAGCTCAGTGAATTTGTTCCCTGCGTCTACAATCCCCAGGGCACATCGAGCATATACCTGTATGTGATGTGTATATGTGTACTGTTTTAACTGTTACCTAAATGCAGGGTTGCTGACCCTCCCGGAATTTCCGGGAGTCTACCGAAAATCGGGTCCCCCTCCCGGCACCCTGGAAGGATGGGCAACCCTCCCGGATTCACGCAATCCTTGGGTCTCAGAGGAGGGGGTGGAGCTAAAATGACACAATCGCGTAATTTTAGCCCCGCCCCCCTATGGAGATCTGTGAATTCGCTGGTTTATCATGGGGGCGGGGTTTAGTGATGTCACATTTAAGCCCCACCCCCTGAGCGGCTGCTGATACTCTCCTCTCCGGGCTTCTCCCGGAGAGGAGAATAATAAAGTCGGCAACACTGCCTAAATGGCTGTTGCACAGCAATCCAAATCAAATTCCTAGTATACGCAAGTATACTTGGCCAATAAAGCTGATTCTGATATCCATACCATAAAACTGAGGCTTTGCAGATTTTAATTTAGAAGTTACTTCTAATGTACAGATGTATACCCATACATTTATCCTACAAACACAATGTGTGAGATCCATGTGACTCAATTTCTCAAATGAGACGCATTTTAACAGGATTGTTTTGGTGCAACTAGAAGGGCTTTTTAACAAGAAAGAGGTCTAGATGTCCCTGGAAAAATCTGTAATAGGTCTAATCTGATTTGTAATATCTATGGGTATTTTGCCATCTCCTAATCTGTTAAGAACCATGCTCTTCTTTGGCCAGTAAGGTAGAGTTGCTACTGCCTCCAAATAATGTCTCCTTATTCTATTTTTAGCATGTGTGCCACCATTAAGATTGTTTCTCTTTCAATGGTCCTGGTGACACAGCTCAACATTGGGATGCAGGAGCCAGGCACCTATCCTAAAGCTTTTGGAGGGTAGGCTCCTCCCTTCTGCATCCCAGATTCCTCAGTTTGTGTTAGGTGCCCACTGGAGTGGGTGCTATTCTAAAGGGCTGCTGGAGCAGCCGAAGGATTAGAGTTAGTTAGGAGTTTTTTTATTTTATTAACTTTTACACTAGCTAGGTAGGCACAGTGTGAGGATTCTGTCAGCTCCTGCAGCTAGCTCCAGCGCAGCAGGAGCTGACAGAAGCGCGTCCTGTCAGCTCACTGTGCACAGGGGAGACGCTGTCTGGTCTCCCTGTGCAGCGCTTACAGCTTCTATTAAGAAGCTGCCTGGGCTCCGGAGCGCTCTGAAACCGGCTTCACGCTAGGTGGGGATCATGGGGGACAGGCGCTCCATGATGGCGGAGGCCATTTTCTGCGGAGCTTACACACTGAGTTCCTATATGAGAGGACAGCAGTGTGTTACAGGCATGTTCCAAGTGGTCCCCAGCAGAGGGGGAGACACTGGAACTTGGAGATCCTGCAATGGGAGCGGCTGTCTGGGGGTGGTTGGCGCCAAAAGCCATGGACCCTGCAGCAGCAGGGACTTGGTCTCTTCCCTCACTCTGTTTTGGCGCCATTCGGAACGCTTGCAGCGGAGCTGAGCTAGCTGACAGATCCTGGCAGAGTGATTGGATTTCCTGGGCATCGTTTCCCCACTTCTGAAGGCTTCAGACAGATAAGTGACTGAGTACATTGGCTCTGTATAAAACGCCTGTACAGTGAGCGCTGTGACTGTTATTTGTAGAACATCATGTCTGAGCAACAGTCTGTGGCTTTGGGGGAGGGAGCCCTTAATGCATTGAGCGCTTGCAGTGTTTGTACACTGAAATTTGCCCCTGAGCAGATGGCCAAGGGGGGCTTGTGTATTACTTGCACTGCTGTGAGACCCATGGGGAGTGAACCCCAGAGGGTAGAGCAATCGGAGCCTGCGTGGGCCAGTGCCCTGGGCAGGTCTGTGAATGCCTTAGTGCAATTGCTGGACAGGCAGAGTGATGTGTTGGTACTGTAGCTTCCCCGAGACCTAGTTCATCATCTCAGCAGTCCTCTGGATCCTTGCCTCTGACCCAGGCAGAGCCTAGCTTCTTTCAGGTCATGCAGGATACTGCAAAAGGGATCAGCAGGTTTAATGATTTGTTAGACAAATTTGATGGTGATACTGTGGGGACCCCTAAAAGGTCTTATTCAGTGCCATTGCTTGTTTCTGATGAGGAGGGAGAGTACACAGACATCCCCTGGGATCAGGGTGATGATTCTGAAGAGTCCTCAGCCTCAGGGGTGGAGGACTTGATTACTGCTGTTAAGCAGGCTTTGAATTTGTCTGTGGAGGATAAAACTCCTGCAAAGGGTGTTTTTTAAACGGCAGCGTAAGGAGACTGTTACCTTCCCTGCGGATGAAGGTTTACAGGATCTATTGGAAGGGGCTTGGAAAATGCCCGATAAAAGACTGCAGATGCCTAAGATATTTTTAAGTCTATACCCCATGCCTGAGGCTCATGCAGACCTCTGGGAAAAAGTTCCGGTGGTGGATGCTTCTGTGGCTCGGCTTTCTAAAGCCACGGTGCTACCTGTCCAGGGGGGGCAGCATTTAAGTACCCCGTAGACAAAAAGCTGGAAGGTAACCTCAAGGCAATATTTGAGGGGGTAGGCTTCACTGTACGCCCGCTTATAGCATCAGCCTGGGTCTCTAAGGCCATGATTGTGTGGGCCAATGACCTGTGTACAATTTTACATGCTGATCCATGTGTGTTGCTGCTTGCTGAGAAGCTTAAAGCAGCTGCGGAGTATGTGCTTGAGGCTGAGGAGGAAGCTCTCAAAATGGCTTCCAGAGTTTCCACAGTGTCCGTCAATGCCAGGAGAGTGCTTTGGCTTAAAGCCTGGGTAGCGGATAATGAATCTAAAAAGGCCTTAGAGGCTTTAGCTTTTAAAGGAAAGCTGTTGTTTTGGTTCAGAGCTGGAAGAGATTATTAAGCAGGCCACGGGAGGCAAAAGTACCTTCCTGCCGGCTCCTGCAGTTAAACAGGCCTCAAGGTTTTCTGCTTTTAGGCTGTCCTTTCGGCCCTCCCCTAGAGGGGGTGCGTCCTTTCGTGGACAGTCCTTTAGGGGAAAATTTCAGTCCTCCAGGGGCAAGGCCCCTAAGTCAAAGTTTGGTTCCTTTAATAAGAAACCAAGCACCAAAGGTGAGGACAAGCCCTCAGCATGACTACCCGGGAATTATCCCGACGGTGGTCAGAGTGGGGGGCGTCTGAGATGGTTCAGGGACACTTGGGCGTTGTTGGGCCGGGATCCTTGGGTGTTTGACATTATATCCCAGGGTTACAGAATTCCCTTCAAAGATCTTCCTCCGAGAAGATTCATTCCCACACCACTACCAAAGGAGTCTCGGCTCCAGGCTGCTCTTTTGGGGGCGGCTCAATCTCTCTTAGAGAAGGGTGTGGTGATCCCGGTCCCTCGAGCAGAGTGGAAAAAAGGCTTTTATTCCACACTGTTTTTGGTGCCCAAGCCAGACCAATCTTAAATCTAGTCTTTGAATCTCCATCTGTGGGTAGACCATTTCAAAATGGAATCTCTACGGTTTGTGCTGCTAAGCTTGGACAAGGGAGAATTTTTGGCGTCCATGGATGTTCAGGACGCATATCTTCACGTCCCTATCCTTCCGGAGCATCAGGCTTTCTTGAGGTTTGCGATAGGAGACCTGCATTTGCAATTTCAGGCGTTGCCCTTCGGTCTGGCCACAGCGCCAAGGGTATTCACCAAAATAATGTCTGTAATGGCGGCTGCTCTCCGCCTGAAAGGGATCACGGCGATTCCTTATTTAGACGACCTGCTGTTCAAAGCAGAGTCGGCGGAGAAGTTGCAGAGTCACTTGGCACAGGCCATCAGTTTTTTTCAGACTCACGGATGGCTTTTAAACTTACAAAAGTCTCAGCTTGTGCCGTCACAGAGAATCCAGTTCCTGGGGATTGTCCTTGATACTTATCTACATCGGGTATTTCTGCCTGAAACAAAGGCCAGGGACATAGCCACCTTGGTGCGGGAGATCCTGGGGCCTCAGAGTTCATCGGTTTGGAGGTGTCTCTCAAACTGTTGGGGAAAATGGTGGCGACTTTCGAAACGCTACAGTTTGCCAGGTTCCACTCTTGAGTGTTTCAGTGGGACATTCTGACGTCTTGGTCAGGAAATACTCACACCATGAAGTCAGAGCACATAGTGTTGTCTCCAGAGACACGGTCTTCTCTGGAATGGTGGATGCAGGTGGATTCCTTTTAGTGGGGTTGGTCTCTGCAGTCTTGGGACTGGCTGGTAGTGACTACCAACGCCAGTCTCAGGGGCTGGGGGGCGGTGATTTTGGACCTAGGCCTTCAGGGCTTATGGACCTCGGAGGAGTCTGCCTTGCCGATCAACATCCTGGAACTGCGGGCTGTGTGGAAAGTGATATCTCTGGCAGGAGAAAGATTGCAGGGCCTTCCTTTGAGAGGATTCAGACCAACAACGCCACGGCTGTGGCATACTTGAATCACCAGGGAGGCACACGCAGCAAGCTGGCCATGTGGGAGGTTTACCGGATTTTCTTGTGGGCGGAGCTGAATGTTCCAGCGTTGTCAGCGATATTCATCCCAGGGATGGAGAATATCGAGGCCAATTTCCTGAGCAGGGAGGAGCTGCTGGAAGGGGAATGGAGCCTGAACCCACAGGTATTTCTTCAGATTACATTGAAGTGGGGAACTCCGGATGTGGACCTGATGGCATCAAGGTTCAATCATCAGGTGCCCAGGTTCTATGCCAGGACGAGAGATCCATGACCCGAAGCAGTGGATGCAATGACTATCCCCTGGGAGGGGAATCTGCTTGGTCTTCCCGCCGTTTCCAATGCTGGCGAGGGTATTGAAAAGAGTCCAGTCCCAAGGAATTCCGGTGATTCTAGTGGCCCCAGATTGTCCAAGGAGGTCCTGGTACTCGAGGCTTCAGAGATTGTCTGTGGACTCGTGGCGTCTACACCTGAAGTCTGACCTGTTAAGCCAAGGGCCGTTCTTACACCTGGATTCAGATCGGCTAAATTTCACGGCTTGGCTATTAAGACCGCCATGTTGAAGAATAAGGGGTTCTCGAAGGCTGTGGTTAACACCATGGTGAAAGCTAGGAAGTCAGTGTCTTCTGCAAACTATTATAGGGTCTGGAAGACCTATATTAGGTGGTGTGAAAGGCAGAAGTCGCACACATCGCGATTTTGATTTTCTAAATTGCTGGAGTTTTTGCTGGATGGCTTCTCGTCTGGGTTGAGCCTTCAGTCACTCAAGGTACAGATTTCGGCCTTGTCGCTTTATTTCCAGAAAAGGATAGCATGGTTACCGGAGGTGCAAACTTTCCTGCAAGGGGTTTCTCGATTGAAACCTTCCTACAAACAACCAGTGGCTCCATGGGATTTATCGCTGGTTCTGGAGTGTCTTCAAAAGGCGCCTTTTGAGCCGTTGAGGTCGGCTGACCTTAAGTTCCTTACATGGAAGCTTGTATTTTTGTTGGCGGTTGCGTCCGCAAAGAGAGTATCGGAGTTGGGAGCATTGTCATGCAAGTCTCCTTTCCTTATATTTCATGATGACAGGGCTGTTCTTTGAACAGTACCCCAATTTTTACCAAAAGTAGTCTCTGCTTTTCATATGAATCAGGAGATAGTTCTGCCTGTGTTCCAACCCCCAGAGGGTTCAAGAAAAAGGGACAAATTGAGGAATTTGGATGTTGTGCGCTCCTTGCACATTTATGTGGACAGGGTGAAGGGTGTCAGGAAGACTGACACTTTGCTAGTTTTGTATGATGTGCACAAGATTGGTTGGCCTGCCTCTAAGCAGACCATTGCTAGGTGGTTGCGTTCCGTCATTGCCTTTGCATATACTAGGGTTGGTAGGCCTGTGCCGGCCAGGATTAATGCGCATACCAAAAGGTCGGTCGCCACCTCTTGGGCGGTTCGACATGGGGCCACAGCTGAGCAGGTTTGCAGGGCCGCCACTTGGTCATCTGTTCACACTTTTGCCAAATTCTATAGGTTCCATGAGTTCGCGTCGGAGGACGCATCATTCGGGCGAGCAGTGATGAGAGCTGCAGACCTGAGCGTACCCACCCAAAGGACCGGCTCTGGAACGTCCCAATGTTGAGCTGTGTCACCAGGACCATTGAAAGAGAAAAAGGGATTTTTGTAAGAACTTACCGTTCGAATCCCTTTCTCTGATATGGTCCTGGTGACACAGCGATCCCTCCCTTACGCTCAGTAAGTATGCCAGTGTTCATGATGTTTCATGTTATATATGGTTGAAAAGTAATTTTTTGAAATTGTGCATATAATATGTGCAGGCGTTTGTACTGAGTTAATGTATTCCAGTGGCTTTGAAAGATTGAACTGAGGAATCTGGGATGCAGAAGGGAGGAGCCTACACTCCAAAAGCTTTAGAATAGGTGCCTGGCTCCTGCGGACCCTCCTACATCCCAATGTTGAGCTGTGTCACCAGGACCATATCAGAGAAAGGGATTTGAATGGTAAGGTCTTACAAAAATCCATTTTTCAAAGACCTAAACCAGGTGAAACCTGGTGGTCTGTTTTTTTTTAATTGCAAACAGACACTTTTATTGCACTTAGTACTTTGAACGTATGCTGGTCATTCTGAGGAAGGGGTGTAAACCCCAAAACTGTTGACCCACATGACCGCTGTTTGATATGTTTGCCGTGATTTAATACAGACTTTTCACCCAATCCGGAGAGTGCCACCTCAAGACAACTGAAATATATATGTGTGTGTGTGTGTGTGTGTGTAATAAAATATATAACACTAACATAACACATCCTATATCTGAATGAATGAAATATTGTTATTAAATACTTTTCACTATCATTCATATAGTATACTGGGTTCTCAATACATTGGGGAAGAAGAGGTCCTCCGCAGGACAGAGGCACATTGAACTCTTTATAGTGGTTCTACTGGCTCCTCCCCTCTACAGTACTTCCTGCTCCACATCCTCAGTTTAGAAAGATGTGCCCTCGGAGAGGCTGCACTTACAGAGCTCCTGAAGAGAGTTTTTCTTCATTTAATTTTGTTTGTTATTTTGGGGAGCCTTTTTTTGACTAAACAGCTCCCTGCTTTGTGGGAAGCCAGGGGATGGTTACAGTTGCGGGCCTTTCAAGGTACCGAACTGTCCCTGCTGCAGCACCACTGTCCTATGTGGGTGATTGTCGTGGCGAGCATTGCGCTGCAGCGCTTCACATCCTCAGCTTACCGCACACAGTGTTACCTGGGGTACCCCGCGTGATGTGTGGCATGATGGCGGAGGCAATGGTGGTGTCCCTGCACAGGAACCGCACAGGCCCCTGTCCACATTGGATGCTTTACACTGCCTCTGGACCATCAGGCAGGTGTCCATGTGTTTGCTAGGAATAGCAACAGCGCCAGTATAAAGATTAGTAAAAGCACCAGCACCATTGTAAGGTGAGGGGCTTAACTCAGATTGGGGACACAGCTCTCTGGCACCAATTTCTTGCTTCCTGCTTCTCTCTGCATGCTTTGGGCACCATTTTACAGCAGCAGACACTACTCAGCTCCAGACTGGGTGTAAGAGAACTACAGCAGAGACAGCAAGTGAAATTGAGCTTATAAAACGCTCATTACAGTGTTTATAGCCTTGCACATACTTTTTGCACATATATATATATATATATATATATATATATATATATATATATATATATATATATATATATATATATATATATATATATATATATATAATTACTCTGTGTAATTGTATCTATTACTGCTAACCAGCTCCTCTATGGGAGCTCAGGTTAAGGGTGTGCTGGTTCCCCCAATATCTGAGACCTTTCCCCACTTGCTTGTTAAGCATTTCTGAGGCACACATATAAGTGTTATACCTCTTTCCCACTGCAGCCTTTACATGGTAATTTGCCGTTTTTTTAGGCTTTTTAAACGGGTACAGCTGCAGTGGGAATGCTCCAGGTTGCTGTACCCGTTTAAAAATACCGTGTTTTTTTAAACTGGTAAAAAGCAGTGTTTTACCCGCTTAAAAGCCGTTGGCAGTGGGAAAGGGGTAGCCCTTTTACCCGTTAAAAAAAAAAACGGCATGGGGTCCCCCCCACTGCCGTAACCAGCACCAGGCTGAAGGAGCCGGGGCTGGTATTAAAAAAATCAGGAAACCCGACAAATAGGGGTTCCCTGATTTTTTTTTTTTTTTTTTTACAACCAGCTCCAGGTCCGGAGCTGGTTCCCAAAATATGGGGGACAAAATGAGTAGGGGTCCCCCGTATTTTAAGAACCAGCCCCAGGCCAAACCAGCCAGCAGGGTAATGCCACAGCCGGGGGGCCACTTATTATATAAGTTCCCGCAGCCAAAGCATTCATCCCTACTGACCAGTCAGCCTGGCCAGGTGCCCTGGGGGAGTGGGGTCCCCCCCCCTCCATGACTTACCTGACCAGGCTGAAGCCTGGTGCTGTCCCCGATGCCCCTGTGCGGTGGGCATCAGGCTGATGGAATGGTGTAAAAAAATAGAATAAAAACTATTGTCTTTTACTGTGGAACTATGAGTCCCAGCAAGCCTCCCCCACAAGCTGGGACTTGGAGAACCACAAGTCCCAGCCTGCGGGGCATTAAAGGGCCCACTGGAACTTTGTAGTTCCACAGTAAAAGAAATAGTACAATAAACACACTGACACACGTGAAAAATAAAAGTTTAATACATCCACAGCCCATACATACTGATACTTGCCTATCTTGAGCCCGTAGGTAGCCCTGGTCCTGATGTCCTGGTCTGTATCCATGTCGGCATCCCTGTCGGCGATGGCGTCCAGAGTCTGACTAAAGCCATATGGGAACCTATGGAAGGAAACCATACTCACCTGTCCCAGGGCGACGTAGTTCAGGGAAGGGGTCTTTGCAAAATAACAAACCGACACGCAAACCAAGCGAACAGCTGAGAGCCGCACGGTGTTTGTGTACATTGTGCGGCTCTGCCTCCCAAATGCCGCTATTGGCCGCCTAGCAGCTCCTGATTGGCCGCGGCAGTGGGGGGGGACCCCACGACTGATTGGCCGCGGCAGTGGGTGGGGGCCACGCCATTTTTTTTTAATTTCCCCCCCCCCCATCTTTACACTGCTTAAACTATTTTTTAAACGGGTAAGTGTGAATGTGACAAAAACAGCTTTTAAACGGTAATTTACCGTTTAAAAGCTGCAGTGGGAAAGGGTCTTTATGGCTCTTACTCGTTTAAAAAAAAAAAAAGGTCATTACCCATGTAGGCAGTGGGAAAGCAGCATTAGAGACTTCACATAGCTTCTATACACTTCTCACTGACTCTGCCTGTTAGGTGTTTCCTGTGTGTGTTGTGGGGTGATCACTTTTATAAGATTTTTAGAAAGTTAACCTGTATGATTTGCAGCACTAAGTTTGCCCCTGCATCTACAGTACTTCACAAGTCATTTGTGAACAATGTATGTCTCCCCAGACTAGTGGGGGTTCACCACAGCTTAGTTGTATTCCCACACCACTGTATGGAGGATCACAGGGGGAGCCTCCGTTACCAGCCTGGGCTACAGCATTAAGAATATGCAGGAAGCTGTGTCCATGCAGCTGACTGCAAATACGCTGCAGACTAAAAGTGCAGCAGGATTTAACAGTCCTTTCTGCCAGGGTGGATATCCTCACTCGCATGGGTGGCTTGTGACGCAAGGGTGACTTAGCTGCAATTACGCCTGACTCTGAGGAGGAGGCTTATAAAGAAGGGGAGGATGTGGATGATCCCCTAACAGATTTTCAGGGGTCTCAGTCTCTGTTACAGGGGTCTGAGTCACAGAGAAGTCCTTGACCTTCCTCTGGTTGCACCTTTAGAAGGTGATTCCCTTTTTTGTGTCTCAAAAAGGCAAGATGTGGTATTCCCTGAACAGGCTGATTTGGAAGACCTTTTCAAAACTGCTTGGAAAAACCCTGAAAAGTGATTTCAAGTTTCTAAACGCTTAAAGTCAACCTCTCCCTTTGATGCCGCCGGCAGGTGGGTGTGGGAGGAGCCTCCTGTTGTGGATGCTTCTATGTCCCGTTTGTCTAAAAAGATGGTACTCCCAGTGCCTGGGACTTCCACACTTAAGGATTCAGTGGATAAAAAGCTAGACGGTACCCTCAGGTCTATGTATACGGCCAGTGGGAAGGCTATGCGCTCGGTACTTGCTAGTGGCTGGATGGCAAATTCAATTCATACCTGGGAGACCCAAATCCAAGAGGGCTATATGTCCACGGCCCAGGTGGCTGATTCACTCCGTCACATACAAGATGTGGCTATGGTGCTTTGTGACGCACAAAGTGAGGTGGGCGCTATTAATGTGCGTAACTCGTGTGGGGGGATTCCTGCCTCAGTCCATGGGTCAGGGGTCTTATTTTGCACGGCTACAAGCTGGAGTTCGACAGGTTGCCACCGCACGGAGTCTTTCCACGTCTCATCTTTACCAAGGTGATGGCGGAAATTATGTCCTTGCTAAGGGCTCAAGGGGTAAAGGTTATTCCATAACTCAGGGCTGGGCAATTGCGGCCCTCCAGATGTTGATGAACTACACATCCCAGGATGTTTTGCATTAGTTTTGCTATGTGGCCATGCTGAAACTGCTGCAAGGCATGCTGGGATGTGTAGTTCCTCCACATCTGGAGGGCCGCAATTTCCCTGCCATAACTGGACGATATGCTGATAAAGGCTAGAACAGAGGAGCGGTTGAGAGAGGTGATCACCACCACAATGCAGGTACGGTCTTCGCACGGCTGGATTTTAAACCTGCAAAAGTCCTCACTGACCCCATCCAGGCATCTCCAGTTCTTGGGAATGATTCTGGATACAGTGGAACAGAAAATGTTCCTGCCACAGGAAAAGATGGTAGCCATTCAACTGCTGGTAGTGGCAGTCTTTACACCGGTTCTCTTGTCAGTCCATCCAACTACTGGAAAAAATGGTGGCCACCTTCGAGGTGCTTCAGTTCGTGAGGTTACACTCCCGGGCTTTCCAGTTGGATCTGTTGGCAAAATGGTCGGGTTCCCACCTGCAGATGCACAGGTGAATACATCTGCCGGCACAGGCAAGCTTGTCTTTGCAATGGTGGCTTCACCCGTAAAACCTCTTGTTGGCCAGGCACTTTGGGATCCGGGATTGGATCCTTCTGATGACAGACGCCAGTCTCCTCAGCTGGGGAGCAGTGACACAGGGAAGGTGTTTTCAGGGAAAATGGTCTCTGTGGGAGTCCAAACTTCACATCAACTGTTTAGAACTCTGAGCTGTCTATTATGCCCTCCTGCAGGCAGCCCCCTTGTTGCAAAGCCTGGCAATCCAGGTTGTCTGACAATGACACAAATGTTGCATACATCAACTGGCAGGGGGGGACAGAGAGCAAGTCCTGCGTGAGGGGGGGGGGGTATCCAAGATCTTGGTTTGGGCTGAGGCTCACGCCATGGCCTTATCGGCCATATTTATTCCAGGTGTGGACAACTGGGAGGTGGACTTCCTCAGTCATCACGAGTTGCACCCAGTATAGTGGCATCTCACTCCCCAGGTGTTTGCGCAGATTTTGGATCGGTGGGGATTACCACAGAACGACCTGATGGCGTCCATGATAAACAAAAAGATGCACAAGTATTGCTCCAGGTCCAGGGACCCTCAGGCAGCAGCAGTCGATGCACTAACGACGATTTGGTTGTTCAACCTGGTTTACCTGTTTCCTCCCATTCCCTTGATAAGTCGCGTGCTAAAAATAATTTAAAGCCAAGGAGTGGATGCAAATCTGGTGGCCCCAGACTGGCCTTGAAGGGCGTGGTACGCAGATCTTCAGGCCATGGTTGTGGGGATCCCGTGGCATCTTCCTCTTGGAACTTGCTCATTCAGGGGCCCTTCGTTTACCAGGACTTAGGGCAGCTTCGTTTGATGGCCTGGAGGTTGAGAGGTAGATTTTAGCCAGAAAAGGTTCTGTCATTTCCAGCATGACCCAGGCTAGGAAACCGGTAACTGCTTCCCATTACCGTAAGATTTTGAGAAAATATGTAGCCTGGTGTGAAACTAATTTGTTTCCACCTGCAGATTTTAAACCGGATCGTTTTCCGATTTCTGCAGTCAGGCTTGGACCCAGGTCTACGGCTACGTTTCTTGAAGGTACAGTTTTGTCTCTCTATTTTCTTTCAAAGGAAATTTGCTAATATTCCAGGAGTACAGTCTTTTCTCCAGGGGGTTTTGAGGATTCAACCCCCCTTTGTCCAACTGCGACTCCCTGGGACCTTGATGTGGTCTTACAGTTTCGGCAGTCTTCCTGGTTTTAACCAATGGCATCAACTGATTTGAAGTACCTCACATGGAAGACTGTGGTGCTTCTGGCTCGCGTGTCAGAGTTAGGTGCTTTATCTTGCTGGAGTCCTTATCTGGTGTTTCACGCAGATAGGGCAGAGCTGAGAACAAAACAGTAGTTCTTGCCGTTTCGGCTTTCCATCTGAACCAGGCTATTGTGGTTCCATATACAGGTCGAGTATCCCGCATCCGAATATCCGTTATCCGAATTATTCCGAAAACCAGACATTCCAGAAAGTGGAAACATTTTTTTTTTTTTGCTAAAAACTCACTGGGGACATTTGTAACGGCATCACTGGGGACATGATATGTAACTGGCACTATATATGTGCAAGACAATGATTGCTTGGCATTCAAATTCAGTGCCTGAGATAGTACACAAATTTTGTTTCACGTTTTGAAACCTTGTTTTTTGAACAAATAAAATATATTTGTGTGTATTTTATGTGGTAATAAAATATATTTGTGTGTATATTATGTGTTTATACAGCATAAATGCAAGATACTTCAAAATACATCATTGAAATATTAAAATATTCCGAAATACGGAATAATCCGTTTTCCAAAATTCTCCTGGTCCCGAGCATTTTGGATAAGGGATACTCAACCTGTAGTGTGGTTCACTCTGGGATTCCGGAATCACTGGATGTGGTTTGAGCGCTTAAGGCCTATGTTGGTAGAATGGCTAGGCTACGCGAGACTGATTGTCTTTTTGTGTTTTATGATGCCCAGAAAAAGGGTTTGCCGGCCTCAAAACGATCTATTGCACATTAGATTTGTGCTACTATTCATCAAGCTTATGGAGCAGCTGACTTACCGGTTCCACCTCTGTGAAGGCTTATTACACAAGAGCGGTGGGCGCATCCTGGGCGGTTGCTTCGGGTGTGTCGGCTCTGCAATTATGCAGAGCTGGTACTTGGTCGGCTCAACACACATTTGTAAAGTTTTACAAATTTGACGCCCTGGCAAAAGAGGATACCCAGTTTGGGCTGGCGGTGCTGCAGCAGTCTACGAATGTACCCGCCTTTATGGAAGGTTTGGGACATCCCCAATGTATTGAGAACCCAATATACCATATGAATAATAGTGAAAATAGGATTTTAATACCTACCGGTAAATTCATTTCACGAAGTTCATATGGTATACTGGGAACCCTCCTCTGTGTAGAGTTCTACTGCATCTGGTTGTCACTTCAAGGTGTGACATATTTTGGCTTGTTGCCTATGTTGTCACTTAGGTAATATTGGCTTGTAGTGTTCTGCAAGTTGTTAACTGTTTTATTTACCAGTTATAAATGTTTAAGGGTGTGCTGGTATGAATCTCACTGCACTCACATATACTTATATCCTTACCTCACATACGTTCATTCTTTTCGGGCACAGTTTTTCCTTAACTGAGGATGTGGAGCAGGAAGTAGAG